>NW_026889758.1:47395000-47995000 GCF_033153115.1 Saccostrea echinata
AAAATCTTCTTCTCAAGAACCACTGGGCCAATAAAGTTGAAACTTATAGGAAACCTTTTTTTAGCTCACCTCAACGAAGTTGGGGGAGCTTATGTAATACCCTCGGCGTCGGCGTCCCAGGTTAAAAGGTTTTTGGAGCAGTTTTCTTTTCAAGTACTTCTATGGCCTATATTAGTCAGAGATGCATGGAGGATGCTTCTAGTGTGTTTTATTGTACCAGTCAAGGTTTCAGATGCTGCAATTTCAGCTAAAGAATGACCAGGTTAATGTTTTTGGAGCAGGTTAAAGTTTTTGGAGCAGGTTAAAGTTTTTGGAGCAGGTCTCATTTCCAAGTAACTATAAGCCCTATATTGACCAAACTTGCATGGATGATACATCTAAAGATACACACTACTGAACTTGCTTCGGATGCTGGATCTGACCTACATTTTCCGGATGAGTGACTAGGTTAAAGTTTTTGGAGTAGATCTCATTTCCAAGTAACTATAAGCCCTATATTGACCAAACTTGCATGGATGATACATCTAAAGATGCACACTACTGGACTTGCTTCGGATGCTGGATTTGACTTACATTTTCCGGATGAGTGACCAGGTTAAAGTTTTTGGAGCAGATGTCATTTCCAAGTAACTATAAACCCTATATTGACCAAACTTGCATGGATGATAAATCTAAGGATTCACACTACTGGACTTGCTTCGGATGCTGGATCTGACCTATATTTTCCAGATGAGTAACCAGGTTAAAGTTTTTGGAGCAGATCTCATTTCCAAGTAACTATAAGGCCTATCTGAAACAAACTTGCATGGATGATGCATCAAGGGACGAACAATTTCAAAACTTGCTTCGGATGCTGGATTTGACTTACATTTTCTGGATGAGTGACTAGTTTTAAGTTTTCAGATAAGTCTATTCCCAAGTAACTACAAGCCCTATCAGACCAAAATTGCATAAATGTTGCATCTAGGGATGCACACTCCTAGATTATTAGTTTAGTGTGGGACTTTGCCTTACTTAAAGACAACATTCGTTGAGGTGAGCTCTGTAATCTCTGATTACCTATGTTTACGTGTAGATTCAAGTTTGTTCAAATGATGACCCCTGTGGGGCCACAATAGGGGATCAAAGTTTTACATAGAAATATATAGGAAAAAATCTTTAAAAATCTTCTTCTCAAGAACAACAAAGCCTTGTTTATTCATATTGATTTGGAAGCATTCTCAGGTAGTGTGGATTTAAAGTTTGTTCAAATAATGACCCCCAGGGGTAGGGTGGGGCCACAATGGGGAACAAAGTTTTACACGGAAATCTTTAGGAAAAAATCTTTAAAAATCTTCATCCCAAGAACAGCAATAATTTGTTTATTCATATTGATATTGAAGCATCCTCAGGTAGTGTAGATTCAAGTTTGTTCAAATGATGACCCCCAAGGGTAGGGTGGGACCACAATGGGTGATCAATCTTTAAATATCTTCTGCTCAAGAACAGCAAAGCCTTGTTTATTCATATAGATATGAAAGTATTATCAGGTAGTTTAAAATTCAAGCCCCCCCTCCCCCCCCCCCGTAGCCTTTTCCTAGCCAATGTGCTCAGGTGAGCAATGTGGCCCATGGGCCTCTTGTTTTAAATTCTTCTTTGCTTCTGTGTATTTGGCAGATTAAGTGCATAGTTATGGGGAGCAAAGGTGTTTCTTTCAAAATTGTGAAAGGACTATATTCTGAAGTGGCCAGTATCTGCCCCCAAAATAAAACTTTGATGGAGAAATCTTTAGTTATGTACTAAACCAGGTGGATATTTGCAGACTTCAAAGCATTAAATATTTTTAACAACTATGACATCATTAGTTAGATATGACGTCAATAAAATGACGTAAATTCCAAATTGCAATGATTTTGAGAGAAAATAGCGTATTTTACGTCGGTATTTTGATTGGAAATTATCGAGCGCAGGTCTGCTCAGACTAGATCTTTTGATATAATGTGTAGAATGATAATATCAATGAAATATGTGAATATGGTACCTGAGCAAGCTTGCACTCTATAAAAACTATAGTAAAAATTGAACAAACTCTGTGCATTTTGGCCTCTATTTTAAAAATAACGGAAATCCAAATAGTTTGTGACGTCACAGAGACAAGAAAAGCCAGCTAATTTTTCCAATTTCATAATATATTGTCTTAATTTGGATTATTTTATACAATATATGCACTTTTTCTCATTTCAAGATATTTTCAAAATTTGACTATTATGGGGGCAGGAATACGCCCTTACCGTATATAGTTCTTTGTGATCCCATGATTAGGGTTCTGGTCTTGGAGGTAGATGGGGTGGGGGATCCACTTAAAATACACAGGCATTGGTGTACCACCCCACCCTCTCCCTCTGACAATTTTTTTTTTTAGATAAGACTTAGCAAATATACATGATTTTTTTAGTCTGTCATACCAAAAATGCGATATTTGATATAATTTTCAGTTTTTGTCAAGTTTTAGAGATTGCCCCTTTACGGTATATCAAATACTAAAGGTAAAAACAAAATCTTGTTAACACATAGGGTGCTCCGCTTCGAGGGAGATTTTCACTCTCACTCTTTTCACTTCTCTCTGCTCCCTTGTATTTGGCAGATAAATTAAGTGCATAGCTATGATGCACAAGGATGCTTCTTTCAAAATGATAAAATTTGTGGCCCCAAGATCAGGGGTTCCAGTGTTGGGGTGGGTAGGGCTCAACTTATAATATAGCGAAAATGTAAATTATTTCTTTGAAAAGCTTTTCTCTTCTGGATAACAAGGGGGTGGGGCAAAAGCAAAAAGCAAACAAAAAAGTGCATTGTTATGATGTACAAGGATACCTCTTCCAAAATTGGTAATTTCAAGGTCCCTGCCCCCACCCCCCACCCCCGGGGCTTGAGGGGTTGGGCTAAAACAATCAAAATTCTTCTCTTCTCCTGGATATTAAGAAAACAAAGTTAGTGCTTAGTAATGATGAACAAGGATGCCTCTTCCCAAATTGTGAATATCATGGCCTCTGGGGCCTGATGGATGATACTAAACCTATCAAAATTTGTATCATCCTTAAATTAAGTGCACAGTTATGGTGAGCAAGGGTGCATCTTTTAGAATTGTGCAATTTGTAGGCCCCGTGATCAGGAGTTTTTGTGTTGGAAGTGGGTGGAGGCTCCACTTATAATAAATTATATTAAATATGTATTATTTCTTTGCAAATCTTCTCTTTTTGTAGTTATGATGAACAAGGGTATCTATTCCACAATTGTGAATTTCAAAGTCCCTGTTCCCCAACCCCTCGGGCGCCTAAGGGGTTGGGCTAAAACAATAAAAATTCTTCTCTTCTCCTGAATATTAACAAACAAATAAGTGCAATGTATTGAAGGTTTCACTCGAGATTCAACTTTTCTGGCCCAGAATTAAGTTTTTGAGAAGAAGATTTTTAAGCAAGAGGCCCATGGGCCACAATGATCACCAGCATAATTGTGGCCCTTCTTGTTCTTATTCAGCATATTCTTCATTCCATACATTTCTATGTAAAACTTTGATACCTTTTGTAGCCCCTCCCTGTTCCTGAGGGTCATGATTTGAACACTACCTGAGGATTCTTCCATATATATAGATATGACTAATCATGGCTCTCTTGTTCTTGAAAAAAAGATTTTCAAAGAATTTTTCGTATGTATTCCAATTGCCAATTTTTGCCCCACATTTACACCCCAATCCCAAAGGTCATGATTTGAACAAACATGAATCTGAATTACCTGAAGATGCTTCCATATGATGACTAACCATGATTTTTCTCATATTTTATTATGTAAAACTTTGATTGCCCTTTGTGGACCCACCCTACACAATGTCCCCGGGATTGATGATTGGAGCGAACTTAAATCTACACTACTTGAGGATGTTTCTATTTTTGATATGACTGATCATGGCTTTGCTGTTCTTGAGAAGAAATTTTAAAGATTTTTTTTGTGTATATACCTTTGTAAACCTTCATTCGCCTATAGTGGCCCACCCTATCCCCCAGAGGGGGAAGTAATGATTTCTTCAAACTTGAGTCTACACTTTATCAGAAAGCTTTCATATAAGTTTTATCTTTTCTGGCCTAGTGGTTCTGGATAAGATTTTTAAATGACCCCACCAATTTTTTTTTATCATTTCTTAATTATTTCTTCTTGAAAGAGGGTGCCCTTCGTTTGAACAAATTTGACTTCCCTTTACCCAAAGATACTCTGCCAAGTTTTACTGGAATTAGCCTAGTGGTTTTGGAGAAGAAGATGAAATTGTAAAAAGTTAGTCCCGACAACGACAGACAACAGACAAATCTTAATCAGACAAGAGGCCCACGGGCCACATCGCTCATCTGATTAACTTTGGCCCTGACGTTTTTCACCAGATTTTCCCCCTTGTAATACTTACTGTGGTCCCACCCTATCCCCGGGGGTCATGATTTAAACAATTTAGGATCTACACTACATCAGGCAGCTTCCAAATATGCTGCACCTGTTCTGGCCCAGTGGTTCTTGCGAAGAAGATTTTTAAAGTTTTTTTTTTCGATATATATTCAATTTAAAACTTTGATTCCTTATTGTGTCCCCACCCTACCCCCGGCAATATTTGAACAATTTAAAATCTACGCATTCTCGGGACGCTTCCACATAAATTTCAGCTTTTCTGGCCCAGGGGTTCTTGAGAAGAAGATTTTTATTATATATTTCAATGTAAAACTTTGATTCTCTATAGTGGCCCCACCTTCCCACCGGGAACCATGATTTAAACAATTTAGAATCTACACTACCTCAGGAGGCTTCCACATAGGTTTCAGCTTTTCTGGCCAAGTGGTTCTTGAGAAGGAAATTTTTAAAGATTTTTCCCATATATTTCAATGTAAAACTTTGATTCTCTGTAGTGGCCCCACCCTACCCTCGGGGGTCATGATTTGAACAAACTAGAATCTACACTACCTCAGGAGGCTTCCACATAAGTTTCAGCTTTTCTGGCCCAGTGATTCTTGAGAAGAAGACTTTTTAATGACCCCACCCTATTTTTGTCTTTGTTTGATTATCTTCCCTTGAAAGGGGGCTTGGCACTTCATTTTAAAAATTTAATCTCCCCTTTACCCCCAAGAATGCTTTGTACCACCGTTGGTTAAAATTGGCCCAGTGGTTCGTGAGAAGTTAAAAATGTGAAAAGTTTACAGACGGACAGACAGGTGAGCTAACAAATCACAGAAAGCTATAACAAGCGGATGTATCAAGTTTAAACCACGATGGGTACCTGAAAGATAAAAATGTAACAAATACAGGTGTCTGACTTTTGAAAATGAATCGGGATGGTTACCAACCTAGAAGTACCGCGATGTAGCATTATATCTCGATGTTTCGAAATATTGAACCCGGGTTCAATATAAATAGCATTTATAATGATTTAAACCCGGATTCATTTTTTTCTGCTATATCAGGCCCGTAGGGAGCACTTTCAGTTGGGGGAGGGGGGGCACAACCATACATTTTCAGGTGGAGAGGCACTATCAACTATCAACAGTCCTTGATAAACCAAAAAAAAAGGTCATCATTTTTTTCATAGAGGGGATACAAGCATGTAGTACTTGGCTATGTTTTCTATAGTATTCTATATATGGGCATAATTATTTTTTTTTGGGGGGGGGGGGGGCGGTTCCTACGACCATGTATATTACAAACCTCCCTATGAAATATTGAAACTTGGGTTCATAATATTATGGCTATAATATGTTGACCCGGGTTCAATTTTTCGCATAATAAACGAACTATATCAACTCCCCTTTATAATTAGTATTTCCTTTTAGACGGATGTGTGGATGGGGTCGATAGGGTGAGTGGCACAAGATATAGTGACTGCAAAATATTGAAGCCCTGTTAGACTTTTATGGGTTAAAGGAGGGGTTCAAAATACATGTATTATGACAGCCAAATACTGACTTCTGTCCCCTATAGTTATACTATCAATGATGGGGAGGGGATTTCAAAATAGCATGGCTGGAAAATATTCATTCCCAGTGGTCAAGAGAGGGTTCAAGATATTAGGGCTGTAATATATTGAACCTCCATTAAAATTCTATTGTAAAAAGGAGGGGTTTAAAATATTATGGCTGTGAATAATTTAACTCCATTAGAATTAAATTCTTGTCGTTAAGAGGAGGGGGTCGAGATATTATGGCTGGAAAATATTAACCCCAATGTGTTATGAGGGGGGGGGGTTATATATTATGGCTACAATATATTGAACTCCCATTGCAATTCTATAGTTTAGAGAAGAGGTTCAAATTCTTATGGCTGCAAATTAATGATCCCCATTACGATAATAAAGTTAAGAGGAGAAGGGATAATATATTATGGCTGCAAAGTATTGCCCCCTCCCCCAATTTTATTTATTTATGATTGGGGGATTCAAGATATTATGCCTGCAAAATATTACACCCCCCCCCCCCCATTAGAATTACATAGTTAAAAGGGGTGCAAGATATAATAGCTTAAAATTATTAACCCCCGTTTAGTTATATTTATTTAATTTTGGGCGTGTGTGTGTGTTTTTTAACATTACTCCAGGAAATTAGTCTTACTAATAATTAACCATACAAAAAATATATTTATGTGTACCTGATGGAATGAGATAAAGACCAATGAATGAGTATCCAACCATTTTTTTATGTCAGATAAAAAAGTTTATATGCGATATAGATAAGGGTATTTAATGATTTAAAACAATAATACATGTATTTCAACTTCTTTGTATCAAAACTTCAGAATTTAATATTTCTATCACAGTATTTTGCCTCGGTACAGATGTAAAATTTTCAATTGTAGGAACTTGCCACCCCCAAACATTAAAGGGGCCTAGACACAGTTACACTGTTTACATTTTAAATTTCTATGTTTATTT
The DNA here is from genome assembly GCF_033153115.1 of Saccostrea echinata. Lineage (NCBI taxonomy): Eukaryota > Metazoa > Mollusca > Bivalvia > Ostreida > Ostreidae > Saccostrea > Saccostrea echinata. The sequence continues at coordinate 47,401,932 of NW_026889758.1, forward strand.
AAAAACTAAACTCAGTTTAATGAATTAAACTTACACGAATATTCTTGAATGCAATGACAATGACATTCTTTTTTCATCACGACAAACATCTGTTTTTGTAAACAGGGCACCAGTTCCGTTATTGTTATTGTTTACGTTTTACTGGGTGTGTTCAATTTGTTTAGAAAATTAGTTTCTAAACACGCTTCCATTATATCTAGATGTGAAATGCTAACAAATGATATTATACTGAAATTTTAGAAAATATTAACTTCAAATCTGTGTCCTAGCAATGTTTGGAGGGAGGGGCGGAGGGGGTTAATATTTCACAGTCATAATCCCGAATCCACTCCCCCTCACTACCAGCGCCAAATTTCAAAAAAGATATAGTGTATCAACTTTTTAAAACCATAGTATTTTGAACCCTCTTCTTTACCATAGAATTGGGTTCGATGTTTTTTTAGCCATAATATTTTGACCCCCTCTCAAGCAACCCCCCAAAATAAATAAAATAAAATAGTAGTGGGGACAGTGTTTTGCAGCCATGATATCTTGATCCCCTCCTCTATCTATTGACATAAAATGGGGGTTCAATATTTTGCAGCCATAATATCTCGAACCTCCATCTCTAATTTAAGAAATAAATGAATCTAAAGGGTGTCGAAATTTCATAATCACAGTATTTTGACTCCCTTCCCTCTCAACTGTACAAATCTACTTGAGGTTTAGTATTTTGCAGCCATAATATAGTATCCGCAACCCCCTCCTCTTAACTATTGATGTCTAATGGGGGTTCAATATTTCATAGCAATAATATTTTTAACCCCCACCCCCAACCTACCAAAAAAAAAAATAACCATGGGGATTCAATAATTAGCAGTCAATCATATACATATATTTTGAATCCCTGATATTTTTTAACGATTGTCTTGAAGGAGGTTCAAAATATTATGACCATGATATTTTGAACCCTATATTTTATGAGGGGATTCAATATTTTGCAGCGATATTTTGAACTTTGGTTCAAATTGTGGTGTTCATTATTAAAATAGCAGCAAAAAACTTTCTGAAATTTTGTTTTCCAGATTAATTGATCATAGCAGTTATTGAGGCATTTTTTTAAATGAATATTCTTGTCCAAAGTAGATTGTAAATAAATATTTGGATTACCCAAGTAGATTGTAGATTCCAAAGTAGATTGTAAATAAATATTTGGATTACCCGTATTACTTAATTATACAATTAATGTCCAGTGAGCTTGAAAAGCTTCAAAGATGTTCTACAAACGAGGCGTGTAGATTGTCTGTAGCTAAATCATATTCTATTTGTGAATTTAGTACATAAAGTTCTCAAGCTAATTGCAGAAATTTTTGAAATTATAACAAACAGAACTTTCTGTGCAAGATTTCTCAGCAAAAAAATATTTAAAAAAGAAAATGTATTCATGGGTTTCACTCTGGAAGTAAGATGAAAAAAGAAAAGGACAAATCCCGAGAACCCGGGGGGGGGGGGATATTGGTATTTAAATATTTTTTAGGATATTAACCTTCAATGGACTACAAATACTTCTGGAAAAGATTGTTATAAAATGTGATTTAAAAGTATAGTGGGTCTTTGCTCGAACCAAAAAATATATCATTTAATGCATATTTTGAGGATAAACATTCAACAAGAGGTCCAAGGGCCTTAACGGTCACCTAATTTAAGTATCATAAAACACTTTAGAGTATCCATAGAAGTAAAAAATAAACTGATAGATAAATCTTTGTTGTCCAAAAGCAAGAGAAATAAGATGATCAGGATCAATGAAATAATTAGTCTAGTACTCGGTAACAATTTATAAAATTAGTGCTATTTGCCCCCATTTATCACTAAACCATGCAGACTGTAAACATAACAAGAGCACTTCAGTATTTTTTTAACCACATATTTTTACCTCTCATATTGGCCTTTCTTGGTCTTTAAAGAACATTTCATAAGTTATTTTGTCTCATTTTTATTTATATATTTTCTTCAAGTCTACCTGATCTACAAAAGTACTTTTTGAATAATACAATAAAAATTCTTACACAATTCTCTCATTCTATTAACATTTGAAACACATTTTTACAGTGATTAATTATCAAAGGTGAATGGCAAAAGGGAATAACTTCTCTCAGCATAATACAAATCAATAGAGCTCCAGCCAGCACCAGAACAATTAACCAAATGGTCCAGAATTTCAAAAGTCTAGTTTGTTTGTTTGTTTGGATGTTGTTTAACGTCCCTCTCGAGAATTTTTCACTCATATGGAGACGCCACCACTTGCCGATGGAGAGCTGCAAATTTTGTCCTATGCAGTAAAAATACCCTTGCTTATTAAAACTTTTACTCTTTTTGCCTCCGAGATGCCCAGGAGCAGAGAAGATTTTTGGAGAAATAATACATTTTCGTTATAGATTCAGCACAGCTCTCCCTAGAGCCCCTGACCCAGGGACCAAGAAATTCACAATCTTGAACAGGTACATTCGCTTATCATAGTTATGCACTTAGTTGAAGATTTTCAGTTAACTGAAGAATCAGCACATTTTTCACTACATTATCAATAGAGCCAGTCCCCCCTCAAAACACAAGAACCCCTGACCCTGGGACCACAAGTTTTAAAAATTTTGTAAGAATCATCCTTGCTCATCATAACTTAACACTATGTTTACCTGATCAATGTCTAGGAGCAGACGAGATTATTTATTAGAATTAATAGATTTTTTACTACATTATCAAATACAGCCCCACCCTTACACTAGAAAATCTGAGACCAAGAAATTTACAATTATTGAAGAGGCACCCCTGCTTATCATAACTATGCACTTAGTTTATAAGCAAAATACCCAGGAGTAGAGAAGATTTTCAAAGAAATCATGCATTTTCACTATATAATCATTATATAGCCCCCACCCCACCAACGCCAGAACCCCTGACCCAGGGGCCATGAAATTCACAATTTTGGATAAGGCACTCTTGCTTATCATAACTTTATACTTGGTTTGTTCGCTAATTCCCAGGAGCAGAGATTTTCAAAGAATAATTGCATTTTAACTATATATTCAACACTCCCCCCTTCCCGCAGAAACCCTCACCCAGGGGCCACAAAGTTTTCCGATTTTGGAAGAAGCACTATGCTCGTCATAACAATGTACCTAGTTTATCTTGAAAATACAGGGAAGAAAAGAAGATTTTTAAAGAATTTATGCATTTTCACTATATGATCATTACAGCCCCACCTTAACTACAGAACAGCTAACCCTGGGGCCATGAAATTCACAATTTTGGCAGAGGGTTCATCACAATCATGCCAACAATTTGACTGCTTGATGTCCAGGAGTTAAGAAGATTTTTAAAGATGGCATTAATTTTGATGGTTCCAGCATCACCCCTAAGGCCACAGGGGGGCTGGGACCATGAAATTTTGTTCACCTTCACCAATAGATGCTCACTCCTCCATGGCACCTGATCCCACCTCTGATGTTTGGAGGTCCGTGTTTGTTCTGTTCCTATTTTGTATTGATTAATGGACATTTGAGCTCAAATACTGTTCGTTATCTCCATATATTTCATGTTCCATGACAATATGGTTAAAATTGGTTCATTGGTTCCAGAGAAGAAGCTGAAAATATTCCAATGTTAACACACAATGCTGGACAAAAACGGATAGCAATAGGTCATGAGTGACTCAGGTGACCTAAAAATATGGAGCAAAAATCCATTCATATGGGAAAATGTGTTATATTATTAGGAAATGATAATTTTTGCCCTCTTTGGAGCATGTATATTATTTCATAGACAACTGATTTCAATCTTTGGAAATTGTGGAGATTTTACATAAAGTACACAATAATGTTTGATGAATAATATTTTTTATATATATTTTTCACCTTATTCATCTCAACACAGGCATTTTGCTCGCCTTGTTCGCCATCTTCTTATAATGTACTCTTTTCATTTCAAAGATAAATAACACCATTTTTTTCTTCCAAAATTCAAATATATTTGCTAAAATAGGGCCTCTCTTACTGAATAAGTGATATTTGACCAAGCCACATAATTTGGTGAAAAGAGAAAAAAAAATGTAACTTTACAAATCAGTGTAATTTTTGAAAAATTTCATTTAGAAATGTATAAAGTTTTATTCCTATGTCACAGTTGATATTTAATTAAATATTTTATTAAATTTATATTTGATTAGAGTGCATTGCTAATCAAACACAGGGCTGTTTGTGTGAATGAGTGCTATGTGTAAATGTTTTTGTTTTTTCACATGATGTTTCTATTTTTAGCTTACAAACTGACCAGGTATATGAGTACAACCAGTGGACCAATGACAGACCACTATTTGATAATTACATGTAATATGCATGTATACTAACTTCGTGCACTACAGAAGTGCTTATCCCGCTTACCTTTATGATATTTCATAAAACCGGATACCTGGGAAGATTTATTTCTAACAAGAGGCCCAAGGGCCTCGAATTGCTCTTCTGATGAATTGTACAATCCTATCACTTCTTATCTAAGCCTCTTAATATCCTAAATATTTAGATAAAACCTTGAAATCAACAAGCAGGTCAATGTGACCTACTTTTTGGCTACCATACTACAACTGACTAAGTTTTATGATTGTAAGCTTATCAATTTAAATATATAGATATGGTTTTGAAATTCAAAAACTGGGTCACCATGACCTGTTTTCTACTTGACATGCTCCGAAGACCCAAGATGCATCAAGTGACAAAGTGTGATGATTTTAAGTCAACTAGTATCCGAAATTGAATATTTCGGATACTAATTGGCTTAATATATATATATATATATATATATATATATATATATATATATATATATATAACTCTGATTTAAGGACTAGGGAGACCAGACCATTATATATGGCTTAAGGGGACAATATACAGATTTTTTAAATTTGCTTTTTTCTAAAAAGAAATACCAGATCAAAGATCTATAGAACACCATTTAGTCGACTCTTGCTTTATTTTTTCATAATAAATGCCTCCTAAAAATATATGAAAAAAATGGTCTCCTTAATATTTTATGTTTCTCTCATAAGACTTAAGGAGACCAGTGTATATTTTTTATAAATATAACTTGTGGTTTAAGTAGACCATTTTTCTTTCATAGTAATTTCACTTATTATGCATTAATTAACATATTGTTTCCAACCAGAATAGTTGCGGATGGTCATTAGTCAAGGTCAGCAGAAAGATATTTGTGCTAATGTGACTCAACATGATCAGTACAAAACTTTGAATTAAACTAAAGTCATTGCACAAGTGACTTAAATAGAGAGTAGTTGCCCCAGTGGTGCAGTGGTTAGAGCGTCTGCTCTAGAGTAGCGAAGTAAGGAGTTGATCCTTACGTCGCAGGTTCAAATCCCACTGTGGGATGGGGAGACCGGTCCTTCAGATGAGACCGTATAAATCGAGGTCCTGTGTCGCATTAGGTGCTGGCACGAAAAAAATCCTTCGATGCTCAATGGCCGTAAGTTCCGAGTATAGGACAAAATTTGCAGATCTCCACTGGCATGTGGTGGTGTCTCCATATGAGTGAAGAAACCTTGAGAGGAATGTTAAACAACATACAATCAATCAATATATAGAGAGTATAAGCCCAGAGTAGTTTGTTCTGATATCCACATTTAACTCTCAATGCTGTCGCCCACATGGTGCAGGGGAAAGAGCCTATGCTCTAGAGTCGTGGAGTTAGTTGATCCTTTTGTCACATGTTTGAATCCCACTGTGGGACGTAGAGACCAGTCCTTCGTACAAACAGAGGTCCAGTGTCGCAGTAGATGCTGGCATGAAAAAAATCCCTCACTGCCCATTGGCCCTGAGTGCCGAGCATAGGTCATTTGCAGCTCTCCATCGGCAAGTGTTGGCATATGAGTGAAAAATTCTCCAGAGGGACGTTAAACAACAAACAAACTCTCAATGCCCAAAACAGTTTAACCTAAAAGTGAATGCAGACACAGATTATTCTTTAGACCAAGTATAGTATACTCCATATTGTTTTGTTGAGGACACAAAGTTCACAGTGGACATCAAGTAGTTTTTCCTGCTATTTATACCCAGCTTCTTTTAAACCATATAGTCACCGAGTGCATTCGCTTTCCAACTAATTGATGAAGTTCTGACCTATGCCTATATTTGTTTAAATTCTTTCTGATTTAAGAATACATTTGACCAGTTGAAACCAAGAGTACATGTACTGCATAAAATTTCAAGGTTGTGATTAAGATTCAGTAAAAGTTATGCCCCATCCAGCATAGCAATATGTGGATGCCATGTTCAATATACCCGGTACATATTTGCTATCATTAAACTTGCAGAGACCATGAATCAAAATAATTCAAATACTTAAAAATCATTTTATTTTTACTGCTAGTCAAAATACAGTCACTCAAGCATATCCTTTGTTAATTTGAAAAAAAAATGATAGTTTAACATTTATTATTAATACCATACCAAAGCACAAGATAGTGCACTTCTTACATAATCCAATGATTCATGCTGTGATTTTACCTATTTAGATGTTTCTTATTTGCAGTTCAGTATACATGATATACCAGTACAATGTGACAGTAACCTAGTATCAATTAAATGGATCATTACTATTCTGTTTTTAAGAAGTTTGCAGGGTAAAAAGTATAATAAAATAAAAATGTTGATACATTTATTGATTGCATATGCTAAAACCTTTTATAAAATATCAAACATTGTATCATAACAGCTTTTACAAATTAATTCAATACATTCAAAGGTACAAAAATCAAATTATTTTCATCCACAGTTTTATCATATTCAGTTGAACAACAGCTACATCTATTATATAAAATGTATGGTAGTTGGCACTGATGGTATATATACAGACCTGTCTACCCTTTTCATTGCGAGGGTGTAATTTCAAGACTCAATTAAGTGGAATTTATGAGGTAAAGGCGTAATCCTTTATGTTTCCCTACTTTGATGTTTTGCAAAGCTACTATATTGTCTGAATCAACCTGAAATTGTACATCATTGAACAAAGCAAGCATGAATGTTTCTTTTTCAAATCATTTATAGACAAAAAGTCCCTTTGTTGTAAAAACTGGTATCGTAATTGCAGTCAAATCAAACTTATCTATCTAACATTCCTAATGAACGTTTGGAAAAAAATTAGCAAATCACATAATTCAGAGTTTCAATCGCATATTAATACAAATTCTACATTATTCCGCTATTTCGATTTTGTTTTTCTTACATTTACTTGTCTCTATGTTGTTCTTAGCAATGTAAGAATAAACCGAATTGAAAATTAAACTGACTTTACTTATTGCACACATCATTCAAAAGTTTTGTTTCCTTAATTTTGGCATGCAACCCGTTTAAAAGGCATAACTACAACGTGTATTACGTATGTTGTTTGTATCATAAATAATCATATCGTGAAGAACTGAAACCCTCCATTAATTAGTATTAATTACCTTCTCGTTTTCATTAAGGAAAGCCTTTACTTTAACTCCAAAGTTAGCCTTTCATTAAGTTGTTTATGAAAAAATATTTAAAAAGCGTAAAATTAGTTTTCATGGCGTAACAGCGTAATTTTGTGGTAAAAAGCGGAAAAATTACGCCAAAAGCGGAAGGGTAGGCAGGTCTGTATATATCCTGAGCAAAGAAAAAACATACCTAATCAAAGAATACAAAGCTCACTTCTATAAATGTTATCTACTAGTAAGGCAAAGTCTCACTTAGCAAACACTCTGGTAATGTATATCACCTGGATCCAAAATCTATGCAAGTTGGTCTGGGTTAGATTTAACTGTTCAATAACCCTGAAAATGTATGTTACATCCAGCATCAGAAGCAGGATACATCATCTATGTTTACTGATCACCAAAGAGTATATTGTTACTTTGAATGAACCTTCTCTAAAAAACTGGTCATTAATCCAGAATATCTAAGTCAAATCAAGGATTGGTACCCTGAAACATTTACATGTACCTACATCATCTTTGCATGTTTGTTCAACATAGAGTTTATAATTACATGAGAATAGGACTGCTCAAAACACTTAATCTTGTGGAGTCCCCCATGTGGCGCAAAGGATAGAGTTTGTAATCTAGAGTCGCGAGTAAGGATTTAATCCTTAAGTCTCAGGTTCAAATCCACTGGGGATGTGGGGACCAGTCCTTCAGATTAGACCATATAAACCGAGGTCCCGCCTAGCAGTTGATGTGGGCACAAAAAAGATCCCTTACTGCTCAAGGCCCTGAGTGCAAAGTATAGGTCAAATTTTGCAGCTCTCCACCAGCAAGTAGTGGCATCTCCATATGGATGAAAAATTCTTGAGAGGGATGTTAAACAACAAACAAACAAAAACAAAAAAAACACATGAGGAAAATGTAGATCAGGTCAAGCATCTGAAGTAAATCTGTTAATGTGCTTTAATCCATGCAAGTTTGTCCAGGTAGAGCTTAGGAATGAACCTTGCTCCTTAAATTTTAACTGGGATGACAATGCTAGGTATATAGTGAGAACTCATCTAGACTGTCCAGAAAATCTAAAAAATATTTAGCAATTTCTTACTTGCATGATTTAAAAAAATCTGCAATCTAACATTATTTCAAAAAAAATTTCAACACATTTTCTAATTTTCAACAAATTCAATGCACTATGAGACAATTTAACATTTCTTAACCACATACACTGTACTTAAAGTGCAATATACATGCATTATACTGTATGTTAAATCTTTACAGTTTTCTTCAAGTACTCTAATAGTATATGAAATATGAAGATTACCAACAGTGATCAAGCTTTAAAGTTCATTGAAACAATACATAATTAGAGCAGAGCAAACAGACTCTAAAAACACCAGGTGCAATGGAGGAGAAAGCATTTCCTGCCATGTGCTCCTTGACATGATTGGGCAAATGGAAAAATCCACAAACAATTCAGTGTAAACAATTTTGATGAAAAACATTAGTCAACATTCAACTTAATGATCGATTGAATTTGCTATAACAATTAATTTACACGTAAGTGTACACACATGTATGCATACTAGATGAATTATTTCACAATATCCAAAATTGGACAATAATAGTTTCTAATCTAGCTAGACAACAGGAAATTTTCATTATTACTTAAATTACATGAAACTATTGAAGTCTTTGAGATAAAAATTATATCTAAAAATTATACACATTTTAACAAGTGTTTACAGTTTAGTGTATTTATTATACACAAATGATGACTTAGTAATTATGACTTACTAGTAAAGTCCACAGATTGACTTCCAGATTTCAGCTCAAAGGCTTGAAGATTTTTAGTGGCTCTTTCATCATTTTTTTTTTCACTGAATATTTTCATTTTTATTTTCAAGACGCTGTTTTTGTTGAGGTCTTTTAGCAGTTTGATGCAATCCAAGAACTCCAAGGGCAATTTAAGAACTCCTGAATTTCTTTCTTACCTGGAAAAAATAAAAATTTAAAAGTTTAAAATATATTCAACTTACATGAAGAAAACTAGTAAAACTAGTGATAATGTAATAGACCTTTCAGATGTTCCAAAGCAGCTACATGTATCTAATTAAAAAATATAAAGTTTGAAGTATTTAGAGTCACCTGTATTCTGAACAAGCATAAGGGATATGTGTATTTGACAGACAGATGAATGAATAGACTGATCACTATAGAGCACCTTAGTCTTTTTTCAATAATCTTTATATTAGTGAAAATCAAATAGGAACTAGAGTGTTTCAAGGAATGTATATGTCACCTGCTAGGTATCGTCATTAAAGAGGTAAATAAATCTAAGAGTGGTCAGCTATTAATTTAATATTAGCATGGAGGTTCAAGCATTTGCCTGCAAGGAAAAAAAGGACCCAAAAGTATTTAAAAGACTGGGATAGAATCTGGCAATCAGAGAAAATATGGTTCCCCAGTCCTCAAATGAATAATTTAATTAAAATTATGAGGAATAACTATTTATCATTTTATTAATACACATGTAGGTGCTTCCAACAATCCTCGGAGGAAAGGAATTTCAGACTGTCTTTACTTTAATTGTCACTTTGTCAGTCAACACGATTCATTGTGGAATACTGATCCCAATGTATTTTCATAGTATTTAAATATAAGTTTGTGTGGTAACTGAATTTCATACAGTTTTAAAGTATAGTATCATGAGCTCAAAAACATATATAAATGCTAATTATCAAAACCCTGCCTCTCAAAATTTTGGAGATATAAGGTGTGACAGACGGACAGACAGACACCAGGTAAAGTGATCTCTAAGTGTCGTTCTGCTCTGCAGTTGACACAAAAATGAAAGTTAGTCAATTTTTGACCATGTATATCACTTCAGTGATGAAAGGAATGCTGAAGTGGTAAGTCTATCCTAATTATTTGAAAATACGGCAACCCCATTGGTCAGAATATAATACATATGCTGTCCAGCCTTAATTTCATTGGCATAAAGCAGCACAAAATACGATTTAATTGGATGGTGCAACTTGTTTTTCTAGGGGGCGCTGTTGCAACCCTGGAAAAGAAAACAGGACTGGGGCTTGCCCCTAGGGGGCACTTACTGACCGGAAGTAAACAAACAACAGAAATAGCAATACACTAGAAATATGTCCATAGGACATGTATGCCCGCCGAGTGTATAGTAATGCAACATGAAATTTTGTGTTAGTGTATGAAGTTTGATGAGAATATCTTGAAAAGTTTCTTTAAAATTGAAATTGAGATCTAAAAAAAATGGATATAAATGATAAATTCTCACCAAATTATGTATAGATGCATAGCCTTAGATATCAATATTTTAAATGGTTTTAAAACCATGCAAAATGCAAATTGAAGGAAAGTGAGGTCAAGGTCACAGGAAAGGTCAAAAGTTTTTGAAATAGTTGAATAGGTCTTACTAATTATATATGTATCAGCATATTAAGTTTGATAAAGAATATCTTGAATGATTTCTTTAAAACTGAGCTAGTCACAAGCGTGGCGCCATGTTTAGAGCGTCTGCTCTAGAATCGCGAAGTAAGGAGTTGATCCTTATGTCGCAGGTTTGAATCCCACTGTGGGACATGGAGACCAGTCCTTCGGATGAGACCTTATAAACCAAGGTCCCATGTCACAGTAGGTGCTGGCATGAAAAAGACCCCTCACTGCTCAATGGCCATGAGTGCAGAGTATAGGACAGAATTTGCAGCTTTCCACTGGCAAGTGGTGGCGTCTCCATATGAGTGTAAAATTCTCAAGAGGGACTGCAGATTACCTGTAATGATTGACCAAAATCCCTACTAGGCTTTAAACTCTTCATTCTTGACCTGTATTTCGTCAAATAAGATTTTTCCAGTTAATTAAGGTAAAATTACTAATTGTTAAAACTGTAAATGATTTTTTTTTTTTTTTTTTTTTTTTTTTTTTAACCTGAGCCAGATTTTTACTTTTCTTAGAAGTGTCTGTATTTGACTGTTGGTTCCACCTATCTCAAGAAAATGATCTGTAAAAGTAAATGTTAGAAATCATAATCTGTTCTCTATCTACTATAATCATGAGAAAAGGTGTTGAAAATTAACAGATGGAGATAAAATCAGCAGTCATATTAAAGGCTTTTTTTTCAATAATCAATTTATTAGTGAAAATCATAAAAGTATTAGGCAAAAAGGAAAAATAAATGTTGTCATTAATTAACCTTGCATATCTCTACAATTTTCTGATAAGAAAATTATACCCGATAGATGCAATATAATCACCCTTTGCCTGCCCCTAAATTATGATTATTTAAAACAAGGTTCTTTTAGAGGTGCCTAGGGTCGAAATTTATAGAAAAAAACCTACAAAAAACGTGAAAACCTATTTCTATCATACTGGTTTATATTTATTACAAATGTCCTCATAGTCAGCATAGCCCAGAACAATAGACCGCAGACTCTCACCATGAACATTTTTAGTGTCCTGGTTCGAAACCATTTGTTGGCACATTTTTATTTTTTCAAACTTTTTACCTGTATAAACACTAAAGAACGAGTGCACTTATGGGCCCCGGTAAATTAAATTAAGCATAATTTTCCATCTCAGATCATTAATTGATATCTAAACCATAAGATTCAACAAATTTTGAATATACAAAGAGCAAAGCCATACAATGTGGTAGGGGTCAGCCGACATTCGTGATTTTCTATAGTAAATCGAGGACGGTCATTCATTTCAAAGCTTTTGTTTATTGTCAGCCTAACACTGTACAAACTTGTGCGATTGACAAAAAATGCATTATACATTTATAAAACTTGTGTGAAAGTAGGAAATTTGTACATGATTAGGCTTGTACTTAAAATATTAAAAATGTATGAAAAGTTCAATGTTTTTCCTATAACAAGCAAGAGCTATTTACCTGTAAGACCTATGTTGAACCCACCTGTGGAATAAATTATCTAAAATACTGGTAGTCACGTGAGTTCTACCCCGGTAAACATTCCTCAAAGATGCTCACTGTAAAACATAACCACGTTCTGTATCATTATATCGAAGTCAAGCCGCATAGAGAAGTTTGTATGTATTTGGTTTTAGGAACATGGGATGGTTAGGAGAGTTTAGTGTCGTTAAAATGTCATCATAAATAAAAGTGTCAACCATTTTAACATTCATGCAAGACAATGGTACTGGTATTGAAAGCCACCTAAATACACTTTTTTTCATTTTAAAATTTAAAGGAACTAATGTTAATACTTATTGTATTATTTCAAATGCAAGCATGCAAATTTCTTAGTTTGATCACTATGGATACAGGTATCTATACAACTTCATTCGATTTTTTTCTCGGGTAAAATAGCACAAGAAGTATCATTCGGCATACGCGCCTGTCAATGATCCACCATCAGATTGTTCAAGTGTCTGATTTAAATGTCTCCTCCCCTTGATTTAAATAAACGAAACTCAAAATAGGTTCGGTACGACTTTTCCGGATTTGGGGTATCTATAGACATTTAAAAAACTTCATTTGTTTCAAATCCATGCTGATTTAGGTGATGTTTTAATGTGATTTTAATTAGAAATGTCCACTTGTGTTTAACTATTACCAAAAGAGAACAATTTGGTAATACATTCTAAAGTAATATGGCACTGAAAAAGGACCCATTAAGCATTGCTTAAGTGCACTTGTCCTTTGATTTTTTAATACAGGCTTTTGCATTTTACTTAATATATTTTCTTCCTTAAATGCATGTTTGGTGTTGATATAAAAGACATCTATGGAAATGCAGATCATAAATTCTCTTTAACTAAACGCAATCAACCGGAACTAAACCTCATTGTAAGCACACTTTGTTCGAGGACATGAATCATTCACTTTGTGTTACTCGATACTCCAGGTGTCATGAAAAAAAATCATGCCGAGCAATAATTGCTGTGTTTGCCTTTCAAGAACATAATGACATGTAATAGTACTGTTGTGCCAGTGGGAGAGATACTGTTCTATGCAGAGTAGATGCAGTTCATTCCTCGGGAAAAATGTGTGCATTGGCGATATGTTATGATAAAAATGCATGAGGGTTTTCAGATTAGAAAAGAATGTGGTAAGGTCAGTTAAGGTTTTATGTCCCATTGCCATTACTCAGTCAGACATCAAGAATGACCCTCAAACAAAGGATGTATCATTCTGTAAATACTGAGGTAGGATCACATGAACACACAGTTGAGTAGAATGAAATATATCGAGATAACAATCAGTATTCAAGCTCAAAAGCCCATCAAAAAATACAAAATAGGAGCAGAGCAAATACGGACCTCCAAAACATCAGAGGTGGGATCAGGTGCCATGGAGGAGTGAGCATCCCCTGCAGACTAGTCACATCCGCTGTGTGCTCCTTGTCACGACTGGGAAACAATAGAAAATTCCATACACAATTCAGTGTGTAAATAATGGCCTAACAATAAGTATGAAAAACGTCAGTCAGCATTTTACTTAATGATAAATTGTATTTGCTGACAAGGTCATTGTATCGACCATAGAACTTACAAAATGATGACTTTAAACAAGACTGCTGATATTCTTGTTTCAGCAATTTGTTTGTCAATAACTTACCTCCTATTAAAAATTGTTCATACATAGAGGATGCTCTTGCGTATTGAATCAACTGAGAGATATAAACCCCGTATGCAGGTGATGAAGGTATATTGCTGAATAAGTAAGGGAAGTTGATGATTGAAAAGTTAAAGTCATCACGTTTACCATAAAGCTTGGTTGTTAGATTACCATTAATGTAGAACTAAAGCAATACATGAGAAACAAGAAACTACACACGTGACCTAAAGTCAGTGACCGGAACATATGTCGGTAAGCTTTTTCTAAAGACTGAACCAATATTGGTCCTATAGGTCATCTCATATTTTTAACTAGAAGTGTTCCTTTGATATACTATATTTTACTTAATTTCTATAGACTTACTATACCCTGAAAAAAAAAAGGAAAACAGGAACTACCTGTTTAAATGACCCCGACCACCGAGGTTAATCTAAAGTTTGTCCCTGCCTACCTGAAAAACAGACTGCCTCGGGCAGTCAGTAATTTCCAACTCTGGTTATGAGATGCTAAATGTTAAATATTTACAATTAAATGCTTATATTTACATTTTTAAATTCATCATAGATTGAGAAAGTCGATAAAATCATTTCTATATTAAGTCTGTATACTGTATAGGGGGAAAATAACTCGCGGTGTTAATATTCGCTATATTCACGGTGTGAATAAATCCGTGAATTCAAGAAACAGTGAATAAGTTTTCAATAACCTACATGTTATATTTGGAAATTTGAGAATAGACTACGATAGGTAAATATACGTGCAGTACATGGTCATTTCAGTAATCACGAATCGTACTTGTCATTCAATTATTTTAATTATCACGCTTAACATTGATTTAGATCACCCAGCAGATAATAACCTGTATTTGTAAAAAAAAAAAAAAAAAAAAAAAACTGTTTTAATAGCCAACGCTACATGTTTCATCAATCAAAACACTAGGGTCATGGGTTTTGAATACCCGTACGTAACTATGTTACGACGTGTATTTGTTACCTGCATTATCATGTTTTTGTCGACATTTTGGTTTTATAAAATCATTCAAATAACTATCGAACTTGCTGATGTATATATAAATCTACCCTGTTGTTCGTGAAGTGAATACATAACGCTGATTAATGCCTTCTAGCTATGCTATGGATTACCGTAAATGGATATAGACATTGAAGGGAGGTACATGTAACCTTAGTTATATACCAATTCCGCGAATTCAACAAACTGCGATCGTGTCAGAGGAGAGAAAAACATGAAAATTACAACCCCTGAAATTAATCCCCTATACAGTACTTCAACCGAGAAATTAGTTGAAACTGGTTCCAGAAAAGAAGCTGAAAATGTTCAATAGTTTATAGACAATACTTGACACATGATGACTGAACAAGAACAGATAGCAATAAGTAATTTAAATGACTCAGGTGAATTATAACCTGTTCAATCTTAGATCCATCTTTTTTCTAACACGAGGGTTGATCCAAAAGTTCATGGAATTTAATTATTTCTAAAATTTTATTGTGATTTGATGAAAGCAAACAATAGGCATATTTATAATATAGAGTCATTATGCAACAATACTGGAAAATTTCACTAAGTTCCAATTACCAATAAGGTCACATGAGCTTTCTGAACACTGATAGTTGTAAAATCCGGGGGAGACTTCGACGTAACGTCAAGTTTAGTATGTCATGTCATGTTATAGGAGCATCTCACCCTCATGTTCAATTCAACTAAGTAATTCTACAGAATATTCTGCCTTTTTCTCCTTTTTTCTCTCAAGAAAAGCCTGGGTATCCACCAATCGACTTATCTTTATATTACATTCATATTTCAAAAATACTCCCCATCTTTCCATATGATGTTCCAATTCAGTAGCAAAGTCAAGCACAGTACGTCAGCGGTCAACATCCATCAACGCTTAATTTGTCTACGAGAAAAACAGACCCTCCAAAAGCAGCCACACCATGGAAGTTCTATTGTTCTTAAATTTCTCACGCCACTGGAAAATCAGTTGCTAAATGCATTTTTCTCCAGTCTGTATCAGTAGTATACCCCTTTAAGTCAGAGTGTTCCTAAGATTTTAACAAAACTTATAACTTGACTGAAATGTGACGTTCTCTAACAATTAAAAGATGAACAAGAAATCATCAACTAATAATCTAAATATCAAGTTAAATCAGTAAAACTCTCACATACAGGTATATTAGTGGTCAAGCAATCGTAATTATGACAAAATTCTCATTTTATTTGCCACTTGGCGCAGGTTTTTTCTTATATCACGTATTAAGAATTAAAATGATAATGAACAAGTAAATGTCTCCCCTGCATTTTAAAACATCCTTTGCTATGGCAACTGCCATAGAGTTACTATCATTAAAATTTAAAATATTTTTTTATCAAAAAAATTCAACAAGTGTCTATATTCTTATTTGTAATTTTCAACCACTTTCACAAATAAATAAATAAAATAAGAAGAAATTCCATGAACTTTCGGATCAATCCTCGTACATGTCAGTCATTAAATTTATATAATATACAGTATGCATAAGGGAGACCAAATGTATTATTACTGCATTAAGGAGACCAACCACTATCCATATGTAAATCAGTATTCAACCACTTTCACTAATAAAAAAATAAAATACGAAGAAATTCCATGAGCATTTGAATCAACCCTCGTACATGTCAGTCATTAAATTTATATAATATACAGTATGCATAAGGGAGACCAAATGTATTATTACTGCATTAAGGAGACCAACTACTCTCCACATGTAAATCAGTATTCAACCGCTTTCACTAATAAATAAAAAAAAATATGAAGAAATTAGTGATGAGACATCAGTTAATTTTCATAATCGATCATCGGTTGGAATCGGTTACTGCTTCTGATGCGATTTCACTGATTATAATTGGATTTCTTCATAGTTTTGTATACAAAAAGCAGACTATTACAATAATTTTATTTATTTCTTTAACATGAATATATAAAATACATAATATATTATTTTCTTTGTTGTTTTGCTTCTTTTACACTTTCTAGACCTAAAAATATTTACAGTGGACACCCAACATGGCTGCCTAGCGGCAGAAAACGAACTTCAAAAAGTCGTGGGGGGAATTGATCACTCTATATTTAAGGTAAATGTTGACTAAGTTGCATATTTTATATCTCAAATAAAAGACACACTTAATATTTTTTGAATAAAAAGAATCAGCTGATTGATCAAACCAAAGAGAAAACACAGATTTGGCAGAAAAAAAAATTCACCCGGGGGTAAATTGAATGGGTCGGTCGGGTTATTACAGGAAACAAAAATAATTTTTTTTAAGCCCTATAAATGCATCTTCGGTTCTTAATCACCTCTGCTTCGTGCTAGTTGGCTAGTATCAGATGCAGATGCCATTTTCTTTCGTTAAGAAGAAATAAATTTTAAACCAGAAATGGATAATTCCGGAATGTATTGTATTAGAAGTATGTTTCCGATGATCGATTATGAAAAACTATAATCGATCATCGGAATCGGTAGCATTTTTTTGTCGACAATCGATGTTTTCTGATTATCTGTACAACACTAGAAGAAATTCCACGAACTTTTGGATCAACCCTCGTACATGTCAGTCATTAAATTTATATAATATACAGTATGCATAAGGGAGACCAAATGTATTATTACTGCATTAAGGAGACCAACTACTATCCACATGTAAATCAGTATTCAACCACTTTCACTAATACATAAATAAAATATGAAGAAATTCCATGAACTTTTGGATCAACCCTCGTACATGTCAGTCATTAAATTTATATAATATACAGTATGCATAAGGGAGACCAAATGTATTATTACTGCATTAAGGAGACCAACTACTCTCGATCCACATGTAAATCAGTATTCAAAACTTGAGATTTTAAAACCCTAATAATTTACATGTTTAGTTACATGAACTAAATCTATTTACCTTTGTCATAATGCAAGAACTGTTTTACATTCAGCCAACTTTAACATTACACATGCATACAGTGTATGCCATGCATTAGGAAGACCAGATGCATTATTTCAACATTAAAGAAACCAACTACAATGGAACAATTAGACAGTATTCCAAAATGTTCATTCCAATACCATGGTATTTTCCCTTAATTTGTTTGTATTTAGATGACTTAAATCAATTTATCTCAGCCAGAATTGGAACAAAAAAACTAATCATAAAAGTGGCCAAACACATGAACAGACAGATGGACATGATGATTCCTATGCTTATATACACCCAAAGTTGCCAAAGTAGAGCAGATGCAGTGGTTAGAGCATCTACTCTAGAGTCGCGGAGAAAGAAGCTGATTCTTACATCGCGAGTTTGAATCCCACTGTGGGACATGGAGACCCGTTCTTCAGATGAGACAGAGGTATTAACCGAGGTCCCATGTCACAGTAGGTGCTGGCTTGATAAAGATCCCTCAATGCTCAATGGCCATAAGTGCTGAGTATAGGACAAAAATTTGCAGCTCTCCACCGACAAGTGGTGGCGGCTCCATATGAGTGAAAATTCTCAAGAGGGATGTTAAACAACAAACACTATACACCCAAAACTTTGTTTGCAGAAGATTTTGTGATACATGCTTTACAAGTATACATATTGTTCATAAGGGAATAAAAATGCTATAATATATCATTAAGGAAAGCAACTGAACTTAAATGTGCACTTCTAATTGAACTAAACAAAATTACCCTTTGTCAGAATGTAGATTTATAAACAGGAAGGCTGTTTTTCTTAATTTTTTCCATGTCAGATTCAGACTGTTCTTGAAAAAATTCTGGCATACACCCTGTAAAAGTGAACAGTGCAGATAATAAAGAGCTTCTAAATAAACTGCATAATATTTAAATGATCCACTTAAAAGGGATAACAAATGCATTTAACTCCATCAAGGAGACCAACTGATATCCATATATATATAAATCAGTACATGTATTTTAATTGTGATATTTTAATATCCTAGTAATTTACATGTTTAGTTTCATGAAATAAATCTATTTACCTTTGTCCAATGACCAATGAGCACAAGCACTGATTTTTCCTCTTTTTTCTTAACGGAATCACCAGGGCCAGTCTGCGGTCCATATGATTCTGGCATATGTACACTCTGTAAAATGCATATTTGTACCATGTACAGGCATATGAACAATATTTCTATACTACATACATGCATCATTAAACTTAATAATCTTTTTTTCCCAAAATTCATTATTCATAGTGTTTTGCTGTTAGCAAAATTCAACAAAAACTATACCGTATATATACTTGCCTATAAGGTGGTCCACCTATAAGTCAGTTGTATTTTTTGAGGTTATTTTGGAGGGATTTGCTATTGACCCGCTTATAAATCAGTACAACTTTTTGCCAGAATCAATTGACAATTTCAAATCAATGCTCTGATGTTTTAACCTGGTTTCAAAATACTAATCTTTTTATGACTCACCTATAAGCTGGACATAGAGTATATACAATACCTGCATTATACATGCATTAGGAAGACCAAATGCATTATTGCAATATTAAAGAGACCATTGTGGCAAATGAAATCAATGTATGAATTGTATTCAAAACTACGGGTGTACTAATTTGTCTGAAGTATATCATGATATAATGTGATACACAAAAACTTTAACAGGATATGTACATATACCCACATGCCTAAATGTTAACAACAGGAATTATCGTTCTACAATAACTTACTGAAATTGCCAATATGAATAAACAAAAGCAAACTTTGTTTCGATTGTATGAACTTTAAGTTTTCTTTTTACACCACGGTCAGATAATCTAACTATCCCCTGGTTGGCTACTGGGACCTTCGTTAGATTGCCTTATCGGACATGATATTTACTGAAGATTTGATTTTTGGTACTGACTTTTATACTCAAAATAATGTCTTTAATTGTTTAATTTCTTGAGTTCAATATCACTTTGATGTGTTCAGTGTTTACTTTGATATGTAATGATGTGTATAAGCGTGTATTTTCGATAATTTAAATTTCTAGTACAGTAATCGTCCCCAAGCTGCTGTTTCATTATCGTGTCATAGTATCTCTGAGAGTGCATTTTATTAACACCTCCAAATCACCTGGCCTGCGTAATTAAATTTAACTACCAAAAACAACAGCTTGGGACTAATAAGGTGTGATTATCAGCAATGGTCCCATGAAGCCTGTGCTAGACCTAATGGAAACGTTCAACAGACCGTAAAATTAGCATAATGGGATTATTGTGTACTAAGGTGTGAATTCAGCGGAGCGAGAATTTGTTGGACTTCGAGGTAACGCATGTGTTTATAGCACTTGGGACCGTAAATCCACTTCGAGATAAGCGAGGTATTCGAGATTTCCGTGTTCGAGATACCGGGGTTTTTTAAAATCATAAATATAATAAAAACGGCCGGGACCGTTGATTCACTTCGAGATATCCGTGGTATTCGACATACCGGTGTTCGAGATACCGAAGTTTACCTGTATATCGATACATATCTAGATTAATGAATATATCGTATCAAAAACAAGAAGCCCATGGGCCACAATGCTCACCTGAGCACATTGGCTAGGAAAAAGCACAAATCACTTCAGTATTGAAAAGTTTAAAGGGGAGGGGGCTTGGATTTTGAACTACCTGAGGATGCTTCCATATCAATATAACAAATGGCTTTACTGTTCTTGAGCAGAAGATTTTTTAAGATTTTTTTCCTTTATATTCCCTTTTTAAAAATTTGATCCCCCATTGTGGACCCTCCCTAACCCCCCCCCCCCCCCCCAATCATTTGAACAAACTTGAATCTACACTACCTGAGGATGCTTCCATATCAATATGACTAAACATGGCTTTTCTGTTGATGAAAAGATTTTTTCCTATATATTCCTATGTAAAAATTTGATCCCACATTGTGGCCCCACCCTACCCCTGGGGTTTATGATTTGAACAAACTTGAATCTACACTACATGAAGATGCTTCCATATCAATATGACAAAACATGGCTTTGCTATTCCTGAGAAGAAGATTTTTCAAGTTTTTTTCCCTATATATTCCTATGGAAAACTATGATCCCCCATTGTGGCCCCACCCTACCCCCAGGGGTCATGATTTGAACAAACTTGAATCTACACTACCTGAGGAAGCTTCCATATCAATATGACAAAACATGGCTTTGCTGCTCCTGAGAAGAAGATTTTTCAAGTTTTTTTCCCCTATATATTCTTATGTAAAACTATGATCCCCCATTGTGGCCCCACCCTACCCCCAGGGGTCATGATTTGAAAAAACTTGAATCTACACTACCTGAGAAAGCTTCCATATCAGTATGACAAGACATGACTTTGCTGTTCTTGAGAAGAAGATTTTTGAAGTTTTTTCCTATGTATTCCTATGTAAAACTTTGATCCTCAATTGTGGAACCACCCTAACCCTGGGGGTCATGATTTGAACAAAGTTAAATCTACACTATCTGAGAATGCTTCCATATCAATATGACTTAACAAGGCTTTGCTGTTCTTGAGAAGAAGATTTTTCAATTTTTTTTTTCTGTATATTCCTATGTAAAACTTTGATCGCCCCTTGTGGCCCCACCCTACCCCGAGGGGTCATGATTTGATACAAACTTGAATCTTCACTACCTGAGGATGAATCCACATCAATATGACTAATTGTGACTTTGTTGTTCTTGAGAAGAAGATTTTTCAAGATTTTTTTCTACATATTTCTATGTAAAATTTTGATCCACCCATTGTGGCCCCACCCTACCCCTGGGGGTCATGATTTGTACAAAATTTAATCTACACTACCTGAGAATGATTCCATATCAATATGACTAATTGTGGCTTTGTTGTTCTTGAGAGAAAGGTTTTTAAAGATTTTTTTTCTATAAATTCCTATGTAAAATATTGATCCCCCATTGTGCCCCCCCCCCCCGCCCGGGGGTCATGATTTTGTACAAATTTGAATCTACACTACCTGAGGATGCTTCCATATAAATTATGACTAATTGTGGCTTTGTTGTATTTTTAGAAAAACAGTTTCAAGATTTGTCCTACATATTTCTATGTAAAACTTTGATCCCCCATTGTGGCCCCACCCGACCCCTGGGGGTCATGATTTGAACAACCTTGAATCTGCACTATCTGAGGATAATTCCATATCAATATGCCTAATTGTGGCTTTGTTGTTCTTGAGAAAAAGATTTTTTCTATATATTCCTATGTAAAACTTTGACCCCCCTTTGTGGCCCCATCCTACCCCTGGGGGTCATGATTTGAACAAACTTGAATCTACACTACCTGAGGGTGATTCCATATCAATATGACTAATCATGGCTTTGTTGTTCTTGAGGAGAAGATTTTTAAAGATTTATTCCTATATATTCCTATGTAAAACTTTGATCCCCCATTGTGGCTCCACCCTACCCCAGGGGGTCATGATTTGAACAAATTTGAATCTACACTATGTAATGAAGGTCTCACCTAAGTTTCAACTTTTACAGCCCAGTGGTTCTTGAGAAGAAGATTTTTAAAAGATACCACTAAATTTTCACTAATTCTTAATTATCTCCCCTTGAAAGAGGGTGTGGCCCTTCATTTGAACAAACTTGAATCCCCTTTACCCAAGGATGCTTTTTGGCAAGTTTGGTTGAAATTGGCCCAGTGGTTCTTGAGAAGAAGATGAAAATGTGAAAAGTTTACAGCAACAACAACAATGACAAAGACGACAACGACGACAGACAACGGACAAATTTTGATCAGAAAAGCTCACTTGAGCCTTTGGCTCAGGTGAGCTAAAAATAACTTATGGGCAGGCAGTTTTTTTATGTAATTGTGTGAAAAACTTGGGAATTTCAATCACCAAAGATTATATTTACCGGTAACTGTTTTGAATTAAAACTGATCAAAAATGACATAATCATTAAGGAGGTAGCACATCTTAAATGATTATTACAAAATCATAAAAATACATAGACAACTTTACTTAACATGTTGATTTTACAGTCAAGAAAAGTTTGAATTTGAAGTGTAATTTTTAAAGACGGTGAGACAAAAAATTAAAAATGAGTAAAAAACAATTATTATTTTTATAAAATTCATGCATAATGATTTATAAGACTTTTTTGACAGAATTGTTAAAGAATTCAATATATTGCATATCGCATTAAAAAATGTCATTCTTTTTTTTTTTTTTTTTTTTGCTCAATACACAGCCCTAGCAAAAATGATATACAACAAGGACTTTGATTGGATTATTAACATTCAAACGATTGATCATAATTATTAACTGTTATTGCACTTTCATTTTCAAAATATTGTTAGGTACATTGTTTGTTCACTCTTTTGCATTGATGTTATAATTTATAAAAGAGTATTTTAGCAGAAAAAATTATCAATTTACCTTTCTTGGAATAAAGACATGTTGACCCTTGAGCTGAGATTTTCTCTCTTTCCATAGATTTGTTACACTGGGGTCCACATGATTCTGGCAGAGACCCTGTAAAAAAGGACTTAACTATGGAAAAGCATGAAGAATATATGCCTATTATACATATCTTAAATTCTAATGAAAACAATGTTTTTTATTTAAGATCCATATATTTCTAATGATTGACATAATACAAATTCAAAATAAAATATGCATGTCTATATTATACACTGTACCTTAAGCAGACCAATTGCATTATTACATCCTTCAGGAGACCAACTTAAATCAACGTTTGAGAACTACTTGTGAGAACAATAAATTTGTCTACTTTACAGTACTAAATGTACATGGAATCTATAGGATCATGTTACTTTAACTGGCCTGCCTTAGTTCAACACAGTAATCTAACAAAGAAATTGAGCCAAAACAACATTTTAAGACTTTTTGAACAGTGCATGTTCCTATCATTTCAAAACCAGTACAGTGTACCAGTAAAAATGCTAATATAGGAAAATGATGACAATTAATTAATATTGTACTTTCAGGTATATTAGATGAATTAATCTGATTTGTCAAGAAACATTTGTTAAAAAGCACTATTATCCGCTGAATAATGAAGCCACGCCCAGTGTCGCAACAGTCAACATTGCTTGACGACGGGTGATATTCCAAAAAATAGTGACTGCGCAGATTTATGCACTCAAGGTTCACTATTATTTGTATAAAACATTCAGTATAATATAATTAATATTGCATGTAGTTGAGTGTAATATTGAAAATTTTCACCCCTCGAAAACCAAATACGTCAAAAAGGGGATGGGTTTCTTTTCCAACTTCTACATAGTTTCGCCCCTGCAAAAACTGGTATAGACCTTGGAAATGTTTAAACGGGCTAAGAGAAATCAAATGCATCAAGAGTACTTAATTGTTTTTACCCAAGTTACATGCCAAAAAAGATTCAGAGAGACGTCACATAAAGTTAATGTTGATTTGAACTGAAGTTAGGGTGTCAAAAGTCATTCACGTCCAAAAGTGACATTGATCATGTGTGGTAGATAATAAACTCCTACGAGCTAAATATGCTGCCATAATCAAGTGAGGATCTTTCCCTAATCCTATATATAAATCCATTTACAATATTATATGCACTTAAGCAGCTGTTTATGACATTGTAAAATTATATAAACAAGACCGGTTTATATAATTTATATCAATTTATATAATTAATAATATAATTTATATATAATTTTATCAAGATAAGTGTATGGGGTAGAGGGAGCAGACATTGAGAATCAATGTTGTCGGACCTCATGAAACTAAACAAACAGTCTTCCAAATAACCCGTGAGTCCAATGCCAGGGACCTGTTAAATTTGCAGCCGGGCATGTAAAAATTGCCAAATTACATGTCCGAAGAGGGCATATGTGAATCTTCTTTCATTGTACGATCTTTACTTGCCATTTATTCTGTCCTTCCCCCATTATTCGCTTAAACGTTGCTATATGTAATGTCGATGGATTGCCTGTCTACATTCTCGATACGACCTGTCAAATGATTGTCAATCTAATCATTGAAGTGTTTAGTTTAACCTATTTGTTTTCTCGAAGTTGCTTGCTAAATTACGAGATGTTCATCAATGCCACATACTGTGGCACTACAGTCATGATCCCATTTCTGAAATTCAGTTCAGCTAAACTGGCCAACAAATGACCAGCATGCAACTCAAAAGTTATTTATGAACAAAAACGCTTTAGAAAATGGCAATCACAGGCCATGGTTGGTTTATGATGCTGAAAAAATTAACATAAAACCTTTATACCTAATGGGTTTTTTTTGTTGCACAATACTCTGGTAAATGTAAGAATTTTGAGTAGGACATGTACAAATTTGAATGGGCTGGGTAAAAATGATAGGTCTACATGCCCGAAGGGCATGTGCTGAAAAAGAATTGTTGTGAAGACTGAACTAAAGTGACAGCGCCGTGTGATCATATAAAGTCCCCTTTATTACATAATAATCTGGCAAATTATCAACACATCAAGCTAAAATTTCCAACATATCTTAACGGTGAGAATTTTTATTTTTTAAGTTGAAACCTCGTGACCTGTGAAAAAAATGAAATTTGTATCCCATCTAAAGTCTTAAAATGTATCAAGGTAATTTTCGATACAAATTTGCGGTTGGGGTTATAAATGAAGGATAAAACCAGAGACCTCGGAATGGAATACTCGGAAGTCTCTGGTTTTATTCTATCCCCAACTGGAAGTTGTATCCCATCTAAAGTCTTAAAATGTATCGAGGTAATTTTCGTGGAATAAATGAGTGTTTTACAATAAAGAGACTCGACCAGAGACGTCTGAAACGATTTATTTGACAAGAAAAAAGTCTCTTGAAGCGAACGATGTCATTTTAAAGTAGGTTAATGATTGATAATGATACATGAACAAAATACGAGCTTGAAGCGGGGGTGCCTGAAATTGAGTTAAATACCTTGTGGTAAAAATAAGTAGGGGTGCACCGTATATGAAACAAGTGCCTGTGATTGATAGTCTGAAATTTCTCTTCACTTAAATATTAAAAGCTTGCAGTGATCGCTATAAATCTATACAACAGTCAAGTTACATACGGTAAACTAACATAAAAACAAGATTACAACAGTCATGATTACAGAAGGTATATTTTGAAGACTCCAGGTCAGTAGGTGAATGGAAACAGGTAAACACACGTGGGACACTCACCGCAAATATGAACCACAAAACGACTTGTAACATTAAAATGTAAATATTCATCTGCACACAGATTTTTGCATAATAATAATAATTTTTAAAAAGTGTAAATTTAAAATATAAAATAAACAAACCTCAAACCTTGTAACAAGGCTTGTTTCCCTACAAATCTTATTCTGGTTCTCTGTCACTGAAAATGCAGGGAACCAGGCTGCGTTATTAACTCGTACACAGATTTGTTGATACGAATAAACCTATAAACATATATACGAAATAAAATATTATCATAAAAAATGAAGAATTTCAAATTGCTTGAAAAATTATCTTTATGTAGTTTATAATAAATGGTTGTAATTGTTTATTAATTTCTATCTATCCATTAAAATTTGATACGTATATCAGCTTAATATGTGTTCGTCTGAACAATTATTGTTATTACACTCCCTGTCACATCTTCATAGTTAAGCCTGTAAGCATGGTAAGAAGGAATCAATTTCAGTTGAAGGGGACCAAAACCAACATTTTTCAGTTTCATTTGGTGGGGAGGGGGGGGGGGTATAAACCTCAAATGATCATTTTATCTCTGTCACTGAACTGCTGAAAATAATGAAGGGAACTAGGCTGCGGCAATGATTTGTTGACTGAATTAAAATACGAAATAAATTATCATACATACGAAATAAAATAATTTCATGAAAAAATGAAGAATTTCCAATTGCTTGAAAAAAAGAAGCTTTTCATGTATGTGATTTACAATAAATGGTTGTACTTTTATATTTTCTATATATCCATAAAATTTCACAGTATCAGTATTTCACTATTTGTAAACATTAACAATAATATTAAATAAATGTTACACTCACTGTGGCTTTGACTGAGTTACTGTCACATCTTCATAATTAAACGAGAATATTCCCTTCCGTAAATATTGCTATATATATCTGAACTGTTACCAATTAATCTTTCTTTGGTGAAAGAAAACCTCAGGGATGGAGAATAGGCCCGTACTTAATTTAGTTGGAGGGGGGGGGGGGGGTGAGCACAACCAAACAACATTTTTCAGTTTCAGGTTGGGGGAGGCTACAAACCAAAAAATTTTTAATAAGCAAAAGAAAAATACATTATCAGAGGTTATTATTGAGGGGGCCCAAAAGCAAAAGAAAAATAGATCATCAGAGGTTATTACTGAGGGGGGGGCGAGCATAAAGAAGCAATGTTTTCTATAGTATACCTAAATTTCAGCAAAATTACAGGGGGCCTCCCCCCCCCCCCCCCGTTCCTTCAGCCATGTATTGTATCAAATCTGCTTCACCCTGATTCAGATTTTTTTTACAGTCAGCATATATATTCTATTAGCAGAGGACCACATTATATTAATAAACAATTATTAAATTACAGCTATTTTTTTCTTACAGGGTCTGTTTCATTTATACTATATCATGATGATCATGTCCTGCATGATGTTTACAGAAATTAAGTTTAATTTAAATTTTTAAGCTAGAAACAGCTGCGTCAACTTGCGAGACTATTTTTTCAACGTTCGGCCTAATCTTTAAAATATTTAATTTGTTTGTGGACTTGCATAAAAGAATTAAAAAATATAGGGGCCTATCATTTAACTTTATTTCGAATTTCCTTCAGGATTTTATATACCGAACTATAGTCTAACGATTATTTAAAATCATATTTTTTCTCTTGGAAGCTAAATTACTAGGCAAAAAAACAAAAACAAAAAACAAACGAATGTTTGTCTTGTGTATTCTTAATTACAACTTATTACTGTATCATTTTAGTTATACTTACCCAAATTTCTCAACATCCATGGTGTTCGGGGGTCATTTTCTGAAAACTGAAGGGGCATTCCGATGGCATTCGGAACAAATGACGGAAAGCACTTGCTAAGAATTCAAAACATGGTTCATAAATTTACAATATTTTTCCTTTTTAGGTTTTTAACATAAAACATGGAAAACTAAGTTAAAGAAACACTCATTTGAACAAATCAAAAGCGGAAAAAATATATATGCTAGATTTTTTGTTTAATTGCATGTTTTTCATGGTCTCCAAAATGCAGAAAAATTATCCTTTGAAATTATACGTAGGTTATAAATTCTTTTCTTTTTTAGGGAAGATGATAGAAATTAGACAACTTTTGAATGTTAAATAACAGAGTTAAAGATTAATAATATTTAATGACAGACTGTTTATTTATCTATAAAAAGACATTTGCAATACTGATGAGGTCAAAATAATAGGGAGACCGAAAAAGGTCGCCTTAATCCAGTGGTCTCCCTAAGCCAGAAAATATATCCTCCTTGGTCTCCTAAAGCCATAAGTCATATATATATATATATATATATATATATATATATATATATATATATATATATATATATATATATATATATATATATATATGGGAAAAAGTAGTTCACCGTGACCTACTTTTTAGTTTTCACATTCCAAGGAAGAAGGATGCATCAACTAACAAAGTTTGATGATTCTAAACAAATTAGTATCTGAAATATTTAAATATACCCATAAAATTCCAAAAGTAGGTCACCATGACTTACTTTTTAGTGGACATGCTTTGAGGACCCAAGATGCATCAACTGACAAAGATTGATGATTTTAAGCTCTTTAGTATCCGAAATATTCAAATATATGAAATTCAAAAAGTAGGTCACCATGACCTACTTTGTTTTGTTTTCACATTCCAAGGAAGAAGGATGCATCAACTGACCAAGCTTGGTGATTCTAAACAAATTAGTATCTAAAAATATTTAAATATACCTAAAAAATTCCAAAAGTAGATCACTGTGACCTACTTTTAAGATGACACACTCGTAGGACCCAAGATGCATCAACTGACAGAGTTTGATGATTTTAAGCCTTTTATTATCCCCATTATTTAGATGTAGCCATGAAATTCAAAAAGTAGGTCACCATGACCTACTTCTTGGTTGACACACTTCGAAGACCCAAGATGCATCAACTAGCAAAGTTTGATGATTTTAAGCCTTTTATTATCCCCATTATATAGATGTAGCCATGAAATTCAAAAAGTAGGTCACCATGACCTACTTCTTGGTTGACACACTTCGAAGACCCAAGATGCATCAACTAGCAAAGTTTGATGATTCCAAGCCTCTTAATAATTTAGATAGAGCCATGAAATTTCAAAAGTATGTTTTGGTGACCTTCTTTTTGGTTGTCACACTCCAAGGATCCAAGATACATCAACTGACAAAGTTTGATGCTTCCAAGCCTCTTTTAATTCAAAATATTTAGATAAGGCTGTGTATTTCCAATAGTAGATGAGGGTGACCCACTTTTAAGTTGACACACTCTGAGGACCAAAAATGCATTAACTGACAAAGTTTGATGATACTTGGTCTTTAACTATTTGAAATATTCAGATATAGCCTTCAAATTCCAAACATAGGTCAAGATGACCTACATTTTGGTTGACACACTCCAAGTATCTGAAATATTAAAAACGCCCATTAATTTCCAAGGTCACAGTGATCTACTGTTTGGTTGACACACTCCGAGGACCCAGGTTGTATCAACTGACAGAGTTTGATGATTCTAAACCAATTAGCATCTGAAATACTTAAATATATCCATAAAATTCCAAAAGAAGGTCACAGTGACCTACTTTTTAGTTGACACACTCTGAGGACCCAAGATGTATCAACTGACAAAGTTTAATGATTCTAGGCCAATTAGTATTTGAAATTCTCAAATATACCCATAATATTCCAAAAGTAGGTGGCCTACTTTTTGACTAGTATACTTTGAGGCCTTCGGATACATCAACTAACAAGGTTTGAACCTAGGCTTCAAAGTGTCAAAATTATGCCTCTTAAACAATTTAAAATGAATAACTGCAAAATTTAACAAGAGGTCCACGGGCCTTATAAGTCACCTGAGTATCATGCAACAACTTTGCCACAATTAAATTGGATTCATGTTTTAAACCAGAGGCCATGAAATTCACAATTTCGAAAGAGGCACACTTGCTCATCATAATTTTACATTTAGTAAGCTTACTTAATACCCAGAAAGAGAGCAGAGGATTATCAAAGAATTAATGCATTTTCACTATGTAATCATTAAAGCCCTGCCCTAACATCAGAACCATGACCCAGGGGCCATAAAATTCACAATTTTGGAAGAGGCATCCTTACATATCATAACTATACTCTTAGTTCATCAGCTTAATACCCAGGAGAAAAGAAGAAGATTTTCAAAGAATTATTGCATTTTTACCATGTAATCATTAGAGCCCCACTCTACACCAGAACCCCTGACCAGTGGCCATGAAATTCACAATATAGGAATAGGCACCCTTACTCATCATAACTATGCATTCAGTTTGTTTCCTCTGGATCAGAGAAGATTTTTAAAAGAAATAATGCATTTTCAATATATATTCAACAGAACCCTGCCCTAACACCAGAACCCCTGACCCTGGGGCCATGAAATTCACATTTTTGGAAGAGGCACCTTTCATCATCATACATTTATTTTGTTTTCATAATATCCAAGAGCACAGAAGAAGCTTTTTAAAGAAATAGTGCATTATCACTATATATTCAACAGAGCCCCACCCTAACACCAGAACCCCTGGGCCATGGAATTCACAATTTTGGAAGAGGCACTCTTTCTCATCATAACTATGTACTTAGTTCATCGGCGTAATACCCAGGAGCAGAAGAGAAGATTTTTGAATAATTAATGCATTTTCACTATATAATCATTAGATCCCCACCCTTACACCAGAACCCCTGACCCAGGGGCCATGAAATTCACAATTTTAGGATAGACACCTTTCCTCATCCTAACTATGCATATTGTTTGTTTCCTTAATACCCCAAGAGCAGAGGAGATTTTTTAAGAATAATGAATTTTCACTACATATTCAACAGAGCCCCACCCTAGCACCAGAACCCCTGCTCCTGGGGCCATAAATTTCACAATTAAGGTAGAGGGCTCAATGCTTATTACATTCATGTTAACAGTTTGCCTGCTTGATGCTCAGGAGTAAAGAAGATTTTTAAAGATTGCATTAATTTTGATGGTTTTAGCCCCACCCCTCAGGCCCCAGGGGGGTAGGGGTCATGAATTTCACAATTTTTACTCCCCTTCACATATAGATGCTATATGCCAAAATTGGTTGAAATTGGTTCAGTGGTTCCAGAGAAGAAGCTGAAAATGTTCAAATGTTAACGCACGACGAACGCCGACGGATGAAAACAGATAGCAATAGGTCACCCGAGTAAACTCAGGTGACCTAAAAAGTAGGTCACTGTGACCTACATTTTGACAAATATTTTTAAGGCCCCAATATGCATCAACTTACAAAATTTGATGATTCTAAACCTCTCAGTATCTGAAATAATGGCCTTAAATGTTTTGGAAATGATTAGTCATAAATTCAGAAAGTAGGTCATGGTGACCTTCTTTTTGATTGACACACTTCAAAGGCCCATGATGCATAAACTGACAAGTTTTGATTATCATAGGCTTCAAAGTGTCCAAATTATGCATCAAAACCAAATTGAAAAATAAATACCTATAAATTCAAGAAGTAGGTCACTGTGACCTACTTTTAGATTCTAAGATGCATCAACTGACAAGATTTGATGATCCAATTCCTAATAGTGGGCAAAATATCAAAGTTTTAACAAAACATAATTTTAGGTCAACTTTGAAGTGACCTTGAGACCATTCCCTTTGCCCCAGGACCATTGCTTAATGTACTTACACCAATTTTGATAATAGGTAATTATCTTTATTAGCAGTGACTTGAATTTCTCATGTTTGTAATTTGTAACTTTAATGTGCCATATTTGTCTCTTGTTAATGTGTGTGTGTTGCGAGTGTGTTTTCTACATTTTTTACTAAAACTTCATAAATTTAACCGAATCGAGTGTTATTTACTTCAATGATAACCCTGTGACATCTATCAAGTTTCTTGGAACATTTTCAAGAGTCTATTTTTAAACTTTACACAATAAAAATGTCCAAATTAGATTTCCATTGAAAGAAATATTGAAAATAAAGCATATTAACGCTTCTGTGTGGGAGATAAGAAAATGTTTGCTGTATGTAACTTTAACTGGAATTGATGATCATGCTTCTGTCAAATAATATATTAGTATCTAACAATAAGGCATGCTCTCAGAATATTTGTCACTCGTGTTGCATACTGGAAAGAAAGGAGCATTCTATGTATTAGTGACTATTTTCCTGATGTATTAGTAATGACAAACATTGAATTATTTTTCAATCAATTTATTTTCAACTGATTCATGATTTAAGCATTATTTAATTTAAAAAATCTTAAGCCTGTCACCTTCCTTGAAGCAAGCTAAGAACAAGGGTCCTTATGAATGCCAAAAAACAACAACATAAAGTCTGTATGTGACACCACTTTTTAAGCAAATGAAATAATGAGACACTAAAAAACACATTTTCTGAAGGGCAAGATGACCGGTATAGAGGACTTGGTTTATTTTTAAAGACAAGCAGATATACATGCCGATTCCAATAAAGGTGGTAAAACTACAAATTATGAACTACTTCTACAGAACTGTAAAAGTGACAACTATATCTTGGGAAGTGAATTATAAAAAAAACAAAAACTCAACTACAAAATAGGCATTATTCAAACAATAACTAGCTGCTCTGTTGATTATTATCTGCACAACAAATTTAGTTCATAGAAAGCAAAATCTTAAATTATCACTTTAAAAAGAAATATAATTGTTCAGTAAAGTTATTAACAACATCTGTACATAAAGTGAAGTTAGTTAATATCTATAATGCAAAGATACACATTTATAAAGGCAGTCTTTAAAGATTTGCAAAAAAAAGAAAGTAAAATACAGAGTTTCTTCAAAGTGAACATTTATGATCATTATCTACATGGTTATATGGAATCAAGTAGACTGTAGATGAAGACACCAATAATGCACATGTCCCAGAATACATTGAAAATCTACATCAGCTACAGCTAGTTCTCTCTCTATTTCCTACTCCTGCCACTGATGAGGACATTTCTCACACACATCCTTCATGGCACTTGATGAAAATGTTATGTAATAAACCACAGTTGAGGACAAATCATCTAGGAGGATTTGAAATAGAAGCACAACACAAAGGTCTAAAATGCCCTTTTTAATGCAATCAATCACTCATATTCAGACCTAAATATTTAATTGGTCCAAATGCCAAGAGGAAAGCCCCACTAAGGAGCAAAGTGACAAAATGAAGAGGCAACCTTAACAATACAATAAAATGGACTACACACAGTAAACATATATCCTTTCATGAAACTTTTAACACAATTATTTGATTTTATGTAATCTGTTTAAAGGATTTTTAGTGTAAAAAAAAAAATTTAAATATAAATGTAAATAAGTTAAAAACTCCACTTTAATACTACATCCCTTTCAAAACTTTTTAAAAGTTTAAATATGAATCCGAAATCTCCATTTCTAAAATAGTCTCTCTCTGAGATTCAATAGAAAAGAGTCCTAATAATGTGTGGTTCTACTTCTTCTTCAATGTAAGGAAGCCTGATTTCTTTTTCTTTCCCTCCTTCTCACCCTCCATGCGAGCTGGAAGAGTCATAGATTTGGAGGGGACACTTGTGCCCTCTGCTCCTGTCACTGAATTGACTTTCTGAATCCACAAGTCCATTTCTCCCTGAAAATTTACAATTAACAATACATCATACAGCATCAAGATAACATTTTTTGCAAGTTATTCCATTGGCACTGTGTATGGGGGAAATTGTGCATAAATTTCAATGGTTAATTCCTTTTATGCCTCCTTAGAACATTATCTTGTTTTACTTTGTAGTTATAGGAATAGCAACTTGTGAGCTTATACATGTATTACAGAATCATTATATTATGATGAAGCAGCATTCTCATAGATATTACTGACAATAATTTCTTAAATAAAAACTTTGTTCAGAAATCTTACATCATCTTTAGCATGGAACAGGTACTCTCCTCCATTGGTGAGCTTGAGTCGGAACACATGTGGACGTTTGGTGTAATCTGTGGCTCTGGTACACTGGGCACCCGATAAGTTGATTGGTTGTTCGTGATGGATCAAACTGCTAGGATCCTATAAAGGAAGACAATCACTGGCTGCATTTTTTAAATTTTTAATACATAGAGACAAGAGTAATTTCTACATTTGTGATAAACTTTTCATACTTTCTGTAATGTTATACCTGTTTGGCTATCTTCTTGTCTTTGTAACATGACAACACATTTCCATTAAGGACTACATACACTTTGTCCCAAGACCTGCAAAGAAACAAGTATATTATCTTTATAAAAAACTATTTCAGTCATGCAAATTGCATTTTAAAGTAAACTATGACTGATCTACTTCTAAGTTCAGCATTACTAGATAAAGCATGAAATTGATAATCCTTTCCTAGTAAACTACAAAACTCGGTATTATGAGAGACTGTACCTGTTGTGAGCTTTCTTGTTCTCGTGCTCCCAGTCATGTTTCCTTGTTAGTGTACCTTCATGGTGAATAGACTCAGCACTAGTCGATGGTAATTCTACAAACAGAATTCAGAAGTATAAAAGAAGACTTAAATTTATCAATTTTACAAATAAATTTGAGACACATTTCTTACCAGCATAAAATTCAGGTTAGTAAAAGTATTCCTATAAAAATAGTTAAGAAATCTAATATACAAGATATACATATTCATAAGATATATAGTCATTTTGGTATTTATGAAGAATAAATAAAGCATTTTTAGCATGAGTACGCTGCACTGTTGATCGCTGTACCTTGCAGGACAATGACATCTGTTTTACTACGGCCTCTGTCACGCTTACGTGAAAACAGTTTCCGAAAGGGAGAGAGTGAGCGAGTTCGTTTCTTGTCTTTAGCTAATGAAGACAACCAGAGTGCATTTAGATCAGAGATTATATACACCCTTTTCCATACAAACCACAATAAAGAATCATGCCTCTAAAAATAAAACAAAGGCAAACCCTTCCTTTAGAATAAAATCCCCTGAATGTATTATTAGTAAGAAAAGTAAACCCTTTTCTGACCATTGCAGCCTCAGAGATGCAGGGACATACCATCTAGGCTAAAAAAAAAAAAAAAGCCAAATTCTCTGCTCACCATTTCATACCAGGAAAACCTCTCAACAGCTTAATAACTGTTTTTAAAATAACAGGATGTATCAAACATAATTGGAAAATTAAAGGGTAGGAAAAACCTTAAACCTTTGAAAACATTCTTGATACCATAGGAAGATATATTTGGATAATAATTCTAAGCTGTAAAGCTATTCTATGCCAGGTTTCAATATTAAGCAATGTTGCAAACTTCTTGATATTTTGTAATGAATCTTTACTTTGTTAACAATATTATTATTCTGAAATAGATCCAAGAAAAAACTACTTATTCTTTGAGAGATATTGAAATCATTTTGATCATAAGTACATAAAGCTTCACATAAGGCAAAGCTAGCATTGCTACAGAAACTTGTACATCTGAAGCAGTGGGTATCAAGCAAAAGCTACCGATCTTACTAGACATGGGCAAGTCATATGGACTGAGGCGAGCCATCTCAGCCTCTTGTAGGGGTTCCCTGGTTATTTCACGTTCCTTTCTGACTGGTTTTTTACCTCGAGGCGAGTCAGTTGGCTTACTCTCGGGCACTTCTGTAAACAGGTTAGTGTCTAACATCAAATCCATGCCAGTTAATGAAAATGTGCTTTACAAACTACACATGCATTTTCTTTGTTACATGCAACACACATGATCTATAAACTATAGATGTTCCATGCCCTTGTTTACAGAGTTACACTTTCTGATTATATGGCATCCCTGATACAAGATGAGTGGAGATACAATCCAACATTTGTATTCGTAACCTACCAGAACGTGACAAGGGAGGTGAAGACGCCTCTTTTCTAGGTCGTGGCCTTGGTTTAGGCCGATCAGCCTGGGACTCTGGTGCACCTGCACTCTCAGAGACCTGGTCACTAGACTCGGTGCTTAAGGCTGAATCATCTAAGGAGGATTCATCTAACGACACAAAAACACAAATACATGCAAACTAAACAGAATAACCACAACCAAAAGGCTACAAGATAACTGTCACTGTTTTAATCAAACAATTCATACCATTATAGCAGAATCATATATTGGAATTAATTTCTGTAATTTTTATCTTACATATTTTACATACAGTGACAGTGTATCAGAAATATACACATAAAATTTACATTGCTGGAACTACCTGTATATAGGATTTTTCTTTTAAGTCTTAAGTAAATTGGTTTTGTTTGTTTTTTTTAAGGGGGGTGGGTTCAAAACTACCATAGTCCAGCAACGTAAACAAAACTACAAATAATCTTTCAACAGAAGTTAAAACAGTAATTAACACAATTATTTTCACAGTAAACAAGGTAAATGAACATTGGACTTGAAAAGTGAGACACACTATTAGAGATGTCATTAAAATGAAAACCCCACACCAAATTAGTAAATGAGCACAGCTACTAGACAATGAAACAATGTTAATGAACGTGTATGAAATGAACAAAATGATTCTTTTTCTTATATGCTACATGATGAATATAATACACATTATGATTAGGCCATCATTAAAACATTTTTTGTTTGATGTACTCTGACCCATATTTTTCAAGGTGGGTGGGTAGGTCTTTTAGAAAAATTTTTTTTGTTGCACTTTGATATAAAGGTCATAAAAACCAAAGACTTAGGCATTTAAATTATAGACACCTGAAAGGTAAACAGATTAAATATCTATTGCTGTAAAATCTTTTAATCTGAAAAGCATCTTGGAAAAATGTGAGACATTAAATATTTAAACTATACAGATAATGTGTATTTTCAAGATAAAAAAAAAGATTGGATAGGAACAAATATGATTGTGTTGGTCGGAGTACATCAAACAGATCATTTTTATTGTTGGCCTTACCAAACTATTTTCATAAAATTTGCATTTCATAGTGTTTTTCTTCCTTGGACGTTTATTTAGCATTTGGACAAAATCTAATCATTTAAAACTCACATAAACCTAAACCATAAAACAAATGTTCTGTAAATGGAAAATACTACATTCCGAGCATTTTTTTTAAAATCAGCCTTTTGATTTAACATTTTTTTCCCCATAGGTTTTGAAATAGGTGTCAAAACTTAACTTTGAACCTGAATTAAAATCCTAGTATAAGGTACTAAACACATGTGCATGAACATTGTATTTATGTTTTTAATCTACAAGGTCATCTGTGAATTTTTCTACAAAGCAGACATAGAAAAAGCCTATTAGTAATAGGGCACTGTGCAGTTAAATATTAGTTTTCAAGCAAGCAAGTTATAAGAAGCCCCTGAATAAGCATGATCTTTCATGACTGATGCATGTGGCTTTATGATTTTGTTTGTGATAATGGCTAGCGAGTCTGGTTATTATGATTCCAAATCAACATTATGCTTTAAAACATTTAATCACCTCTGCGTTTAGGTTTGGGCAGTGTGTGTGATCCATCATCAGATTTTCCTAAATTGAAATGAACAGCTAATATTCATTCAGTCAGAGAAAAAGCAACATCATGCCATTGACAGTACTGAGATAATACTCAAATCAAGAGCAAATGAAAAAGAAATGGTATTGCTTTAACTGAAAACAGAGTACTATACAAATAACACATATTTAAATATTGCTTATACAACAGTAAGATAAGCTAGGAACTCAAAATGACATGATTATCATTTGCTGTAAGAAACAGAAGAAACATAAAATGACAACATCACTTGATATTTATAGCCAAGACTACAAGACATTGCTGAATGCTTCCACCTGGACTGCAATTACTTGTCCCCTGAAATGTCACTGTTTCCTGAAAGAGAGGTTAAACTTGGGGTACACACCTGATGGTTCCTCTACAGCCTCCGCCGAGGTTCCCTGTACCTCTTCCACCTCAGGAGCTGTCTCCTGGACTGGTACCTGAATGGATTCTACAACCTCGGGTTCTGGAGTAGGTCTACAAACAAAGTCTCAAATGTTTTTACTAATACATAGTATACTGTAAATGAATTATATCTAACAGTTACAATATTTGGCCGAAATCGAAAGAAAATCATGTACTCACGGTTTTTCAGGTGGTAAAAATTCTGCTATTAACTTCTTTCGTTTTTCTTCTCTTAGTTTTGCTATATCCTCCTGTTCTTCTGTGCGCTTCTTCTGTTCTTTTATTTCAAACTACACAAAGAAAGTTCATAGTTTTAAGAAACATGCTTGAGTAAGAGTTTATTTTTACAACATTTTATTATCATCAATTGACTTACAGTAGTTAACTTTTCTAATGCTGCAAATCTTTCCTCTTGCGTGGCAGCTGACTTTTCGAAAGATTCATGTTTTTTAATTAGGTTTTCTACTGCATCAAGAGTATCCTACAACAACAAAAAAAATGTGATTAATAACCAGATCATTGCATGTATTTACAATTTCTGTTAAATTTAGTTGTCTATGTGCATTATTTCATTGTTCCTCCCACTTACTCCGTAGTCTTGATTCTGTAAATATGGTTCCTGTGCCATCAGCCAGGCCTCTGCTACAGCTGCATCCCGGGCAAATTGGTAAATCTCCAATACTGTAAACGAGATTAAAACAAATTACAACAGTTCAACATGTATGCTATTATTTCAACGCAAGCTGTGGCACTTTTAGACATTGACAGAATATCTGATTAATGATGATACAATACTCATCTATCCAAAATAAAAGTTACATAGCATGGTCAGAAGTGTCCTAGTGGCTTACTTAGCTGTAGATGTTCCC
The DNA here is from genome assembly GCF_033153115.1 of Saccostrea echinata. NCBI lineage: Eukaryota > Metazoa > Mollusca > Bivalvia > Ostreida > Ostreidae > Saccostrea > Saccostrea echinata. Next base: position 47,441,070 of record NW_026889758.1, read on the forward strand.
ATCGGTCTGCCCACTGATCATTCATATCTTGTCTTTCTGTGGTCAGCTGTATAAGTTTCTCTCTAACCTAGATACATAAGCAAGCATAGCGTTAGGACAACTGAACAAACTAATATTCAAGAACATCATAGAAATAATATTAACAATCAAAAAAAAGCAAATTTGCTTTTTATACGTACTTCATCAGATCTATAGTGATTCCTTTCCAGCAAGTTTTTGCCTAAGTTGATACATATCGCAAAGTTCTCCTCTCTAGCATCAATTTCAGCCTTTAGACTTTGATGGTTGTTGATGAGCAAATCAACACCAGAGACATCCCTGCAAAAGACAGATTTTCAAAATGTAAGCAATTGTCAATACCTTACTACAGTCCTCCTTTCATAAAAGCAGAAAAACAGAACTTAAATTTCATACCTGGGTTTCTCTTGTGTTTTCATCTGTCTAATGATGTCATCCATCCAGAGAATGAGATCACGGACCATGCTGAAGAATTTGAAGAGGTCGTGGGCATCAGCCAGTTTGACCCGCCTGGAGTTGACCATTAGGTTCAGGTTCTTCCATGCATTGACCACTTCATCCTCCCTGTCTTGGATCTCGGCCTTTCTGTCCCCAGCGTAGCCTGCCTGGAGTCGGTTGGATTCCTCCTGTATAGCTTGTACCTGGAGCACAAAGTAATATTTTAGTTCATGCTCTATCCATGAAAGACATTAACCTTATATATAATTGAAGATTTCTCTATGAATTCAGTCATTAATAAAGGAAATATTCTTACTTGAACTCCAAGTGTGACAAGGTCATTTTCAAAGTTGCTGTGTTTTCTTTGGAGAGCTGCAACACTCTGTGCATCTCTGCCAAGATCATCTGGAATATAATTCTGCTTCTCCTGCAAACAAAAAATGAATTGCATTACTTGAGAAGTATCTTCACAAATTCAAATATACAAGCATTACTTATCTATATAATCAAACTTACAAGAATTCTTTCAAGAATGTCTTTGCAATCATGATAGAATTTGTGTAACTCCCAGGAAGACTGAAGCATTTGGGTTCTGGTGTCCATTAACTCTAACAAATCATTCCAGGCTTCATTGAGATTGTCCTTCCACTCAGCAATCTGGGCCGAATCAGAATGATCAGCCATAATTAATGCATCACAGTTGTCATTAGCAGCAGTTACTCTCTCTGTTCCTATGCTCTCTGTTTCTCTTGCAAACTCCCTAAACCTGTCTTGTAACATCTGTAAGAAGAATGAATGACTTCAACATCTTTAGTTTTTTTTAAAAATTACAATCAAGTATTATGGTTACAATAAGGCACATGTACAGTACATATTTACTGGGCACATGTTCAAATATTTATTGGGCACATGTTAAAATTACTCACACAGACATGTTCGAAGTCGGCACCAAGTTCATGTGATCCTGCCACAACTTCTTTCTCCGCAATCCATTGCATAATGTCATCAATCTCACGGTTCAACACATAAAGTTTCAGCACTTCATCTAACTTGCTCTTTCTCTCATTAGACAGATCCTTTAGTCCTGCATACAACTTGTCTACCTGTGACTGCCTAACTGCTATCTGGTCACTGTAATGAATAAGTACAATGCTATCAATGGAAAAGAACTTTCTGTAATGATATAAAACACTGAATACTCTTTTTAGGGTTGTCCCAAGACCCGGGGGCCAGGGATTTTCCCCGCCTATAATGTTGTTATCCCCTGGTTATTTTGGTATTCCTCCTAAACTTCCCTTTAGGAGAGGAACCCCAGATCCCCTTCTACTTTTTAAATGTCCCCTTCTATTTCAATTCTTAGGGACAACCCTGAACTTTCTAAAAAAACTGGAAGCACTGAAAAATTAACATTCACTGTTTCCAAAAGAAAAATGCTGGGTCAATTCATTAAACTCTTTCTGAATGAATTTCTCCAACTTTCTAACCAAAAATTAATAAACACAATAAAGGGAAGATTTCATATAACCAACATAATCCACTAGTACTTACCTCTCTGGATGGTCTTCAGCAATTAACTTCCTACTTCTCTCTCCCAGTTGTCTCACAACCTCAGCATAGTCACTGACAGCATTCTCCAGAGCCTGGTGTTTCTTCAAGAAGTTCTGAGCCCCTATCTCATCCTTAGCTCTCTCCTCTCCAAGCATGTACAGCTCTTGTTCACTCATCCAGGCCTCAGCTTCAGAAGCATCGTAATAATACTGTAAAAAAAAGTTTTATCATGAAGCATCCAAGAGAGAATATAAAGGACTAACTGAAACATTTTATGAAAGTACATGTAGAACTGAAAACGTAAAATATTGCAAGTTTCTGTAATACTCTTTCTTTGAAGATTCACTCTCATCTCCTAGTGTAAACTTCATAAGCTGAAAGTTATACAGCTTCACTGCCATTAAAATAACATGCCTTTTGCTATGCCTTCAGGTCAACTTACTTTCTGTCACACACTTACCTGTTGTGCTACGTCGGATAGTTTAAGCCTTTCTTCACGCTTGGCAATGGCTGCCCGGAGGTCATCCCACATTTTCATCAGCTCATCAATGAGAGCTTGGAATTCCTCAGATTGAGGATGCTTCTCATCAATGAGCTGCTGTCCTACTTCTACTACATTGAATATCCTCGGCTCATGGTTTTCTATCTCTGTTTGTAATGACTGAAATCATAGAAACTCATCATATCAATTCTGTCAAAAAGAAACCAAAGAAATTTTGTTCCCTCTCTTTACATAAGTTCTTCTTCACAAAGGCTTCAAATATTCACTATATCTAGTATTACATTAAAGACACTTTATTTATCTACCTTTTACATCTAATTCATAGACTTACATGATTCTTCTTAGTTAGAAGTTGTACACTAAGAAGACTATTTCCGAAATTATTAGAAGTAGCTAGGGGCATCTTCTCACTGATCCACAATTTCTCATCTTCTACATCACGGACAAACTGATGGATTCTCTTCACCTTCTCCAGCTGTTCTCTCCTCTTAAGCAGTGGTTCCTGAATCTTGGAGAACCTGTTGAATAAAAAAAAAATTGTGAAACCTTCTACCTTACTTAATTTTAAGGATAATTCCTCTGACAACTCATTGCTCAATGCTGTAGTGTTTAACACACTAATCAAATAACTTTGCATGACAGATGCTCACCTCTCTGCCACGAGTGCCTTTCTTGCTTCTAGCATGGACTCCTGCTGTGGATCAACCTTCTTCAGAATGACAGCTTGCTCATCCAGCTCTGCTACCTGTCCCTCTTTCATTTTCATCTGAGATTCCAGTTGCTGTTACATATCAAGTACATATGTGTTACTAAATGCAAATTACATGATCAAATACATGTACATAATTCAGAACTATTTGAGTGAAGGAAAACAAAAGTTGTTTGTTTACATGTTGTTTCTGCATAAGGAGGTTGACAGTAGTTAAATCTTTAGCTCCCTCCTCTGCTGTGATGATCTGACTCTCAAGCTGTTCTATCCATCCATCGATGTCATCACAGCTCTGTTGGTAGATCACCGCTCTGTTGGCATCAAACAGACGCTCGGCCTTAGCCTTGGTGGTTCCCTCCAGTTCGTCCCACTGCTCTTGCAAACTCGAAAGAATAGGTGCAATTTGTTCCCTACATTCTGGTTTCTCTTGCATTAAACCTTCACCAGACTGGAAATATGGGATTCATATTAATCAATTAAAATCATAAAATTATCAAGGCACTTTATTTCGAATATAAATCTTCTATATCTATTAATTACAAAATGACAATTACATGTGTAGAACATTCAGTTGTAAGAATGACATATACCTGCATGAGACGCTGCAAGCGTTCCTTGTTGGCAGCGATTTCTCTCTCGAAAGCTTGATGGCGAAGATACTTGCTGTGCAGGTTCTTCGCATCACGATAAGTTTCATCCTGTGCTGCTGCCATCTTGTCATGCAGCCAGTCACGAAGCTGAAATATTATGTATTTGGAGTTGTTTTAATTAATTAACAAGCCTTGAATTGTAAAGAATTCTACTTTAACTGCAAAAGACCTTTAGATGTAAAGAAACATAACTAAGACATAATTTTAACAACCTGAAAAACAATATTCAAACAGAAAAATTTTTATTGACACTTGAAATAATTAGTTTCTCCTTTTCATTTTATGATGCTTGTCTTTTAATGTAATCCTGTGATATAACAAAAACATTTTCTTAATACCTCATCACATTCCTGTAAGAATTGCTGCAAGAGCAGTTGGTCCTTAAGACGATCAAGTTGTTCATAAGCTCTCTGGCGGTTTACATCACGTCTGAAAGAAAGTTATGTAACAAATTAATTTATTTGACAGTCAATTCACATCAAACACAAACAAATAAAGATCAAGTCAATAAAGGCTTCACATACCTCTCACTAATGTTTTCTGCCTTCTTGTGAACTTTGTCAGCAGCATAATGTTGGTCCTCGATGAGGCGGTTGGCAAACTGAAGAACTGCGTTGATCTTCTCATCATTAGCATCCATGGTGGTGATGAATGCCTCGTGAGCTTTGATTAAATTCTCTGCTGCTTCCAATGTATTCTATTAGAGAAACAACTCAATTAATTACAAAGTATTACCTATGTTTCTTTGACAAAAAAAGATATAGAAATATCCTCCTCTTCATGTTCTAAGACAAACAATGTAAATCACTACAGTAGAAATAGAACAACTGTCAGCTTGTTTTACTGGATCTTAACTAAAGACATTCAACTTGACAGAAATGATGATAAAAATCTACCTAAATCTTTCATCTCTATTGGAAAAGCTGGAATTTAGAGATGAGAGAAATATTGTTCTCTGTCACAAGAACCTTGAATTATAACATCTTTATTTCTACAACATCTGTTTTTCTTAAGTGCTTGAAATCTATTAAGTCTGATTTTTCTATGTATTTCAATATTTTAATACACAAACTATATTAATCTATATCCTGATTATAAAATACATGTGTATTCTTGTGCACTTAAAACATTATTCCATTACACAAACTACCCATTAAATGAAATTTACAGAAAGTAAATATAGTGCCAAATTATATCTGAAATTTCTTGATTAATGTATTTTCATTACCTACACATAACCTAAAAATAAAGTGTTGCATAAGAGACAGGTATATGGGAGTGTTTTGTATTATTTTGCACTTCTATTTAAATACCATAAAAACATTAGAAGATAAAACAGCTCATTCTGACAGAATAAACCCTTCTAATGAGCTATAATGAGCTTCTACAACCTCTGGTATGTAATTAATCATCTGCAAAGCACAACACAAAAAAATTCTTGTGTACATGTTATATTCCCCATCCATAAGGGTTGAGGATCATTAATTGTAAATGAACTGTTTAATCAAACAGAAACTGTTCTAATTCTGTACTGATCAATCAGCTATTGTTCAGCATTTCTAAAGATTGTAATACTGAGATTACCACATGCATATTCATACAAATAATGAACCAAAAGCAAACAAGTTGTCTTAGATTGGAAATGAATGATTAATATGGAATCAGATTTTAGTCTTTTCAATTAGTTGATTGTACAGTACCAAATACAGTAAGACCATTTATCTCTTTAGTCTTTTCAATTAGTTGATTCTACAATACCAAATACAGTAAGACCATTTATCTCTCTACCTCCCTACAAAGATGCAATTATCTTAATTACCAAACAAAAAAAAAATTATTAACAATTAAAAACTATCTGCAGTAACAAAATGTGAAATCTCTAGAAACTATATGTTATGGTACTTGTCCTATGAAAACAGAAGAAAACCACAACACTGAACTTCCCATCAAATAAATATATACATGTACAAGGAGACAAAAGCAAAATGTTGATTTAAATTATTAAATAAAATTATGAAAGGGAAAAACCTATCACATCTCAATGGGGAAAGATCAGTACAATTTGTCTTAACACTAAAAATTTTCTGTTGGTAATAAAGGTTACCAAGTGAGGTCTCAAGCGAAGGTAATTTATATCAAAATCATTATCTACACCGTGGTTTGCAAAACTGGAGAAATAAAAGGGAAAAAAATCAGAAGAAATGCACACCAATCAATACTGAGACTGCACGGGCATTACCTGTTTATCAAGAAGTCCCAGAGATGACTAAATAAAACATGACAATCTTTTTACCAATGAAGACATTTTTTAACCTTAATGTTGCAGCCATTTAACGGGTCACATGTCACTATCAAACATGCTGGCTAATAAAAGTGCTTTTGCATACTGTGCATTCTACATATGCCAAGTGCATGAAGATTCAAAATTTTTCACTATTATAATGTAGTCAAAGATTCTGTGCTTTAGATTTTCTTACAAATCAATGTTGTTCTTTATGTAAAATTTTATACAAAATGGACTTTATACAAAGATATGCATGGAGTCATGCAATATGGGCCCAGAAGTCAACAGAGGTGTATTGTAACAGATGCAACAAAATAATACTATACATACTGGAACTTCCTCCTTTGATAAAAAGTTTTCTTGTTGGTTAAGCAAAACTTCTGCTTGTTTTGCATCCCTTAAATACATCTGCAAGAGAACAGTACTTTTTTAAAAACACATTACAGAAAAGATTTTCACATATTCTACCTTTTTATTCAAAGGGTATTTGTAATCACATATTACAAGTAATTCAGAATTTTTTTTATGTATCTACATATACTTAACAGACTTAATAGTGGTTCAAACGCTGGCAATTCTGATTTTAAAGTTGCGAATTTATTTATATTGTGAACTTCAAATATAAAATGGTGTTAACTTGATTATATTTATATTTTTAGCAGAATAGATGTAATTTGATAGGTATTGGTGACTTGCTGGGAATATTGAGCAGTATTTGGAATAAGAACTTTGTGCCCTAGTATGAGACATTCCAGGTATACCTGTAGATTTAGACTCTGTGACAGTAATTGTTGTCTGTTTTCCCACATCTGAAGTAATTCCTCCCATCCACTGTCTAAAGCTTGCAGCCTCTGTAACAGTTAAATTATTTATAGACTACAATGTATATATTCACATCACATTTTACCCTGTACAATAAATTCAAATATTCTAACTGAAGAATAAAGGGAATTGTGAACCTTTTTGCAATTCCTGCAATCATATCTTTTAAGTTAAGTTGCGTTAAAATTATAATCTAAATATACATGTTAAAATAATACTCTACATGAACATGTAAATTTCTTTTAAAATTCAGAATTGCTTTTTTACCTGGCGCAAGAACATGTACTGTGGGTCCTCTTGTCCCTCTGTAACCTTTTCTCCAAACTCCTTCATCTTGGCATGCTCTGGGGCATAGGCATCAATCTCATCCTTCAGCTGCTGGTGCTGGTTCAGGAGTTTCTCTGCATCAGCCAGACTGTTGGGGATGTCTTCTGATGCTACCGTTGTCTGGGTGCGAGACAGCCATTGCTGGAAGTGGTCCAAGTTTCCAAGGAAACGCTGCAACTCACCAGCCTCTCCAAGTTTCTCATCTCTCTCTCTCAGCTGTAAAAAAAATTCTGATCAGAAGCTGCTTTCTTAATTTTTCTTTTTCTTCAACTCACTTTTCCATATTCTACCATCTTATCATAATTTTAAAAGATTACTTTAGAAAGAAAGTGAATAGAGAGATCAAAATTTACCATGTCCTTGAGATCCATCCAGACATTGTTGATCTCAGCAATCTTCTCTCTGATGACCTGTGCCTCATCAGGCTTGTCTTCTTGTAATTTCTCAGCCTCCCCTTGCAATTGTTCAAGCTAAAAAGACACATGAATGAATTCTTATCACATATTCTTGTATTGTGTTTTGGATACCTTTTCACCTTAACCCACTTTTCCATATTCTACCATCATAATTTTTTTACCCATTCAAAGAACCGACCTTGGCCTGAATGGCAGCCAGATCTCTCTCCATGCCACTCAGTCTTCTCTGTAAGGTCATGACACCAGCCAAGTCATTACCCAGCTCATCAGTGGACTCAATAACCTTGGCCTTCTCATGGATCCAGCTCTGTAATACAAATCATCAGGGTTTTTTTTTTAAATCCACTCTCAAATGCATTAAAAGATATACTGCTTCTAATATCTTCATGAGAAAATCCTTTAATCAAGTTATGCTTTTACTTACAATAGTTTCATTACACTCAATGTGGAAGTTTTGAAGACCATGAGAAAGGTTGATTTCTTCTTTCTTCTGATCAACAAGGTCACGCAAGTGATTCCAGCTACAAAATTGAAATTTCATCTATTTACTAATACTTTCTATTTTTGAAGTTTAGCAAAAATCACACACAAACATATATTAAATTATCTTTTTATTTAGAAAGAATTCCAATCTTAAATATTAATTAAGAATTTACATGCAAACTTACCCTCCATTTAGTTGGTTCTGTCGACTGATAACCTCTGCAGCTCCTGGATGTTCTATCTGTAATAACTGACGAGCCAGCTGGTTAACAACAGCCACCTTAGAGGCAGTGGCATTCATCTCATGTTCAAAACTGTCAAAGCGATGCTTCATGATGGCAATCTCCTCAATGTCATCAGTGATGATCATGGTGGTCAAGAATTTCTCCTGTTTCCAAAAATATTTAAATACATGAAATAATTTTAAGACTTGCATTCAGGACACTCATACGGTTTTAGAATTGACAAAATACTCAAAAAAAAAAAAAAAAATTAAAAGGTTAGTCTAAACCCGAAGAACTACACAAACCTTCTCCTCGATCCAAGTTTCAACACCATCAGCTTCATTAAAGAGTTTGTAAAGAGACAGAGCATCGAGGAGTCTCTGTTTGCGAAGTTTAGCCAGCTCCAGTAATTCCTGGTAACGGCGATCAATGCTTCCCAGCCTGTTCTGTATGTCAGGGGATTCTCTGTCCTGTTTTAAAGGATAGCAATCATTGGTGACTGTGGTATGAAGTCAAAAATCACAATTTTTTATGTTCATATCTAGATTTCTTAGCTAAAAGAAGCAAACAAACCTGCTCTCCAAGGTTGGCAGCTTGTTCATGAAGTGCAGCCAAAGTACTTTCATAGTTCTTCAGTTCATCTGTCACCTCCTGTGAAAGTGAGACAAAGACACTGAAATTATCTGTACATAGAAAACATGACTTACAACACTTGGATTTCATTAGAACACAACCCACCTTGTGTTTTTTCAGCAGTGACTGTACACTGGCCTCATCTTTGCCGACATCTTCACTGGACACAATACGGAAGATATCAAACATCCAGGCATCCACGTCATCAGCATCAGCAAAGAACTGAAACAAAGTTGTACTTGAAAAACTAACATACAAAATATCACATGCAATGGTTTAAAACAATATAATACAGATACACTAAAACTTGTATTACTATTATTTAAGATCTTATCTCTACCTGATAGTAGTCCACAGCCTCATTCAGTCTCTTCTTCCTGAAGGCAGCCAGGTCAATGAGACTCTCCCATTTCTGGTTAATCTCATCTATCCTTTCTTGGATCTTCTCAGCTCCAAAGTTTCCAGCTGTAATGAGGTCATATCCCACTTGTAGCACTGATTGCAAATGAGTGTGACGAGCAGTCATCTCATCCTCCATTTGCTACAATGTAAATAAGCAATGTTAAAATAATTATCAGACAACATTTACAAAATGACGCAAACTTCTAACTCTTCATGAAAATTTTACAAACTTGACTGCAATCCAAAAAAGACTGAGAAATCTCAAGGTACAACACCATTCCTGAATTTAAAACATCTGAGTTCAAATGTCCTTTTTTGAAACTGACAATTTGTTTTACCAATTTATTAAGTTCTCAAACTATGAAGACTAGGGCATCAAAATTCAGTACCTTTTGCTTGTTGAGCAGTAGATGGACACTGGTAAGATCTCGTCCCAAGTCAGGTGAGGACATCAGCTGTTCCTTCTCCTTAATCCAGCCCTCCTCATCTGCCATGTCCCAGTAGAACTGCCACAGTTTGCGAGAGTCCTCCAGCCTGTCTCTCCTCTCAGCAGCCAGACGGACAAGCTCCTCATAGGCATCTTCCAAAGTCTTCATACGCTCACGCACTACAACAGGCTCTGCAGGGTGGTAGCCTGCAAAACAAATTTTATTTTGAAGAATTACTCATGTCAAGTTGAGACCTTAAATCTTTCTTAACATCCCATTAAGCTTTTGTTATCCTTAATGCCTATGGCAATCCCATTTGTAGATCAAATTAAGCAGAGTGAATACCTCCTGCTTCAACAGCATCACCATCCACAAATTTCATGGCTGATGTATTGACAGTCTTGACACGTTCTCCCAGTACATGGATGTCGGCCTCTAAAAGGCTGTGCTTTTGGAGCAAGTCCTCCACACTCATTAAGTGTTTACCATAGTCTTCAGACATCAAACGGGCCTATTAATTGAAATATACATCATACTTTTATCTCTGACATACATATGCATAGGGAAACAAATTCCATAAACTTAAAGTGTGAAGTACCTTAATTTCCTCCATCCAATCCAAGATGTATAACATTTCTTGGAAGATCTTCTGCAGACTAAGAGACATCTCCAATCTCATTCGTCTAGCTCTCAGTAGTTCCAGTAAATAGTTCCACAATCTCAGAACATTGTCTTTCCTATAAAACAGCAAATTCACATCACATAAACAGTCCACCTTTTGAAAACAATGTACTTTTCAATGACACTGTAATCTGTTCATAATCCCCAATTGACTTGTTATGTTACCTTGCATTAATTCTTTCTATGTCATGGTATCTTTCCTGTTCCAATTCAAAACAAACAGACACCACAGCCTGTACTCGTTCTTCATATGCATTGATATCTGTTTCTATGGCCTCATGTTTCTTTGTTGCTGCCTCGACAGCAGCCAGATCATTTCCAAAGTTGTCTTGGGACACCAGTCTTTGGTTCTCACTCAGCCAGGTCTCTCTCATGCCAGCCTTTCGGTCAAATCTAGCAGCTAACTGATCCAATTTCTCTTGTCTGTAAGTAAGCACAACTCAATCTTTCAATTACCTGTTTCCTTCAGCTTTGTGAAATAATGAACAATTACTCAGTTTTTGTAGTTTGCACTGACACTTCACCAGTGTCAGGTGATGCTTTTTAACTTTCTTCAAAGAATTAAAAAAAAAAATCTATACATATACTTAAATTATTACCTTATAAGTTCCTCTCTGAGAGCTAATTCTCTCTCATGCTCAGCCTTTTCCAATCTGTCCCAAGCTTTATTGATGTCTGAGATCAGTTTTCCCTCCTTGGGCAGGTATGGCCTTTGGTTGTTTGCACGCATCTTACTTTGCAGTGTAAATAGCAAAACTTCAAGGTTTCCCTTTTCATCAAACCTGCAAAGTTAATTGAATCTAACTTAAAACAAATTTTCAATTAGTTTCATCGATTGCTTTTCTTTGGAGGGCTTATATTAGTTGAAAATATATTTGAAGTACACATTGATCTTTCAACTCTCAAGACCATTAAGATATCAATCACTTAGGGTTCTTAGTCAACTTTGTAGTGAAAATTTTATTTATACACATTTAAGTTGGAAAAATAAATGAAAAAAAATCTCAGGAAAATTTTCCCACAAAAAAATTAATAAGCATACTTGACATGGCCTTAGAACAAAATTGAGATTACTTTTTTGGTTTTTCCTTAGTTCTGTATGTGTTGAAGGCTGCCAATTGCTGCTGTACACCATACAGGGAATTAGCAAACTGTCGGTCATTTAGGATCACAATGGTCTGCTCAATCCATTCCAGTAAGTCAGAGGTGAAGGTTTCATAATCCTGTACTTGTTTATCTGTGTCCAGGGCATGGTCAATGACCTGTTACCAAAAAAAATTATATCACAGAAATAAAACTCCCTTGATCGTAAGTGAAGGAGAGCTGTTACATGCTCACAGTGTTTGACTTATTTTCTACTCACATACAGTAAAACAAACTTTCTCTTTTGGCTATTTTGCTTTAGTTTGTCATTCCAAAACAAATACTATGATTTTTTTTTAATTCCATTTTAAAAATTGGTACTTGCACTTAAGATATAGACATTGTTTACTTGTTTGCGGTGACTTCTTCCTGATTGGAAAATTCATAATAGTAAAGTAGCAGTTAAAAGATATATTGTTTACAATTAACTAAATTGACTTCTTGTAGGGTGTCAAATATCTAGAACTAGACTTTTCAAGCAAAGTTACTAATTTTTTGTGATTAAGCCAATAGTGTACCTTTCCAATCCTCTTGCCCTGGACAGATTCAGCCTTCATCTTAGAGAAGTAATGATAGTATGTGACGACATAGGTGATGATGGACTTCTCATCAGGGAATTCAACATTACAATCTAAAATTATATGGTATCTATACTGCGTCGTGTCCATTAAATATATGTTCATAATGGGTTTGTTTTGTCTAAATTGACCAAATTGCCATAGGTGTGTTAGTACATCAAGTATTTTATTGTCTTGCATGATAAATATAAAATTCAATATCCATGTGCTTCTGATACATGTATTTCTACAGTGATTTGTATTCCTATGCCTGTTCGCTGGAATTTTATCATTATTTTCACTATTTTATATTTTGACATTCTTCCTTTTTGTTTGTGATAATCATCAAAGTGATTAACTATATTGCTATTTTGTTTTTAGTACAAGTTTTATCCTGTACTGACCCTCTGGATCCAGTAGTCTGGTAAGACCCAGCTTTTCCTCCGCCACTTCAAAAGCATTGTTAAGATTATATAGTGCATTGGATTTCTGTAGCTTGTCATACTGGATCAAGTCTGGTCTGAAATCACACGATAATATCTACATTATTATGAGACAGGTGATCAAATCAGAACAACTTCTTCATCAAAACTACACAGACATGTTATCAAATCAACAAGGAGTCAAACATACATATCAGATGGAAATATGCAATTTTAAGAGAGCATTTTCTCATCATATGCAGTGCATGGTGAAGTATGAAAATATGTAAAGTGTTCTTTAAAATGCCCAGAAAAATTACCTCAGTTTATATCATCTCTTTTAATTTTTCTTATGAAGAGCTCATTTGAATTACAGGTAAACACATCTGCACTAAATTCCAAATATATAAATTCTACTTTGCAAGCAAAGAAAACAATCTTTTCTTTAGAAAAATTCAAGACTCATTCTTGTTAAAGTACAGCTCTAGACAGACTAAATCAATGAAACAGAAACATCAACACATTTTTCATTTATTGTTGGTCAAAGCTTTACCTGATTTATACAAAACACTAGTAATGGTATAGAATTTCTTATCTTTGGGGCACTAACTATGAACCTTGAATTGAATTCTTTCATAGTGTTCCACTTCATAACTACAGCTATTGCCTTATAATAGGGAAGAGTGCAATAAAACGCTAGTAAGAAAACAATACACAATGTCAAAAGGAACAATCAAGCTGAATCAAGTCACAGCTGTTGCATGATGTTAAGAACACAACAGGAAATCTGACTTTCCTGGAATTTAATCGTCTTAAAATCATTATTTGTGATGTCTTTTCCCTTAACTTTAAAAACAGAATCTTATTTGTAACAAAAGGAGAAGAATTCAAAAACACACACCTACACAAATTTTGACCTATTTATCAATTTACCCCCTTTAAAAAAAATTATGTCAATTGTTAGAATGTTGTGGAATAATAAGCAATTTAACTTCACAACCATGATATGTTTGCATCAAATTATTTAAGAATGAGTTTGTTTTGACAGAATCTCCTTCCAGACCAGCTATAATCAGATTGAGAAGGTAATTTAAACATTAAAATTCTAGGTGTCAGCATGTTGTCACTTTAGCTGATTATTCTATTGACTGTGTGTAAGCAAAAGGTCTCGGCTGGCCGGCAGACATGCTAAGTTATCAGATCTAATCCAACCTGGTGTAGGTGTCTGGGGGAAGCATTGGAAGGTCATGCACACGTACATAACAATATGCATCACCATCAGACCATAAACTAGATTTCCCAAACCAGTTTTTATTGCTGGTTTATTCAGTAGACAAATTGTTTACATTCAGTTTTTATATGAACAATGATAAATTGTGTTTCCCATTACCAGTAAATAGTCTACTTGAGGTTGGGTGTTGGCAAACTGAATAGGAGCCTGAAAGCTGATAATGACTTGGTATGGGTCATCTCACAATGTAAACATTAGTGTAATGCAAGATGGAATTTTTCTGCCATCTGGATTGCATTTATTAAATGTCTGGTAAACTAAGTTAGGTTAACCAGATAAAAAATAGAACTTGAGACAAATTATTTTCTGCTACTTGAAAAAGCCCCCTATAGTGTATGTTTGATAATTTTCTCATATATATCCCAAATCCTTTTTCAATTAAATAATGTTACTACTCAATCTGAATTCCTCCTCCAGTAAAAAAAAAGAAAAAAAGAAAAGACCCCCCCCCCCTCCCCTTGAAAAAATTATCATATAAAACACATTTTAAGATCCATATTAACCTCAAAGTCAAGATCTTAATACCTCAAGAAATTAACTTCATAACCTGTTACCACAGAAACAAGTTCTACACTATAAGCTAAGGCTGACATTCCAATGTACCAAACTCTATAGAAGCCAAACACCAGGTGGTAATGATAAACATCTACCTATAGGGAAGAACCAGAAAACTTATCAGCCAACATAAAACAAACACCAACATATACCCAATCAATTCAACATCATGTAGACCCTGTAACTCAGCCATTTGTATCACTGTTAAGACACAATTTATTCTGTTCTCCTTTTTGTGATCTGTAACCCGGATGTGCCAAATGCTGAATCTATCTTTCTCACTCCAACAAAAACAAGTGCTTCAGATTAGAGGCATTCCACAGATAATACAAGATGTAGCAACATATATTTGCTGGCTGTTTGGGGAGTGGTCTGATTTATAATAAATCATTCATATGTATGAACACACAATTCTCCCTTTGAAAATATATCAAGATTTCTTATTTCAATTCATAGGACCCTTTCAATAACTGTGATAACCAGATAACACAATAACAAAATTCAAATAAAACACAACTCTTGTAAGCATGAAATTAGCCTCCATTACAATAATGTAGTGTGTAATCTAATTCATAAAAATCTCTGCTGATCTTTCACCTTGAGTGCTGGTATGACTGGTTTTATTGACTTGAGTCTGAACAAGCTTTTGCCTGTAGGGCTGATATGACCAGTCATGATTCACCAGTTACGAGTGGAAAAGCATCCATATTTTCTATTCTTAGCAAATTCAGCACTTCACATAAGAATATGTAGGAAACTTGCCAAGGTGCAGTCATAACTTTTGTGCAATATCTTGTACACAGGGGAGACATATTGAGACCGTGAAAGATGTTTTCACGACCCTAGAAAAAGTGTACTCCAGTAATGATCTGCATTCTTGCTGCAGAAAACAAAATCAATACAATGCTTTGTGAATTATACGCTGTATCCAGAGGCAATAATGCCAAGAGCTTTGACTTTTATCTGGAATTCTTATTTTTTAACATGCCAAATAATAACAACAACAATAGGCAAACTAGAATAAACTGATGCAAGTTTTACTCCCACTTTTACCTCAAGTATCTAAAAACCTGTCTATTCAGTTCACTTGCTACATATTAGTCATAGCAACTGCAATTCAATGCTCATCTGAAATGACAGTTTGTTTTGTCTAGAAACTGAAGCATTTCCAATCTGCATTCTTGTTTTAATGGAAAAAGAGAATTCTTCAACATTATCTTCAACATTATCTTGAATATCTGCCATGCCAAATGCATGGATCTGTAGATAACATGTATTTATTTCACCTCCCAAAATCTCATTCATATGAAAGGCTAAAAATAAATACACAATTTACATATCTGTGCACATAAATAGTAATACTGGACAGTCCTTAAAATACGGATCTCTATATAAACCTGTGTACATAAATAAGTGTACCCTATTCCGTCAGATCAATACCAATTCCGTGTCCTAAATATGAATTCTCAATAGACCACTTAGGAGTTATTACAAAGTATTTCTACAACTGTACCTATCCCTATTGGCCTACACTTCAACAGAGATCTCCAGTACCTGATTGTACAGGCTTTTCACTTTATTTATTGATTTGATTTGTTGCAATGGTCCACAGATCAAGTTTACTGAACAGTCTGTTGGCCAGGCTAGCTATCTTGACACATCATCACTTACAAAAAACATAGATGAGCAATTCCCCTGCTCTTACAGACTACACAGCATTGTGATCATGATTGAAAATGAGTTTGTTGAAGGAGTCTGTATTCAAGTAGCTTTTGCCAACAAAAATTTACTAAAAAACAATGGTAATTCCAGCATCACATACAAAAGCTCCATAACAAATAGGTACATGTCAGTCTTGGACAATTTCTTGCTCATTAAATTTGAACCACAAGAGCTTTATGCTTTAAAACAAATCAAACTCTGCAGAGTTGAATAAAACGGGACAGAATTTGGTCTAACCTGTGTTTGTGTATGAGGGCATTGAAAGCTAGCCCATCCCTCCAGCTTGTTGTAAAGTTACGAACATTGACATTTGGGTATCCCGCAGTCTTCATCTGGCACCACAGTAACAGAGCATCTTTAGCTGATTTTGTCTCACTGTTGTCTGTTTCTTCCACTGTAATGTCTTGGATCTACAATGTCATTACGCTGTTCATTAAATAACTATCATTAACTTATTATTGTGAACATATACAAGTGCAAACATTTCGTTACCTCTAAAATTAGACGTAGAACTTGGCAAAAAGCTAAATCTTCTACTTCTAATACATGTATGTTTGCTTTCTATCAAAATTATTTATTACAATTAGTCAGATATCGTAAAATATGTATTAGAAACCACCTCTGTTACATTTAGATGGAAACATGAAATATCTCTAGTCACCTGGAATCTAAGGATAATGGTCCAGATCAACCCGAGTGTCAGACGTGGGCTACCGTCCACAATGTCATGAGCACCCATGTTTTCCAGGTGCACCTTCTGTTCATGGAGAAACTGTAATGCCTTATCCACATTCTCTAGACAGTGAATCCTCATTTTCCCTTTGGTAGGACGAGGCTGCAACAAATAGATCAACTTATATTCCAGTATCTGCATACACATTACAGTAAAACTATTCACATAAAGATTAAAGTAGAGATTAATGCTTAATAAACATTTCGGGTACCAGTCAACTCTTTTTCATGTGTAATACATAAGGCTGCTGAGAAAATATTGAATGTTTCAATTAAGGGTGCAACGATAAACCGTTTGACGGTATATCGCGGTATATTTTTATAGGTTCAATTCACGATATGCTAAACTGATATCGCGGTTCGGTTCAATCGGTCCAGAATTATCTGAATCGTCCGTTTTGTTTCCTTTTTTACAATTTCAAAATGGCTTCCGCGCAAAAAGTAAGGTCGCCGATAACGCATTAACGTAAGTTAAACTTATCTCCAGCATCTTACAGACCTCAGATTTAACACGGAGAAGGACTTAATGTGATTATAAGTTATTGATGTTAAGACAAATGATAAACCCTTTAGATCTAAACGTATTCTTTGGTAATACACGATATTTCATCACGTGTATATTTCGATGAAAATTCACTGTCTTGTTGACTAAAACGTGTTTACAGGAGAAATATGACAACTGGTTTTCTACGTAAATTAAAGGAATAAAAGAATGAATGTCTTCCTTTTTCATTCCAATTTAAAAGGAAGATTATTAGGAAAGGTCCCCATAGTTCCCTGTAAATGTTCATCATTTGTTTAGAATATTATCAAAACTCAGATCTACCTACCAATCCAATTCAAGTTAACTTAATTTTATTTTAATTATTATTAAAAAATATGAACATTTTATATAACCCTGTCAAGTTTTAAAAAATATGATGACAAACTTGAAAGACTTTTTAACCTTGTCATGTATCGTGATACGCATCGTATCGTGAACTGAATACCATGATACGTATCTTATCGTGAGGTTAGTGTATCGTTGCAGCCTTAGTTTCAATCTCTACTACACACCAGCTACAATTACACAAAGCTATAATACTGTAACATTTAATATGAAAATAATCATATTTCACATGAGGGAATGATGTTTCTCTGTATTTCCCACTACTGATGAATCTTCCCAATTTTCTAAAATATATATTTAAGTTAGAAGTAGATTGTTTCCTACCAGTCTTTCCCCAGACAGAATTTCCAACAATTTCATGAGCATCTTGCCGTCTCTGAGATCTATGTACAGGTCCTGGATACGACAGCTCATTCGAATCAGATGGGAGTTCACCCATTTTTGAAATGTCTTCTTCTGAACCGATTCTCTTTCATCTAAAATGTGATGGTCATTTCATATTAGGGAAAAAAGATGTTCTCATAACTGCATGCTGTATTTGACATCATTTTGATGCTTTTACTCCTCTTTAATGCTAATATCTACAGCAAACATTATTGGAACTTATATGACACTTTTTCATGCATTTTTAATAATCTTGGTATCAATTTTTATAACAGGATCCTATGTTGGTGCAGACTGCCAATAGCAGTCTTACTTTAATTACACTTATAAAACTGAGACTGCAAATACATCATCAAACCGACAACTTGTATTTCTTACTATTGCATGCCTTAAACCAGTAACTCTTTTACCCATTACACGTTACCTGTAAGTTTTCTAATTATTTTGAAAAATTCCTTTTCTTGTAACTCAGCTGTAACATTGGAGGAGGTCATTTCTAATCCACTCAGACCAACTCAATCAAATAACCAGATCTATTTTCATATATTTCTCAGATCAACCTACATTAGATTTCATTACATTTTCTGTACATTGTTTATTAATAATGGCTGCCAACAATAAACAAGCCATCAGACAGTAGCCATTTGACAGAAAAAATGTGGTCCTCAATTCACATCAAATATCAGCACGATACCCCTGAGATCCTTAATAATCAAACAAAACACACTTCCACTCTTTTAACACATCACTGAATGTTAGCTATCCATAAAACATATCCATCATACTTATTCACAATAATATACTACACAATGGTCTATATTTTACATATCTACAATAGGGTGAAGGAATGTAATATGATGTGAAGTGTTTAAAACAGGAAAAGTGTGAAAGATCAGCCCAGATACTTCTTCCTTCCCTCACACATAAAAAAGACAGTCATCAAGCACTCTCTTCTAAAGGGTAAGCAGTAAAACAACCAAGTACTATCAACTAATTTCAGTACTTTCAAAACTGAACTGACACTGTAATACAAAACCTGGACAAAATATGACACATTACTTCATCTACAACACCAAACATATCTTAGACATTCCAGACTCTACAAATAAGCAATATGATTCTACAACTTAGAAAGTTTTCATCTTTAAGAGCAAGTAGACTCGTATTACTCTGGTCTTTTTTTTTTCACAAAAACTTTTTTATCATACATTCATAATTACATATCAAACTGAGAATGAAGTCACAATTCATAACAATAGAAAAGGTCTTTCCTAGTGTTTAAAACAAGTTACTTTTTGATCTGTATTAAACAGGTAACAGGAAATGCTTTTAAGCTGAATTAAACTATCTTGACCTTTAATGCACATCTAAATTTATCAGTCTGTAATGACACAGTAAAGGGGATTGATTTGTCAATGAATAAGAAAGCTAACCTATATTTGTGATGTTTAAATAGCTGTGCTTGCCAGGTTTATTTGCACACCGGTTTTATGTTGTATATTATAGGTCAATTTAAACAAAGCAGTCTATCAAGCAAGATCAAAATACAATATCCCTGGAGTTTTGTTGTCTAACTCATATTGATTAAAAATGTATCTAGTACACACAGAAATTTTGTTCTGTTTTCAGGACATTTAAAAAACATGAATATTTTAATGAAAAGCTATAATACTGCATATGATCTGATCATCAATGCAATAAAATATTCTATATCACTAGCAATAATGAAATTTACCTGCTAAGGCCTTGATCCTTGACCTTTCAAACAGCTTGGAGGAATTACTTCCTGGATCAAAATCCTCTTCCATTCCGGACTCCCACCGGACTCCATTACTATACTGCTCTATCTCGGTCATGGCGGCTAATTAGCCTGGCCACAACTGACCTGAAAAACAACAAGATATTTAAGTCCAAAGAATCCAAAATAGGTGTTGTTTCTTATTCTTTTCAATGAGGTAGTTAGAGCATCATACTGCTAAAAGGCCTTTAAAAAGATATGGCACTCCTAAAAATAAGTCCTTTTTATCAACGACAGCTAGACTGATCTTAATTCTTCCTAAAAATTTGACATATTTCTTTTATGTTTCCAAATCTTATTTTTTTGAAGAACTGAAAGTTAAATTTTCCATGTAAACAAATGAGTCACCTTGTTTCATATGCACAATGTGCAATGAATAGTCCCCCATGAAGTTTAAAAATATATCAAGCTTGAAGCAATCTGTCAACAAGTGTTGTACGACTGAGAATGAATTATTATTGATCTGTATTTTGTGGATTGTGTGACAGAATGTAATAATACACATCAGGAATGTGGATGCAGATAGTATGAATTTACATGAATACTTCACCAAGGGGTGTTTAAAGGATATCAAACGTGTGTGTGATGTATGAGGAAACGCCTTTTTCCCCTCTTTTTTTCGCTGATCAATGCTCTTTATAATAACGGAAGTAGCACTTATCCACTTAAAGATCATTTACATGTAATCCTGTATCCCGCATGCATAACTGCTTATAATTGCCTCTTTAAAAGTGCTACCACTAAAGTAACAATGTAAGAATTATCACAATTATAGGTCCCCTCCACAGTCACACAGCCTCTACAGACCCTGAGATGATTGTATGCAAATTATGTAAGGGGAAGATGTCTGCTCAGGACAAATGCAAATGATCATAGTCTGAACAACTGGCTGAATAGATAAAATGGCATCTGATATATAATTGATAACATCAGTTAAACAATATGGATTTCTTTATCAAATAAGTACTTGAGTGTTGCCCATAAAACCTCTCCTGTAGTAATTCAATACATCATTACATTCAATATACATGTACTACATAACTCATTCATATAAAGAGGTTCATTAAGCACACACTCCAACTGATAAAAAAACAAAAGCAATTGTTAAATTCAACCCATTTAACAATAAATATATAACTACTATTTTAAATAATTATAGTATCAAACATATACAATTTTAGCAAAAAATATCAACTTACTGCTTCAAAGGGGAAAAGTATCAAAAGTTCAATGATAAAAATAGTAATTCCTCACAAAAATAAATAAATTTCAGTTTATATCCACCTCTTCAGCATGAATCACAAACTAATAGAAGAGAGGAATCCTTCCCCTGAAACATCTTAAGCAGCTAACACAACACCTCACACTGTACACAGAAAGGGGGAGATAGAGATGGCTGCAGAGCTAATTACCACCAGGTCAAATTTCACACAGAGCTCCTGGGTGATGCTCCCAACATCTGCAAACAGTACACTACACACATAACACAGTCACCACCATAATAAATTCCCAGAGTAAAAGCCTACACTCATCTATCTTCATTATGACAATGAGCAACAAGTAATATTTACCAAGTTATTACTGCAGCACACAAAGCTATGAGACACAGTTTTATCAAAATCTCTGATCAATTATTTCAAGTCTGATTCATTCTCCTGAATGGAAGCCAAACAGCACAAATTCTTGGAGAAGTATCAAAAGTGCAAGTATTCTTGAATTAAATAAAACAAGGATCTATGGTTCAGATATAAAAGCAAACATAAATAATGCTGTATTCTGCAAATATTGAACATTTTCCTCTCCAGATTTTTTTGCAAATTACTTGAAGCAAAAGCTAGCCATATAACTAAAACAGACTGTTTATTAATCAATGTTGTGTACACACAGTTTAGGAATTATTGATTTATCTGTAAACAAAGATGCCAAACAAAGCATGAATCATTTAGCTCTATGTCCAATTAAGAGAACCACAATAATTCTTGTAATTCAATGAATATTTTCTCTTTCAAACCTGGCTTTCAAATACGTCTTTACATAAAAATTAGAGTACCCTGAAGATTTAGTTATGATTTTTTTTCCCCCTCCTCTTTCTATAGGCTGCATAAAAACAAAAATGCATGCATACATGCTTAACATTTTGTTGAATAATACACATACATCACCCATTATACAATTTTTTGTTCAGAATACATTGAACTATTAAATACTGTAAAAGATCTTGAAACCATTCTGATTAACCATTATAAAATCTCAGGAAATTAAGTTGCAACCTGGCCTTCAATTGCCCAGTTGTTACCCAGTGGGTATATAAACCGTATTAAAAGCACATGCTGAAATGGATGAATTGATAGCAGACTATCTATTTGCTATTTAATTTATTCTCTTCTGTATGTATTTGCATCGCCACATGGTATCTTTAGCAACATGATGATTGTAGAATCTCCCCACTTCGAATTTTGGTACATGGTAGTACAATTTCAATTATCAATATTACTTACATATATAGTATTAAGGGTGCAACGATAAACCGTTTGACGGTATATCGCGGTATATTTTTCCACGGTTCAATTCACGATACGCTAAACTGATATGGCGGTTCGGTTCAATCGGTCCAGAATTATCCGAATCGTCCGTTTTGTTTCCTTTTTTACAATTTCAAAATGGCTTCCGCGCTAAACGTGAGGTCGCCGATAACGCCTTAACGGAAGTTAAACTCATCTCCAGCATCTTACAGACCTCAGATATAACACGGAGAAGGACTTAATGTGATTATAAGTTATAGATGTTAAGACAAATGTTAAACCCTTTAGATCTAAACGTATTCTTTGGTAATACACGATATTTCATCACCCATGTATTTCGATGAAAATTCACTGTCCTGTTGACTAAAACGTGTTAACATGAGAAATATGACAACTGGTTTTCTACGTAAATAAAATGAATAAAAGAATGAATGTCTTCCTTTTTCATTCCAATTTAAAAGGAAGATTACTAGGAAAGGTCCCCGTAGTTCCCTGTAAATGTTCATCATTGGTTTAGAAAATTGTCAAAAACTTAAAGATCTACCTAACAATCCAATTCAAGTTAACAAAATTTTATTTTAATTATTATTAAAAAATATGAACATTTTATATAACCCTGTCAAGGTTTTAAAAAAAATATGATACAAACTTGAAAGACTTTTTAACCTTGTCATGTATCGTGATACGTATCGTATTGTGAACTGAATACCGTGATACGTATCGTATCGTGAGGTTAGTGTATCGTTGCACCCCTATATAGTATTATACTTATTAACCTTCAATAAATACCATGAGCAAAAACATGTACTGTAGATTATTTTACAAACACATATAGGGCTTTCAAAAAGATTAGAAACAGGTGGCTTTTTTACAAGAATAAGTACCTTGTGGAAGCAATTTTAAATTAATTTAATAAATTATTAATTTGTTATTTTTTTTCTAATGAATATTTTGGCCAATACAATCATGATTTCAGCCAAGTAAAAGTACCGCATACTGGGACATTTTGAAGGGCCTGCACAAAATTATGTCTGTGCTTGTTTGTAATTGTATCAATCATGCTGATATTTAAGAAATGAATTCAACTTTTGAAGATTCATGAAGACATGAACTACGACGCTTCACGCTGGCATATTTCATGAAGCGCGTTAGCGCTTCATGAGAAATATGCCGGCGTGAAGCGTTGTAGTTCATGTACCTCATGAATCTTCAAAAATTAAATTCATTTCTTATATTTACATTATTTTTCTGATGAGTTGCCACAAATTACGCAATTAAATTGTCATTTTTAAAGCAAAACAGTTTGCACTATAGTTTTTACGTCAAGTACGGTATTATGCTGTAACAATGGAGATATTCATGCTCATCCATGGTAGTTCATGAGAAAATGAACAGTCATCTTACTTTGCAAAGAATCTTAAGGAAAAATTTTTGGAAATGTAAATATATGGAAATAATTATCTATCCAACTTTATTCGCTTCAAGAAATCCATTTCATATTCAAGGGATCTGATACAGCTGCAGCTGATAGTGTCAGTTAATAAAGTGACAAAGTACAAGTCAAATTTTTGATGATCAGTCCTCATACTATATCTATGCAAAGAAAAACTATCTGCATTTTGATTCCTTTAATAAAACTTTATATCCAAATGAAAAGATCACATTCATAAAATCACAATTGAACTTTGAAGAAAGTACATACTTCCAATACGTCAACTTACAATTTATAAATAATCAAATACCCTTTTAATTGCACTAAAGATGAAAATGGGTGCACACTAATCGCTAATGTATTAGCCTATGCGGGAACGGATCGATATTCCTCGCAAAATGGAACTGATATGACGTCGAGGCATCATTTCTGCTGCAAGGTCGAAGGGAAAGATCAAACACAATACTAGAAAGCAAATTAATATCGTTCCTCCTGAGACAAAACTAGACATATTCCAAGGTCACATTGTACTAATACTAGCAAATGCCAATTTTTTAAGGTAAACATTGGTGTAATGTTCAATATTTTGAAGTTCAAATAAACGCAACGCGCCATGTTGAACCAACTTCAGACCAAAATATACCTTACTTGTAAAATGTTCATTCGTATGTATAAATAGACTGATCCAGCTACTACTTACCGATTTCTGTTTGTTATAATTCTATTTTTCTGCTAAATCAAACACAAATTCCAATATTTCTTATCAAATATGCAAGGCTACCGGTCCTGGCTGCTGAAGATTGCGGGAACCCAACCCGGCCGATTCTGTTGTTTAATTATGTAGAAAGTAGTTCGTAAAGTTTCTTAGCTTTCCTATGTAATTTATACGACCTCAAGAAAATTCACTATTCTAGCTAAAAGAAGCACTTATGAAAAAGTAAAAATAATTTAAAACTACGTGATATGTATATTTTGCTTGAAATATATATTTTCCTATGCAGACGAAGCTGTCTGAGCGTATGAATATCTAGAAAGTAGTGCGAAAACAAATGATGTCATTTTTACACCTAAAAATAGACATCAACGTTTCGTCAAATGTCAAAAAAGTACTTACAATTACAGTAACTTAGACATAATGTATACAACGCTTTGTATACAATAATTTATATTATTACTTTTTTTATGCAGAGAAGGATAAAAAATAATTGGAATTAAGATGGAAAGTGAATATGCAGGAAAGAAATTTCTCTTTTCTTTCTTTTTTTTTTTTTTTTTTTTACCTTTCCCTTGTCTTTGTATTCATATTTTAATAATTTAAACATATATAATAACTCATCCAAATAAATTTCATGATCATGTTTTTGAAAACATTTTGACAGAATCAGGGACCTATATACTATATAGGTCCCTGACAGAATATAGTTCTTCATCGTTCTATAGTAATGCAGGCACAATTTGGTTTTTTTTTTTATTAATCAGTGCTCATATTCTTGCATGTTTATTAAAAAATATCATTACCTAAACTTTTCTTTCAGACATTTAATTTCATCAATGGACATGCATGATTATATTGAATTCAAAGTCCACATAGGAAATTTAATAGTTTTTTAGCAATCTACTGAGTAAATATGAAATGTTGCTCAAAAGAGGGTAAATATGAATTGAATAAAATCTTAGTTTGATTGCGACCAGGAAAGTTTGTAAAATCTTTATTCTAGTTTCAAAAACATCATATAATAACAGCATATGCTGTTAACTGACTGAACTATTCCTCATACATAGCAGATTCCCACTTCCTCTCCAAAGTTCAACTCAATCGATCAGCACAAGTTTGATAAAATGATGCATGTAATGCTTTTTATGGTGGGGGTTGATGGGTTTGGTGTGTTCAACCTTAGGCAAGAGTGCTCTGAGCTAAAACTTCTTTAGAATACTTTTTTTTTTATTTCAATATATTTCAAAAAGTAGCAGGTCAGGTCTGCAGAACATCTTGAACAAACTTCTGAAAAGTAAGCTATATTTTACAAATAATAAAATTCACAAAACACCTTCAGCTTCAAGTTTATCTCTGGGGATGAAGCGTATTTCTGTGTCCTCTACAACTGATGAAATACCAGTTTGTTCTTGACCAGTTTGTTGTATAACCATATTAAAGAGAAATTTAGCATTGTGGTTTTCAAAACAATTACCTGGTAAGTAACTCATTTTACATTTGAATATTTCAAAAATGATCAGAAATGGCCTGTTATTTTTATACTCAAAATACATGTACTAGTCAAAGGAAGGCTTTTATTGAAAAAAAAAATGATTTTGACAATAGAAGCAATATAATCAATTTATACCCCCTCTAGCATATAAAGTTCTTCAATAAGAATGGACACCAAAGAAAATCATGAGAGCTAGATCACAAATTTGAACACTGCACCTCAATGGAGATGGTGAAAATTGTTGCTGGTGTGTCTACAATCCTTCATGTCTATAGTTTTGGACAAATTTTTATTGAAATCAGACCAAAACTATATGAAGAGTAGCATTTTAAAAAAATTGTTTTCTGGTTGACAGGAGAAGCGGACAGCTGCAGTTAGACAAATGGAGGAACACTGACAACTCACTTTGGTAAGCTACAGTGGTTTAAGACAAGCAGAGCTATAAAACAACTCAGGATCAGCATTTAATGTTATACAAGTATTTAATACATAAGCATTTCATAACAATATAACAAACAAGTCATTAAAAGCCAATAATACACAGTCAACCTTAATTTAAATACATTTACCCCCCTGGTACATTCCACACAAGGTGAACATTTATGACTGCAGTTGTGTTCCATAATTAGGTTTTCATTTGGAATATGATATAATGCATATGTTTTTCTAGGAATTCACAATGCACAATAATGCAGGTTAGTAAAATATAACTATAAAAAACATGTAATTTCAATACTGAAAGCAGTCTGATAAAAAAAAAACAACAAAAACACATCAGCTTTTTGAGTCTCATATGCACCATGTACATGTACCACTAACACTTGCCTTTTGGATAATGTATGCCTTCATATGTACTTACATGTAATTGCAGTAACTTTATTTCAAAGTAAAAAAAATACTTGAGCTGCTTTAAGCAATAAAGAAAAGAAGGTACATTTTTTTTAACAATAGAGAAATTAACATATGTATGGTTGTCATTAGCTGTATATTCTCAGATATCACACAAAGTTTATAAGTCAGCTGTTCCCTTTCTCCTATAATCAAATATCAACGGGACATTCCTTGAAGTCTTTGCAACAATAGTAATGAACAATGACTCCATTTGGATATCTTACAAAGGCACTGAAATCAAGAAAAGACGTTTGGTTGATATCTTTTTAAAATAACTTTTGCTGATGTACATGCAAGTATGACAGTAATTTTACAGATGACAAAACTTAAATGACATTTCAATACAGATTTATTCAAACCATGATCCTTTACATGAAGCTGTTCATCAGAAGAGAACATTAGTATACCTGTTTCCAATGCGCTTCTTGCAGACTCTACACATCTTTTCATCTGTGATAGTGACCTTGCATTTTTCATAGAACATTCTCTGCTCATGAACCTATGATGAAAAATGAAGCTTTTGTGTCAGAAAAGTACTAGGCAGGTGTGAGTAAGCCCCCCTCCCCTTTCCCCTTGCAAAATCAAGATAATGAAGTTATTACTCTAAGTCACCTATACATGTATTTCATGTTATTTTTTTGAAAAACATCTATACATGTACTACATGTACAAGGAATTAGATTTTCTTTTCAATGTCCATTGACAAGAAATTAACTTTCTTAAGCAGAAAATCACATGAAATTATTGGAATTTGTAAATAAAATATGATATTTGCAGTCCTAATTACCTGGAGATTTTCAGCATACAACATGCTTTTCAGGACCTGGTTCTTTCTTCTGATCATGGCTTGATGTTCCATCACATTTTCTAGGTAGGCTAAAATGTCGGACATTCTAGTTGTCGATGGCAAAAGTTCCAGTGACTGTACAAAAATAAACAGAAACCCAAAATCAGCTTATAAAAATATCCCCATCTTTCTTTTCATGTTCTACGGTACACTATAAATAGATTGACAGGAAATAAAGCAGTATATCTGCATGTGATAAAGACATAAATTTTGAGATTCCATCATACCAGCATAACTTTTTTAAAATGCACAACATTTTATATTCTGTTTATGTGCATAATATCAGAGATGATCAAATTCAAAACATGAAAACAGTAAGATTCTGGCTTAATTTGAGTAAAATAAAAGATTCAACAAAAGTCTTTTAATTCTTTTCAGGACTGAAACATTGATAAACATTTTGACAGTACCTTGCTGGTGTCAATCTTTGGTGCATGTTCCTTCATTAATCTCAGGGCTGCCTCCATGTTGGGTTTGGGTACAATACCCTGACTGGCCGACAGACCTAATGTAGAGGGAGAGGGGGGATCCAGGTACATTTTAAGCAAGTAAAAATACACCTAGAATACAGATTTGTTAAAATATACATTTACATGTACATGTTTATTCAGTATTCAATTAATGAAAGAGGATTTACATTGTCAGAGCATGGAATTAATTTAATGTCAGTTTTCAGTTCTGCCTCTGTTACATATGAAAATGAAGATTTTTGAAACATAGTCTTTCTTCATTAAAAACTAATCAAATTTTTTGTGTGTCTTTCTTTTTTTGTGGGGGGGGGGGGATTATTAGATTTTGCTGTTTAAAACTACTTCAGTTATTGCATCACATGAAAATGTTAGAGGGACTGATTGATTGACAGACAGATGGATACATTGATTATTATAAGGCCCTCATCTTGATACTGTAATAAAATATATCTGAAACTCACATCTCTCTGGCTTTCCTTATCTCTTTTGTAGTACTTTTTACAATATCTGAAATTAAAATGTTTATGATTGTCATTCAACGATCAATTTGGAACAAAACAGTTTGTACTATAGTTTTGATGTCAAGTACGGTATTATGACATCACAATAGAGATATTCTTGCTCATCTGTAGTAGTTCATGAGAAAATGAACAGTCTTCTAATTTGCAAAGAATCTTAAGGAAAAATAATTGAAAATGTAAATACAGTGAAACTTCGTTATCTTGAACTCAAGGGGGCCAATATCTGAGGATTCGAGATATCCAGGGTAAAATACTTAAAGAATAAGGGGTTGGGGCTTCCAAATCACTTTGACATATCCATGGTGTTCGAGATATCAGTGTTCGAGATACCGAAGTTCAACTGTATTAGAAACTTAATGTGTCGTACTCTTCTGCAAGTTTATCATCATGAAGAATATGGACATAGATTCCAAGTGCCTGCTCATGTCTGCCCAGCCTACCAAGCAGGATAGCTCTCTCCTCATAGAATCCTGTTGGAAAATAGTGACTTTAAAAATTTGCAAATTTAACCATAAATCACAATTAAATAAAATAATGAATGTTTTCTTCATACTTAGGCACCCATACTTAGGTATCTTTTGGAGCAATTATTGAATTATTTTCATTTGTGGGGGGTTAATGTGTGTGCTACTTAATTTACTGGTCCATGAGGATGTAATTTTGTGTGTATATCAGGCATACAGAAGATTCAATGAACCAATACACTTACAAAGCTAACATTTGTGGGTATATTATGTAAATTCTGGGCAGTCACTATTTTTTGGAATATCACCCATTGTCAATCAATGTTGACTGTTGCTACACTGGAGGGCATGGCTTCATCATTCAGCAGGTAATAGTGTTTTTTTACAAATGTTTCTCGATGAATCAGATTCAACTAATTTACATGAAAGTATAATATACATGTATATAGTGACTCATGAGATCTGTGAACATTGGTTCCCCATGAGAACAATGATGAAATCATACTAAGTAGTTCAAAATTACATCAAAAATGCATTTATAATAGTATTAAACATAGAAATACTGATACTAATGATTCAAATTTGAGCCAAATACTTATGTGTACATAAATTAACAAATTTCCAAAATTTAGCTCAATGGCTGGGTATTGAGTGGTTGGCATAATTATGAATTAGTGCTTCACATGTCCATGCTGTGTTTTTATATATTAATGATTTATATACATATATCTGTGCTGTGTATATTTATATATGATGTCCTAGCAGTATTCATAAATTACAGCATTGTTGTCCACTCTAAAGCTGCTTTTAAAATATGAAGTCTGCTTTTTTAAGTAAACACACAGTTCATGACCAACACAAAGTTGAATATACATGTACATTGTACATGTATATGATATTAAAGTGGATTTCACAACACTTACAGATGTAAATGGGAATAAAATGCATGTACAGGTATACAGTTTTATGTATTGTGTGATGCATGGCTTCCTACTAGCTTGGGCTAGTGTTTAACCCTTTAGCTCGATTGGTAGAGCACAGGACTTGCATGCCAGATGTCCCAGGTTCAATTCCAAGCTGAGGCAAATACATGTACATGTATCTATTACATATTTATGACCTATTTTAGGTAGCAGTCAAAAAAATGATGATGTACAAATTTTGCATGGTTCATAAACATGGAATTACCATTACACATTTTCTAATTAGTGTTGTAAAAATACCATTACATTTGTACTTTTCATACCTTACTTGCCATTTTGTTTTTTCGCTTTTTATCTAATTATTCCATACAATGCAGGACAATTTAAAAAAAATTTCCATAGGAAGAGTATGCCTCTCCCTCCGTTTTTGTCATAATTTATGCCCTCAAATTTTAGTAAGAACACCTCCCAGCATTTTTTTAAACACCCCCAACCCTTGGAAGAGCAATATGGAATTTTAAAAGATACAAACAATTAAATCATTATATTCAATCTTTGTTACAATGTAGACAGCATCAGTAGTTCTTACCATCAAGAGGAAACTTTGTAAGTAGTCTTTCTGGGACATAGAACTCAGACTGATTTAGGAACTTTAGAAGTCTTCTGCGCACCTCTCCTAATTCGCCTGGTTCCATGCCAGCCCTGCTGGGAATGTGACCTAAATAAAATCTCCAATATGTTTATCTTAATTGGTTTGCCAAAAAAGCATAGGAAAGGCAAGATGACACTGATATTATTGATTCTTACCTTCCGGAAGACCCTGTAAATATTCCTGCATGAGTTTCTGAACCTTCTCCCCTAATAACTGAGCTAATCTATTGTGGAATTCTGGAGATTCGTCATCACACTTCCATATAATGTGTTCCTTATAAACAAAATAGTCATAATGTAGTTATAATTTAATTGGACCATTTAGCAACAATCTATAACTGTAGATTGTTACAGTAAAACCACTTTATTCAGAATAAGTTTATGGTGCATATCTTGAAATAACAAAGAACAATTCAATGACAAACACATACTATATAATGACATTCTTACTTTTTATAAAACTACAGGTATAATGTAATAAAGCCATTTTGACCATATAATTAGACACCATTATGCTTAACCATATGAATGAACCATTGTGGAATTTCAATGTTCATCTGTCACTTACTAGATATGGTATTGCTAAATCCCTGTTAATCCTTTCTAAATAATTTAAAACTTCTTCTCTTGGAAGATTCTCTACTTCAGGCAAATCTTCTGTGAAAATCTGTCATGAAAATTAGTGAGAGAATCAGATAAGTATCTGGTGTGGCTTTTATATTTATACTTTATAGGCTAAAAATAAACTGGTACAGTATAATATTTCCATTCCACAATTTTGTGGCTTAATGACTGCTACAATCAATCTGCTTCATTTGAAACCTGCTTTAAAGTTAAATCTTTCTTATCATGGAAAAGTTACATACCTTCAGTCCATCTTCTTGATGTTCCTTTAATACCCACTCTGCATACTCAAAGATCAACTTTAAATGCTCCCTCCCTGCAAGGATATAATACAAATAACAGTAACAAACTATTCAGCATAATTGAAATACTCTGAAGGGAACTTTCATCGAGATGTTCATGTACATGTATATACACTGTACCTAAATGTTGGAGATATTGCACTGTCCTATCATGGCCTTTCAGTGGAGAATTTGGTCTGGCAGCTTGCTTCATAAGAAGCTGGAGAGCTAATGAAATATGAAAAAAAAAAACTATCACAATATCCATATATGTACATACTTACAGTAGAATCAAGACCATTGGAGCAATTCAAAAATTAAGGAGAGAGAGAAAAAAAATAGTCTAAGAAAAATATTTGTAAAATTCTTTACAACTTTCTGCAGCTTAGAGTACAATAATCAGAACAAGAGGTCTGTGGGTCACAGTGCTCACCTGAGTCACTAATGGTCCTGCTGTTTTTCATCAGCAGACTTTTTCCAATATATTCCTATGTAAATCTTTGACCTCCTATTGTGGCCCAAGGGTCTATGATATGAATAAACTTGAATCTTCACTACCTTAGGATGCTTCGATCCATATTAATATGACTAATCATGGCTTTGCTGCTTTTCATCAGAAGATTTTAAAATATTTTTTCCAATAAATTTCTATGCAACACTTTAATCACCAATTGAGCCTCACCCTTTCCCTGGGGGATCATGGTTTGAACAAACTTGAATCTGCTTCCATATACCCAATAAATTGATTAATCAGGAATTTGGTCTTCTTGAGAAGAATATTTTTGAAAGATGTTTCCTATGTAAAACTTTGATCACCCATTGTGGCTCCACTCTATCCCCAAGGATAATGATTTAAACAAATCTGAATCTACATTATACAATGAAGTTTTAAAATAATTGTCATCTTTTCTATACCAGTGGTTCTTGAGAAGAAGGATTCTGAAACTTTCACTACGGTAATTCATAATTATCTCCCTATGTAAGATGAAGTGGCTCTTCATTTGAAAAAACTTGAATCACTTTCACCCAGGGATGCTTTGTGGCAAATTTGGTTGAAATTGGCCCAGTGGTTCTTGAGAAGAAGTTGAAAATGTGAAAAGTTTATAGACAACACACGTCACACGACGGAAGACGGACGTGGACACTTTTCAATCAGAGAAGCTCACTTGAGCCTTTGGCTCAGGTTAGCTAAAAACTAAGCATAAATGACAGCCTCACAGCTCAAAGCTGGAGTTGGACTGAAAGCAGAGTATCACCTGGATCTAAATATGAACATTTGAAAATGACACTGAAAGTCTCGCAACCTGAATTAGTCAAGATGTGTTAAAGAAGAACACAAACCTTTTTCATGTAAGCCCTTTTTTTCATACAGGATAATTAGCTCACTAAACTTCTCCTTTTTCTTGAGTACTTTCTCACTTTCTTCCACATGACAATTATTGTCCTTCAGGCGGAGTAATGGTGCAACAAGGGCATCATTGGTCTGTAACAAATCACACAGTACACTAATGATTCAGTAAATAAGTACAGAATATCCTTACTAATGGTGTCAAAAAAGAAAGTAGATATAAAAGCATTAATCTGATTAACATTTAAGTTGAACTTTGGAATCTCGTACATCAATATCTCAAATACCATGGATATACAGTGTATTTCAATTTGAAAGTGAGTTGGATGTCCCAGCCACTTTTCTTCTTGCATTTTAACTTCAATTTCCTGAATCCTTGGATAAAATCTCGGAGTTTTTTCTCCATCCCATTGAGTTCGAGATAACAATGCTTAACTGTATAATGTATTACACCTCACTAAAACAAATCTATAGAGCTACAGTAAACTGCAATAGACATGGTTGAATATTTTGGTCTTAGCCATCAATCTTGTAGTTTAGTTGACCACTGTACCTGAAGGTAGCACTTGAGTAAGGTCGTGTCTATTATCTGACTCAGCTGTTTTTTCGATTTGATGGTCATGTTTCCCTCTTTAATGGCAGTAGTCTCTATCTCTTTACTTATGTCTTTCAAGACTTCTTTTCTTTTCTGTTAAAACAATAAAATGTCAGCATTTTAGAAAAACAAAGTTTGGGGTTATGATTGTATATACACAAGTGGAGGCTAACAGTTATTTAGTTGAAATCAAAACTGTTTCGTCATGATCTGATGTACACTAAATTTAAGCTCTAAAAAACATTTTCTTCCCCAATACACACATTGAAGGGTCTGTTAAGTTTCACATCCCTACAATAAACATTAAATATGGATGTTCATCTCCACACAAACAATATATGCATGGAAGTTCTGTTTTCACCCCCCTCCAACATCAAAAGGATAATAAAATTTCCTACATTACTTGAATTAAGATGCTTTAACCTCCCCCTTTCTCTTTTACCATTGTGAGGTAGTCCTGTAACGCTAGTAATGCCTTCTCCAGCTCCCCACCCTCTAAGTCGGGGGGCTTCTCAGGATAACTTAATTGGTTCCTATACTCCTGGGGTAGTAAGTTTGGGTACAAGCCTATGACATGGGAGGGATCTACAAAGACAGAATATCATACATTTTATAATAAAAAATTATTAGGGTCGAGTCTTATGTGTAGATTATTCATGTCATATGCACTGGAAATGTCTGTATTAGAGATTTCATCCAGAGAGGCGCGCAGACATCATTTGAGACACATTCATCAGAAAATCTTGGGCTTGGAATGTTTTACTAGACCACTAAGAAAATCACCTGCACACACAACCTAGAGAGAGAGACAGAGAGACAACCACCTGGAAAAAACATAAATGAACTGAATTCTTGATTTTCCCTCAGTTCCCTGACTTCTCACCTGTTCCAAGTTTGACAAAGATGGCCATTGAGTCCTCAAACTTGTGCTGACAGAACTGGTGGAATGCATACAAAGTCTTGATTTTGTGTATCAGTATATCCTTCTCCTCTGCTTTGTCTTCTGTCATGTCCTTATAATAATCATCAGTAATTATCAGTATCACAGTACACAGTCCTTATAATAATTATCAGTAATCATCAGTAATCATCAGTATCACAGTACACAGTCCTTATAATAATCATCAGTAATTATCAGTATCACTGGACACAGTCCTTATAATAATTATCAGTAATTATCAGTATCACAGTACACAGTCAGATGGAAAACAGAAACATAAAAGATTGCAAGGTACATTTTACTTGTGTGTAACAGTCTATACTTACCGCCAATTTCAAGGCTAGTTCAAATTCTTTACTTTCCAGGAGTTGTTTGATTTGGTAAGATAATGGTCTGGGTGTTAGTTTCCATACATTTGTAGGTGAGGAAATGTATATATGACCGCTGAAAAAAAGATAATAAATCAAAAGCCTGAAAGGCTTCAATGACGTCGAAGAAGAAAAACAATTTCAAAAGATCATTTTGAATTTGAAGATAGCAATAAGTCAAGTGAGTGACTCAGGAGACATAATAAAAAAAATAGTTTTAAACAAAATATCACAATTACAGTCTGGGGCCTTATGTCATGGTCCGAATGAAGCAGGGTTCGAATTGACCAGACACCGTTGAACATGTTCATGCTAAATTCTTTTCAGTCAGTTGAAGAACTATGAAGGATTTCATGAATTTATATAATATTTTTTCTAATTGCCAATGTCAAAGCGTTGTATTAGTGATTGCATCTAAACTACAACCAAGACTCTGTTCTGTTACAATTACGATCGAGTTACGATCGGGCGTGGTATACGGTATACTGGGAAATGGAGGAAATGGAGAAATACAGTAATACTGGTCAATATCATCGGCTTTTAGGATAGAGTTGGTTAGAAGATTTTATAAGTAAAGCTAAGATTTAGAAATTCAATCTTTTTAGTCTTGTAGTATTCGTGTTTATGTAATTTTGTAATTATTTTACCTCCTGTTGTGTTATGTTACACGGTTATCGTTCCGAAATGTTATTCATGTCATTCAACGCACCCTTTCTGTAGAAATTCATCCGCGACAACCATCACATTTTTCTTGTGTGAGAATAAAACATAATATTGTTGTTTTGCAATAGAATTAATTGCAGATATAGTTGATGCAATTTTATTTTCAAACTATTATTCATTTTGAGCGTTTTCAAAGAAATTGGTTTAGAGCTATTGCTATTTGCTATTGCGGATGCATTGACTGACACATTCGGTCGCGTACATATCCGGTCGCGATGTCAACTGGGCGCTTGCTAGATGACGTTCGAGCTCCAAGAGCTCGACGTCATAAAAATGTCATG
This sequence comes from Saccostrea echinata, assembly GCF_033153115.1. Taxonomy (NCBI): domain Eukaryota; kingdom Metazoa; phylum Mollusca; class Bivalvia; order Ostreida; family Ostreidae; genus Saccostrea; species Saccostrea echinata. The sequence goes on from NW_026889758.1 coordinate 47,477,216, forward strand.
GAATACTGCTACAGAGCAAAGTAGTATTTTTTTCTCATCAGTAGAACACATTAGAGGAAGCTAATTATGTGTGCTGAGTGACTTTACCTCCCTTGACAAATTGTGTGAGCCTTTGGCAGTGATACGCTCTGAATCATCAGACGTGGCTCCACAGTTCGAATCTCAACATATTTTGGTAAAACAGCAATTACATATGGTGGATTGTTCTCTGAAGTAGAAAGTTTTTGTGATTTAAGGCAGTGTTTCAATGTCATTGCCAACATACATAGATGCATTGTGTTTTATATATTAAGTACAATTATGGGAGCATGAAAAGCACAATTTTTGTTCCTCATTAAACATTGATGCTATGTACAAAAGTTGGTTAAAGTAGTTCCATATTTTCAGATAAAAAAGCTGAAACTGTTAGAGGGTTTAGAAATGTAAGATAATGACATACATGTATTATGAAAATGGATAGCAAAAGGTCACCTGCATGTTAAGTGCAATCTAAAAATGGATTTGATATGAAATGTTTCCTTAAACTACATGTATATTGTAATGCAAGTACGTAAAAAGATGCAGGAAATATATACTATATATATATATTTGACTTGGTCATACAATGAATGATGATGGAACATTTTTTAAAGTCATATTAAGGAATTTAACATGCAAAATCAAAGAATTGTCGTCCCCTGCTTTCGGTGACTTGGTGGTTGGGATGCAATTATTTATGGCATATTGTAACTGTCTTGTTTGTGTGTCCTGTCTTGTCTGTCCATCATACAAAACATAGGTAATCAAAGATTACAGAGCTCACCTCATTGAACATTATCTTTAAGTAAGGCAAAGTCCGACATTAAATTAATGATCTAATAATGTGCATCCAGTAGTGTGCATCCCTTGATGCATCATCCATGCAAGTTTGGTACAGATAGGCCTTATAGTTTCTTGGTGATGGACCTGCTCCAAAAACTTAAACCTGGTCACTCGTGAAAAATGTAGGTTAGATCCAGCATCCAAAGCAAGTCCTGTAGTGTGCATCCTTAGATGTATCATTCTTTATTTTTTTTATTTATTTTTATAACCTTTATTCTGATTCATTCAAGCAAGTTTGGTCAACAGGGCTTATAGTAGTTACTTTAGAATGAACCTGCTCCAAAAACTTGAACCTGGTCACTCATTTGGAAAATGTAGGTCAGATCCAGCATCCGAAGCAAGCATGGTAGTGTGCATCCTTAGTTGTATCATCCATGCAAGTTTGGTCAATATATAGCTGATAGTTACTTTGGAATGAGACCTGCTCCAAAAACTTTAACCTGCTCCAAAAACATTAACCTGCTCATTTTTTATCTGAAATTACAACATCTGAAACTTTGACTGGTACAATGAAACATACTAGAAACATCATCCATGCATCTCTGATTAATATAGGACATAGAAGTATCTGCTCCAAATACTTTAACCTGGGACGCCAACATCGAGGGTATTACATAAGCTCCCCCCCTCGCCCCCCCCCCCCCCCCCCCCCCCAAACAACTTCATTGAGGTGAGCTAAAAAGATTTAAATGTTTGAATTAAAAAGTTACAGCCAACATGAAAGTTTCTTAAAGCTGCATCAAACTTCAAGAGTAAGGTCATGAGGTCAAAGGTCAAATACAAAAACACAATCCTAAAGGTCTTGTCACAAGTAATGTACCATCTCTTCTGGAGCAAACAATATGGTCAAAGTTAAAATTTTAGATAAGTACATAAATATTCTAGGTCAAGATCAGGAATTAAATCTTTAAGATGTTGTTACAGGTAATGTACATGTAAAATATGAAATCCCTGTCTTCTCATTCAAAAGTTATTACCAATGTTAAAATTTTTTGAAAAGAACTGTTGGTTGAACACTAAAGTCAAGGTCACAGGATCAAACATCATAGTACATTTGGAAAGGTCTTGTCACAGGTAATGTACATGTCAAATATGAACACCCTATCTTTTTTTCCATTCAAAAGTTATAACCATGCAATATTAATTTTTTTGAAAAGTAGGTCAAACTTCAATGGTCAAGGTCATGGGGTCAAAAATCATAGTAGATTTGGAAAGGTCTTGTCACAGGTAATGCACATGTCAAATATGAACACCCTTTCTCTTCTCATATAAAATTCATTGCTTATGTTCAAATTTTTAAAAAAGCTGGGCAAACTTCAAGGTCATGGGGTCAAAAATCATAGTTTATTTTGAAAGATGAAATATGAAAGCACTGTCTTTTCTCATTCAAAAGTCATGACCAAGGTTAAGGTTTTTGTGACAGACAGACAGATGGACAGACTGATGAATGAGATTTAATGTCCCCTCTCTTTTGCAAAAGAGGGGTCAAAAAGTTGCACATCAGGTCATTATAGGGTTCTTACCTATTTGAACAGGAAGGTCTGACCAGTTTATGGGATATCTTTGTGTTGGGTTGCCATCAGAGTCAATTAGAATAGATGCCTCATCCCGCCCTAACATTAATCGGTCTTCATCTAAACGAGCTATGATTGGTTCTTGTTGTTTACTGCCTAGGGGAAATAACTCTTTGGTATCACCTGAATTAACCTACAAAATAAAAAAGCACTATGTACTTGTATATAAACTCCACATGAAAAGTAAGTTTTTGTTCATTTAGCAAACTAGAAATTTGTGCAATAAAAAAAAGTTTTAAAGACCTCATATTCTAGATATTTAAATCTTACAGAATGTTTTACCTTCATCCTACTCAATCTTTAGATGTAATTGTGTGTTGGTGTTGCCAGGAATATTAATGAATGACTTATTTCTGTGCAGAAAGCTTGTCAGCTAGTTACCTTGACTAGAAAGTACTCTCTTTTATAAAATCCTACACAGATAGAATCTTTGCACCAGCTCATGGCTCTTGGGACTTCATATAAAGTGAACTCATCCTTCAAAGATCAATCCATCTGATGAAATAATTCTACTCCATTTTTTTTACATAAATTTTGTAAACAATTTAGCAAAATAGTCTTATTTTCAACATCAAATTATGTTTGCTGAAATTAAAATCATGAAAATTATTATCATTTTTGTAAAATATTTCCATCATTTTATGACTGAAATTACATAAAAGCAATATAAATATAAAATAAAACTGCATACCTTCAAGTCATGAAAATTTTTGTTTTTCCAAAACATTATCTATAAAATAAAGTCAATCTTTTAACATAAATACTTCAGTATACAGTATACCTAGTTCTTCAAGAAAATCAAATGATTAATTTTAATATTTTATGCTCACAAATGGCATTTACATGAACAGAACACATAGTAAATGTGCATGCATGTGATGCCATAGTTCGAATGCTTCTATTTCTAGAAATTAACTCACAGTTATAATACTTTAATTACAAATGCCCATGTTGATATAAAGACATTTGTTTTATACGTAAGCTTTATTAAGTCTTTACCTGGAGCTTTCTCCTGACTGCCACACACAGTCTTAACATACATTGGTCTCCTCCTGACAGGGTCTTTGCATTCTGAAATATAAATACATTGTGTTAGTGTAGTGTTCACCACCCCCCTACCCCCATCACCCTTTCCAAAAGAGAGAGAGAGAGAGGGGCAAATACTTTGGGATACCTTTTACCAGTTGTCAGAACATTTGTGCAGAAATAAGATTACATAATTTGATTTTTTAAAGTAAATCAAGTATAATATCAAGATTTTAGTAGAAATTGAGCAACTGTCTCAAGAAATAAATGTGTTTAATTTAATAAAAAAAAAATAATTGACTACCTGTACATCCACAGCAAACAATGTTGCCCCTTTTGTTTTGTTTAAACATACAACTAACTGGAATGTCTTGAGATCATGGACACTGACAACATTCTCTGCAAACATATCATCAGAATCAAAGTTATTTGTCAAGGGTGCATCAAAGTAGTTCCAAATCCTTTCTTACAATAAACTCCTGGCAAAACAATTCTGTATATTATTTCTTAGAGATGTCAATAAAGACAATTGATGGATTTTCAATGTGAAGCTATATTATTAAGTCTCGGAACCCAAAACTAGTCTGTCCTTGACAAGTATCTGAATATTTTACCTGAAAGACTGATGAGTATATAGAGTTCTGGCACTGCTGATAACTGTAAACAATTGTAAATTTTGTATTATAACCCCAGAAGAAACTTTATCTTTCTATCATTTCTTACTCACATTTAAATTAGAAGATCAATTGATATACAAGTTTATAAAATATAAATCTACTGATGTTATTTTCAGTAAGTATTCTTACTGGTAATTTAAAAAAAATTTACAATGTTGACATGTATGACAAAAATGAAAGGTCATCAATAAATACAGATTGTATAACATGTAACACATTTTCAAATTTATTGAAAATAAAATTAGAATGTTTAAAACAGGTTGTACGTGTATTCTTATACATAAAATGACTGATAGGTAAAACAACACTTTTTTAGACAACACTTATAATATAACTTCTGATATACAATAGGAAGAGAATGGAAAAAAAAAGGACTTTAAAAATCAAATTTGAAAACATTTACATTTAAAGAATAAATATTCTTATAACAAGCTATTTCCATTCAAACCTGGGATATTGGCTTCTTTCCAAAGTTTTTATTGCTGCGTTCCAAGACAACATCATATTTATTTTCCCCTGCAATGGTTGCATGAAAATAAAGCAATTAAAATAATTGTACTAACATATAAAAATACATGAAATCAAACAAAATCAATGTCTGGATACTCCATAAAATGTCTACATTCATTATTATGGGATATTTTATCAACAGTATTCATATGCAAGGAGCTGTAGAATCTATTAACTAACTGCCTTTCTTAAGATCCCAGGCATGAATAAAACATCTGTCAGGAATAAAGTTTTAAATAAATAATTCTAGCTCACTTAAATAACATTTTGCAATCAACATACAAGTAACCCCCAAGGGAATGCACAGCACACAAAACAGACTATATTTGGGGTGTCATATTAAGAATTTACAATTGCAGTGACCCACCTATACCCCTTTTTATTCTGTACTGCAGAAGATGTCCTTCTTTTGTTCCAACAAGCAAGATGTCATCTGAAAAATCAACAGAGGAAAAATATTTTAAAAACTAAGAAAGTGTAAGTGTCTGATACAAGTTAGATTGATGCTGAATTTGATTGCAAGGGCAGCAAGTGATGCAAAAACCTCTATGGGCAAATATGCAAGAAAAAGGAGAAATCTGCACATGTCCAGCATATTTTTGTGTTAGAGTACCCAGAATTCCACAAACTGACTAACACAATTTTTGCAGCATCTTAATAATGGACTTAACATAAAGGCAACCAAAAATTAGTTTCATACAGTAAAGTTAACTGTTCATATGGGCAACCAAAAATTAGTTACACATCCATTTAAAAAGGGGAACGACAGTACCAACTAACAGTATACATTCTTTTACATTTCAGATCATATGCATTACTGAGGAGATGGATCAAATGAAATGTACACGAAGGTATGTATATAATGGGTTCTCCTTCAAGTTCAATTACAACTGCACTCGCCTCGATTGTCACAGCGATCACACCATGGAACATACTAATTTTTTATTTGAAGAAATAAGTACTAATTGCATGTTACATTTTATAATACATTTATATCAAGCTCATTTTGTTTGTTTATTTATTTATTTTCTCTAATCAGGAACCAAACAATATTATTCACTATTAAAAAAAACTTACCATAGCATGCAATAGATTCAATTTTAAGAGGTAATTTTTCCAGCAAAGCTGTAGCTTCATATGCATCGTGCATCTTATAGTTTTCTTTGCAAATTCTGTTTTGTTTAGACCATGGTTTGTTGCAAAATTAAAAAAAACAATTGATTGTTTCTTCTAGTTTCTCTTTCCCTCACATGACATATACTAAAATTATTTTCTGACATTAAAGAGTCATGGAACGTACTCCGATCCCGAATCAAAATGAGTTGTTATCTGCACTAATAAAAAATCAATGTTTTTTTTTTTTTACATTTATGAATATTATTTCTTAATAGACACAATTAATAGTTTTACATATTAACTTATAAGTTTTGAATGATGAATTAGTTGGATAGAATATGGTTAAGGGAATGGTCACATTTCAAGGGAAAGAACTCCAATACACCATCGGAAATGACAGGCTGACAGACATCTCTATTCTTTCACTAGAATCACCCAATATGTATCGAAGACATCGACAAAGGAATATTCTAAATGTCTTGAATGATAGGAGTGTTTCTGAAGACGTGAATAGTAGAAAAATAATATGGGACAGACTATCAGGCACCAAAACCCTCTTCTTCAAAGATTTGAAGGAACATTTTGGATGCGTAAATGCAATTGAATTTTCTCACCAAGGTGGAGAACTGATCGCATCAGGCATGTCCTTTTAACACTGTTTAAATATTTTTTATAACAATAGAAAATTTAATATTAATAAAATGTTTTTATTGTAAACAATGATTTTCTGCCCATTACATCTAGACCGTATGTAAAAATTCTGCAAAGGGATAGGACCATGAGCCCATGACATGTTTCGAACCTTTTAACTTTCATAATCTTAGTAAAATTATGTATAGGAATATCATGAAATATACTTTTAAATCATTTTATTATCTTGTCATGATAAATTTTAGGTGTTTTCAAATTGTTTCCTCTGTACTTAGGTCACTTCCATTAATTATAATTTTAAAACAATATAGGCCTAATATATTGTGCAGGATGGAAGTTTGGAGTACACTCTACCAGTAGTTTAATTTCAGACTATCCACCCCAATCTAATTAACCAAATTGTTCACATTTCTCCTTAATCCCTGCTTTCCTCATTTTTATGCAACTTTTTACCTCTTTCCTAATTGTTCTCAATATCAGTTGTCTTCTTTACTTAACTATTTTAAACCAAGTGTGAATAATTATTTGTTTTATGCTACTGTCAGGTGGAGATGACCGCAGAGTTTTGATATGGAATGTAGAGAAAGCATTGTCAGATATATCCAAACCCTGGTCACTAAAGGGAGAACATACCAGCAACATCTTCTGTCTGGCCTTTGATACAGAAAATACAAAAGTATTCTCTGGAGGTAGGTTATAAAACATTTGCAATCATAAACACATACCTTTAAATTTTCTAAGAGTATATATCATTGATAAAGATATCAATAAACTATGAACATAGAGAAAAAATTATGGAAGCTTAGATTTCTGAAGGGGTCTGAAAGGTTATAATCAACACATATTTTTATCCTCATTTTATTTTTAAATTTTATTGTTTCATTTTGATTACTCTGTTGTAAGTGAGAATCAATGTCAGAAAGTTATTTTTTTAAACACTTAAGCATTTTCCCACGGTTTGAAGTTGAAAGATGTCAATATTTACAATTTTCAATTCAATTCACTTTATTGACAATTACCATGTCAGCATACAGTCATGTACAATAATAACATAAAACAGACATGTAAAAAGTTTCATGTTAAACATATACAAGTAGTGGTCTTGGTATTCAACAATATTTTTCATTTTCAGGAAATGATGAGCAAGTGATTGTCCATGATTTACAAACGTAAGTTCTTGTGTTTATATGTCATTATAAAAATAACATTTGAAAATAACAGAGGTATTTGAACTTTTCAAAGGGTTTTATTTTGCTGACCATTGAAAGATGTATAATGAAAGAAGTAAATAAATGCTTCCTGAAAGCAGGATTTTTTTTTAATCATGTAAGAAAATTTTGTACCATTAATTTATAGAACTTATACTTTAACACTTTATAAAAGGATTGAGACACTTAGTGAAGATGATACAATTTTGAATCTACTTTAGAGGAGAGACTCTGGATGTGTTTTTACATGAGGATGCTGTGTATGGTATATCTGTAAACCCAGAGAATGGGAACGTGTTTGCCACAGCATGTGATGATGGCAAGATTCTGGTTTATGACATCAGAGAGCCTCCAGCAACAGGTATTGATGCAAACTAACACAATTCTAACCTTTTCAGTGAAAATTATATCATTCCAGTTATTACTTGATTTATGAAGAAACTTCTTAAAATATCTAATGCCGGGCTTGTATTTGGGTGCCAGACCTTCAAATTGTTATTTTAATATTTTGGGGGAGGAGTGGGGGATTTGAACACAAGTATTAATTTTGTAAGACAAGCTTGAAGGGAAAAATTGGCTCAGATGACAGGTATTTCAACTACTCAGCATGTTTGCTATATTTTAACTTTTGCACCATCATAAACCTTGGATGTAAATGCAACTGTATCTATGAATACCCCAGGGTTTTTATTCTTAATTATATCCTCATCATTTGGTTCATGTACAAAGTTTGTATTATCAGTATAGCTTTACTTTCTTTGAATTTAATTTTAGCAGATGCCATTTGTCTGGCAAGTTACACTTCTTCCATGCATGCTGTGATGTTCAATCCAGTGGAGCCCCGTCTCCTAGCAACAGCCAATGCCAAAGAAGGACTGGGATTATGGGACGTCAGGAAACCTAAGAGGTAGGAAAATTGTGATGGCACTTCTATGTAACAAATTTATTTCTTTTTAGGCAAATGATGACATATTCTAGTACAGTATGAAAAAAAGAGAATTTTTTTTTTAAATCTATCATTTAAAGGTGAAACAGAAAATTAAATGAAGAAAAATTTGTTATGTAACAGTTGTTAATCTACTTATAACTATTCTCCTTCACACTCTCATACATGTATATGTAGTGGTAAAATCTAGAAATATCCATATTTTATATTATGCTGTGTAGAAAATTCAGTTCTTGGCTAGTTTCTAGGCTTTCAATAAATATTTTGTAAAATAATTATTGATGCCTAATTGATATGATAAATATTAATCATAATCCATCTTTATTCTTAATTTCAATAACCAGAAATAAATTCCTCTAGTTTTATGCATTTTAGGTGCTAAATAAAATTAAGGAAATATAAGGACAAAATATATTGATTTTAGAGAAACAATACACCAGTAGTTCAATGAGATTGTCAATTAAATGTATATGTATATGCTGTAATAAAAGATAATTCTAGGGAAAAAATTACTGTGCACCCTTGTTTCTTAATATATCATTTTCTTTCATTTCTTTATTAGTTGTTTATTGAAATACGGAAGTGGTGTTGCTCAGCAGAGTGCTAACAGTGTAAGGATAAATAACACGGGTGACCGGATCCTTGCACTGCGCCGTCGACTTCCACCAATTCTATACAACATCCACAGCAGCAAACCAATATGTGAGTTTGACCATGCTGGGTATTTCAATTCCTGCACAATGAAAAGCTGCTGTTTTGCTGGTGACAAAGATCAGGTACAAATTTGATACATATTTTATGTATAAATTCTGTTTTTAGTTCAGCTTTAGTGCCCCAAAGGTCAAAGACTGAAAGCATATTGTTTATGGCATGTCTCTGTTTCTATCTGCATTTTGTAAACTTGCTCATAACTTTTAAAATACCGGGTAAACAAAAGTAGTTTTTGACTACTACATTTTATGAATGTGAGCCAAGGTCATATAGACAAGTTCAAGGTCAGAGGGATTAGGAGTAGAAAATTTTGCCATAACGCAACTGGGCCACACTTGGGAGCATCTATGTTCTACAAACACATTTTGTTAGATTTGAACTTTTCCTGATATTAAGATTTATAATATTAACAGTATTTAAGATGTTACCTAAATAGACTTATGTGATAGGAGGATGCTTATGTTATAAAATATACCTGAAATATTTTGTCTTTTTCAGTATATACTGTCTGGATCAGATGACTTTCAGTTATACATGTGGAAAATTCCAGAGGATTTGTCATCAAGTAAGTTCATCACATAATACTATAATGCGTAAATTTTTTGTCGATTGTAGTATTAAGTGTATTGAATTAATAAAATAATCAGAGTACACAGTAAGTCACTCCAAGTTTTACTTGAGCCCTGTACACAAGTGAGCCCTATTCACAAGTGAGCCCTCTGTGCACAAGTGTGCACTGTACACAAGTGAGCACTGTGCACAAGTGAGCACTGTGCACAAGTGAGCACTGTACAAGTGCTCAACATACAGATGACCACATGTGATATGAAAAAAAAAATAAAGGTGATCTTTACTTGAAATGTGAAGTAAAATTGGATGCAAAATACTTAGTTCGTCTTTTCAGGATGCTACATACATGTATATGGTTCATGTAAATATTTGTACTGGTATTTGTTGATCATTGATAAGGATGCTATGTAAATGGTTTTTATGTAAACACATATACTAGTACTTGTTGAATATCATTAGGACAGCTTGTAAATGATGGGTGTAAACATTGGTACAGGTATTTATTATTGTCAGGACACTCTAAATGAATGTAAAACATGTGTACTGGTATTTGTTGAACATTTTGTTTCAGGATGCTATTTGAATGATGTATGTAAACATTTTTGAACTGGTATTTGTTGTACATTTCTTTAGGACGCTATGTGAATGATGCTTACATGATCCTTCATGGTCACAGGTCTATTGTGAATCAGGTTCGCTTCAACCCTGACAATCACATTATTATTTCTTCTGGAGTTGAAAAAATGATCAAGGTAAGTTTTTACATCAGTAAACTACTAGCTAGCATTAAGTAAATGAAAAGATCTGATTTAAGTGTTTAGTTTATCTTCATAGCAAAAATGGCATATAAAGATGGGTGTGATTTTGCTCTTCCGAGGCATATCATGCAGGCAAAATACCTTATTTTAGAGGATAGGGGAATTGATTTCTGGCCTCAATATGAATAATTGGTCAGAGTTAATCCCTAAGATGAAGCATACTGTAAAATTAATTTTTATGACAGACAAAACTATCAAAAGCCATTACCGTACTTTTAGCTCAGCTCAGCAAAGTTGGGGTGTGTGTGTGTTGGGTGGAGGCTTTCTATGCTCCATTATTAGTGTCCATTCCATCATCTGCATCTCAGATTAAAAATTTTAGGCAGATCCATTGTATAAATACCAGTATTGCATGTAGTAGAGGGTAACATTGAAAATGTTCACCCCAGGAAACCATTGTTGATTGAGGCACAGCTGAGGTTTTCGAGGGGGGGGGGGTCAAGGTTACCCTCTACTGTGTGCAGTATTTATCATATTATACTGAATGTTTTATACAAATACACATAACAGTGAACTTTGCATGCATAAATTCTGCACAGTCAACATTTTTTGAATATTGCCCTTCTCAAGCAATGTTGGCTGTTGCTACATTCTATCTTGCTGGAGGCAGAAAAAGTGCTTCTACATTATGTCATTGTAAATTATGTAATCTTTGATTTATTTTGTTCTCATAGTCATTTTCTTGAAGTTGTCTTCATTTTGTTTACATTGAAGGTGTGGAGCACTTATCCCCTTCCGAACACTTTGGAAATGACTAATAAAAGCATTAAAGAACGTCCAGTGTACAGTCATGAAGAGTATATAAATCTCATTCTGAATAGTGGACAATTCATGTCACATGACTATTCTAACCAATCAGTGGAAGAGGATCCACGTATGATTGCATTCTTTGATTCCTTGGTTCAGCGAGAGCTGGAGGGTAACAGCTCTGATCCAGAAATGTCAAGTGGAGAAGAAGAAATATATGAGAGAATAATGCAGTTGTCTAGATCAGATATTTCAGACACCTCTGAGGATGAGGTAAATGTAGTCAGGCATGATGGATCTTCGCCAGAGAGACGTGACCTAGATAGTGACACAGACAGTATCGATGATCCCGCTTTTAGCCCTTTCACTCTGGCATTTGCAAGTGTCATGGCTGCCCAAGCCACAGATAGAAACCCTGCCAACAGACTCTTGAATGCTCTGTCTGGTGAAAATGGTAATAATAATGAAAACCAGAATTCAAGGCGAAGCATTTCCGAACTCATTGCTCAAAAGAGAACTGAAATGAAAAAAAGAATACAGAATGGTAAATTGCCCAAACGAAAGAAAACACAGATTGACTCTTCAGACTCAAGTGATAATGAACAGCATCTAAGTGAAAGCTTGTCTGGTCACCCAGACAATATCATTGCTGCTCAAAGACAGAGGAGACACTTACAATTACAAAGATTACGACAGCTTCGACAAAGTGTCCTTCAAACAGAAGAGGAGAGTTGTGAAGAAAATGAATTAACATCTGCTTCAGTGAATTGTCATTCAGAGCCTTCCACATCTAAGGGAAATCCAGAGTTTGGTCCATTTTTATCCCACAACAATAAAAACAATTCCGCTCACAGCTCCTGTGTGGAAAATGGAACGGAAACAGAAATACTTCTTAGTGAAAAATTAAACTCTCACGTGTCAAATCAAGAACCAAAAGACAATGTCAGTGATCATTGTTTTGACAACCAGCAACCAGGTTGTAGTCATGACAATGAGGGAAATGGCGAGGAGGAAGAAAGACGACAGAACTGGACAGAATTCAAACGCTTCAAAAACAGAACGAAAAAGAATAAACGTGTATATCGTAAACATAATGACAAAGATGATAATTAAAGTCATCAAACAATTCAGCCAGCAAAGTCTGAGAACAATTTAATCATGCTGGATTCATGTCAACTTTATTTTACTAGTAGTTAGTAAATACTTAGCAGTTCAATCATGTATTATGACACTGAAATGAATTTACATGTATGTAATGATTATTTCAACTAAATAGTGAAATTCCTCATAAAATTTTATCCAGAAATTATACAAAATAATGTTAAACTTCATTATTAATTCCATGAATTATATCAAGTTCAGGTATCAAAACTAACCCCACAAATATTTTTGCATCTGTAATCCGTAACTTTGGGGGAAGGTTATGTTTAGGTTTGTTGTTTGGTTTCTATTTCTGTTTGCATATTGTGATGCTATATTTTGTCATTGTTTTCAAACTTTGTTAGCATCCTATACATAACATTCTGTACAAATTTGTTGAATAAGACAGATATATATTAATAATATGACATGCTTCTAGAATGACTTTTGAACCATAATTTATCTGTACCACACTAAGTAGTTTGATTTGAGCATCTGGAATATATACATTTTTCCCCTGCAGATTATTTTATTATTTTTAATGGCATACAAACTGCATTATAACTTATCAAAATAAAACAAATGATTGTGTATTTTTTGCAAATTATTTGAAGGTATAACTTTACTGGAAATAATGCAATAGTATACAACAATGTGTTAAGATTTGGGATTATTTTATCCCCCCCCCCCCCCAAAAAAAAGAAATTTTAAGGGTATATAGGAATATCAGTATGTTGTCTGTCTGTCCTTGCAATTCTGTCCAGTCCATAACTGTCTCATGGAGAAACATTGAATGTACATACCCCATTCAAAGATTGCTCTTGATCTTATGACGTAAAAGTGTGTCATGACCCTGATGCAAAGTCACTTGGTCAAGTTCAAGGTCTTTTTTTAAATGTGTATATAACTCCTGTCCTGACCATATCTTGTTACAGAGAAACATTGAAAGCTTATACTTAGCACAAAGATTGCTTATGAGCTGGGGGTGTGTCATGATCTTGACCAAAGGTAATTTGATCAAGTTTAAGGTCACTGGCAGAAAAGGTGTAAAATTCATGTCTTGTCTTTAATTTTCTAATGGAGGAAGACTGGAAGTTCAAACTTCCTACACAGGTTACTTACTACCAGAGGGTTTATTTTCTTAAACCAAGGTTATTTTGGCAAGTTCAAGGTCACTTTTAGAGAAATGTGTAATAGCACTTTAAAAATATATCAGCAGGTGATATAATTTTGCTCACAGTTCCTATAGTTTATATTTGGGTCACAAGTAAAAATAGATTTGATGCAGCATTGCCTTTGTCATAGCAAGTGACATTGTAAGCTACTTTTAGACTGTAATTAATTTTGAAGCTGTTGAATTTCTATACATGTACAAAAATGAGGGTAATGATATAGAAGTTAGATATTTACACTGAGAAGCATGTAGAACAGTGTAACACTGTACTCGTACACTTCTGCAGAGATTCTTGAATATTCATTTGAATAACTACAACTCACAATTAATTTCTTATAATACTAGTATATCGTAAGTAGAGAAAGTTTTGTTTTGTAATTTTGGTTCAAAAATCTATTTTGTGTACATTTATTTTATGTCCCCAATTTAATGTATCAATGTAAAAATATTTCAATTATTCAATCAAACTTTAATTAACTTCTTAGAATGTACCAGAAAGTGGGGTAAAAAAAAGAGTTGTGTTTCTTTGAATTGTAAGCTCATGGTAATGTTGCTTGTCTTAATTTTTTAATTTAATAATGAGTGACTAAAATGAAGTAATATTTTTACAATTGTCTATTTGTAAGGTCGGGTATGTGGTTTACCTCTCTGTACATTTTCCATTTTTTTCACAATTCATCTCTGTTTTAAATTAAATAAGATCAATAGTAAAAAGACTTTAATCAATTTACCAGTAAAAAGGTATATGTTATGTTCCACAATATTTTACATTTTACCAAGGTTGAAATGTATCATTGTTTATTTTTGTTTATAATAACTAAGATCATGCAAATTCTAATTATTAGAAATATAAATATGTACATGTATATATTAACAATATTGAACTGCAATAAAGCAGCCTAATTTATGGCGAGTGCATTGTTTGGTTATTGTAATGCAATCTCTGACTGTAATATTAATTGTACGTTTTACATTATCACATTAAAATAACTGCTATCTTTTAAAAATCCACCTCTAACATTTCTAGAGGTCCGTGTTTTTTCCCAGTTCATGATTTGCATTGATTACAGAATTTATGAGACCAATCACTCTTTGTTATATCTTCATCTGATTGGTAGGCTAGCACCCTATCACTTTCTACACAGAAAAAATGATGCAATATGTTTTTTTTTTTTAAATTTTTCAAAAATATTTATAGTATTGGATTTGTAAAGTTCATGCAGAATGCAAAACATGACTTTAATGTAATGCATGTAGAATAACAAATATGACTTTAATGTAATACATGTAGAATTACAAACATGACTTTGCTTTAATGAAATACTTGTAGAATTACAAATTGCTGGCTTTGAAAGTTGCAAACGAAATCAAAGGGCAGTTTTTTATCATATATATCCCCAAAAAATCTTTACTTTTATTTGGCTAGGTTACCATTTGCCATTTCTTTCTTTTACAAGCAAATTTTTTCCCCTCCTTTCTCCCAATTGGGGCAACAGTGCAATCTTCAATTCAGATCAAAGATTTTTAGCTCACTTCAATGAAGCTGGGGGAGCTTATGTAATACCCTCGGTGTCGGCATCCATGTCCCAAGTTAGTTTTTGGAGCAGATTTCTTTTCAAGTACTTCTATGCCCTTTATTGATCAGAGATGCATGGACAATGCTTTTAGTATGTTTTAGTGTATCAGTTCAGCTTTCAGATGCTGCATTTTCAGTCAAAGAATGAGCAGGTTAATGTATTTGGAGAGGTTAAAGTTTTTGGAGCAGGTCTCATTTCCAAGTGACTATAAGCCATATATTGACCAGACTTGCATGGATGATACATCTAAGGATGCACATTACCAGACTTGCTGGATCTGAGTAGGTTCATTCTAAAGTAACTTTAAGCCCTCTGTTGGCTAAACTTACATGGATTATACATATAAGGATACACACCACTAGACTTGCTTCAGATGCTGGATTTGACCTACATTTTCCAGATAAGCAACCAGGTTAAAGTTTTTGGAGCAGGTTAATTCTCAAGTAACTATAAGTCCTATGCTGATCAACCTTACATTGATGAAGATACAGAGCAAACTTGCATTGATGATACATCTAGGGATGCAGTGTGCTACCAGACTTCCTTCAGATGCTGGATGTGAAGTACACTTTCCAGATGACTGACCAGGTTAAAGTGTTTTAAGTAGGTCCATTCCCCAAGTGACTATAAGGCCTACCTAGACCAAACATGTATGGATGATGCATCAATGGATGCACACTTAACAGACTTGTTTTGTATGCTAGATCTGACCTGCATTTTCTAGATGAGTGACCAGTTTAAGTTTTTAGGATAAGTCCATTCCCAAGTAACTGCAAACCCTACCTGAACCAAAATTGTATAAATGTTGCCTCTAGGGATGCACACTACTAGATCATTTGCCTTTGGGACTTTGCCTATCTTCAAGATAACATTTGTTGAGGTAAGCTCTGTAATCTTTGATTACCTTTGTTTTTTCGGGCAACAGGCCAGGTGTTAACTCTTGGAAAATTCACCAGCAAAGCAGGCTTTACAAATGAAATTTGACAGAACGTAATGGAAGGTCATTCTTTGGTCAATATACTGATACAGATTATCTGTGTTGATATATATATATAAAAGTAGGATAAAGACTTCAGAATAAAAAGCTCTGAAGTCTCTGGTTTTATCCTTCACCATAAGCCTAACACCAGAAGCTGACATACACGTACCCTCTGTAAACTTACAATTTGTTGAAATAATTTTTGAGAATGAGTGGATTACAATAAAGAGGCTTGACAAAGGGCATCTGAAACGATTCATTTTGAATTTTTAAATGACCCAAACCCATTTATTGAGCATCTCCACTTGAAGAAGTATATCCCTTTATTTGAACATTTCACTTAAGTGATTCCTCCACCGAGAGTATATTGGACATCTTTAATCATTTACTAAATTAAAAGAAACAAGAGACTCATGGGGCACAACAATGCTCACCTGAGTAACTATGGCCATTCCTGTTTTTCATCAGCAGATTCTTTTTCCTGTGTAAAACTTTATGTGGATGAATCCTTATAAAGATGAATGATAATGGCTTTGCTGTTCTTGAGAAAGATTTTTCCTACATTTTTTCTGTGTGAAACTTTGATTGCCCATTGTGGCCCCACCCTACCCTGGAGGTCACGATTTGAACAAACTTGAATATACACTACCTGTCTATGCTTCCATATGACTGATCATGGCTTTTGTTCTTGAGAGGATTTTAAAAGATTTTTCCTATATATTCTTAAGGAAAACTTGATTGCCCATTGTGGTCCCACCCTACCCCTGGAGATCATGATTTGAATGAACTTGAATTTACACTAACTGTGGATGCTTCCATATAAACATGACTGATAATGGCTTTGCTGTTCTTGAGATTTTCCCAATGCATTCCTATGTAAAACTCTGATTGCCCATTGTAGCCCATCCTCCCACCTGGGGTCATAATTTGAACAAACTTGAATCTACACTACCTCATGATGCTTCCAAATAAATATGACTGATCATAGCTTAGCTGTTCTTAAGATTTTTCTTATATATACCCATGTAAAACTTTTATCACCCATAGTGGCCCCATCCTACCCCTGGGGGTCATAATATGAACAAACTTGAATTTATGCTTTGTCAGGAAGCTTTCACACAAGTTTCATCTTTTCTGGCCCAGTGGTTCTTGAGGTGTTTAAATGACTCCACCCAATTTTTACTTTTCTTATCTCCCCTTGGAAAAGGTGGTGGCCCTTCATCTGATCAAACTTGAATCACCTTTACCCAAAGATACTCTGTGCCATGTTTGGTTGAAATTGGCCCAGTGGTTCTTGAGAAGATGAAATTGTAAAAAGTTAACACCACCACCCACGACATACATTTTGATCAGAAAAGCTCACCTGGGCCTTCGGCTCAGGTGAGCTAAAACATGTATATCATATGCCCCCATTTTAGACTAGATTTCTCATTAAATTATCAAAAAGAGACTTGCTCACCACCAACCCCCTTTCTGACCATATGAAGGCTACTTAAAAATCATTTAAATCAATTTCATTTTGCTGAACTGAGTCTAGGTAGACAGATCACATCTTTTAGCTGCAAATTCTTACAACTTCCAATCAGGTCAGTCACCCCTTCATAAAATTTTCATTTCATATGCATTACAATCATGAAGCTATTACTTTCTAGTTTTTACCCTTCATACACATTGACTAATCAGCAAATAAACATCAAGTATTAAGACAACTTCAGTCAGGTTCTATTTTTACTTATGAACACTCCAAAATGACAATGTTAATTTTTTGTTAAAATCAAGCAAATTTTGAACAAAGAAACATTTTTTGTCACAGCAATACATTGTACTGCATGCAGACATGTTAAACAAAAAGGTGAAAAGAGCATTACGAAATCGTCGACAAAAAAAACACTTGTTCTTGTTAAAAGTTGTTTAAGCTGAGCTAGTGTACTTTGTGACAGCTTTGGTTCCCTCGGACACGGCGTGTTTGGACAGTTCCCCGGGAAGTAGCAGACGAACAGCCGTCTGGATGTCACGGCTGTTCATGGTTGGCCGGCGGTTATACTTGGCCAGTTTGGACGCTTCAGATGCAATTCTTTCAAATATATCGATCACAAACGAATTCATTATACCCATGGCACGGTTCGACATTGTTAGTTCGGGATGGACTTGCCTCATTACTCGGAAGATGTAAACTTTAAAGGATTCCTTCCTTTTCTTGGTCCGTTTCTTTTTGTCTGGTGCTGATTTTCCGGTAGATTTCGGCTTTGGTGGACGTACAGTTGCCGGTTTACTCCCCGATTTCTTTCCTTTCGTCGGCATCATGCAAGATTACCAAGTTCGGCGCCAAAATTCTTGATGCAGCACGTGATGAAATGAATCGTACACGAGTTTTCATTGGTTTTTATAAAAGCATCAGTTCTAAATTTAGATTCTGAAATTAGAGAGAGAGAGAGAGAAAGAGATGTGTCTTCTGTTGATAAGCAATCACTCCTGTTGTAGAAGTAAATTAATGATTTTTTTATTACAACACCACAAAAGGGATTAAAAAATTTACAGAAAAAGATTAAAAAAAGAAAGAAAGAAAAAGATAAATCACGCTTTAACCAATATTTGTTAAAATAGTATGCCAGTATATAATTTCGAGCCATAATTTTAAATGGTGTAAGCTTTATTGAAATCTGTGGTTTTCTTCAGTAGCAACAAAGTAAAACATTGTTATAAAGAATGAAAATCCTGTGGTTGAAATTCAGATCCACACTTTGTCGGTATTCTAGAAGGGTGGCTTAACTAGTAAGCAAAGTGGCGCATGGATGGTCTCCTCGTATGAAATCCAGCACTTGAACTGTGGTCGTGTATAGAAATTGGAGGGGCTTAGGGAGTATTTCGTGACATGTTAGAGAGAAATACATGTACTTCTTTGATATGCATGCCCCACCCCTTCAAAAAAGGGGGGGGATTAATATAGGAAGATGACATTTGAATTCTTTTAATTCATGTGCGCTTTGGTTTCTACTGCTTATGTACATTGCGATTTTTATATTCTACTTAAGCATTAAGCTTTAAAGATGTATCGTGCGAGGATCTAGAGGGGGGTCCGGACCCCCTTAGAATTTGCAGAGTTATTCAAAGTACATTGTATATAGCAATTGTATGAAGCAAATAAAAAATGACTTTGGACCACGCCCTCCCCCCCCCCCTCCCCTTAGAAAACGTGGACCCCACCATCACCACCACGAAATCGGTGATTTTCACGTTTTGGAAATGGATTTTAGGTTTGTTTTGTTGTTGTTTTTTTTTTTTTTTTTTTTTTGATTTTGCTTGTCTAGAAATTTTATGGATTTAAAACGTTTGGTAAGGGAATTTTTGTTTGTTTGTTTTTGTTTTTTTTTTTTTGTTTTTTTTTTATTGTCGAGAAATTTTTGGGTTAGATTTTTTTTTGACTGGGATGGACCCATCCTGGAAAAAAAATTCTGGTACATATAAATGTTTATATAGATATATATAAACATGTATACTCCTTTTCACCTTTTTTTAGACCCTTTACATGTATATTCTTATGTTTGTTCCCTCTTTCTGTCCATATGGGCCCTGAATTATTAATAAAGCTTACCTTATCTTATGTAGACACTAGTATTGAAAGTTTTAGCTCCCCCCCCCCTTTCTGTGAAAGTATTTTTCATTTGCTGTCGTAATTTTAAAGTATACTCTGCCTCTCCCCACTCAGCACTATATACGCATCACAACTCCTCGACCGGAATCCCCTTTCCTGTCTGGAAAAAGCTTCCTTTGGGTTAAAGAACATTTCCTTAACAAATTATCTCTGTATAAGTATATACATTTTAGCGTTATGAGATATGCAACCGAGGTTACTGTATTTTTGTTTATTAAAGAATTAAAGAGAAACAAAGGTTATAATCCCACTTTTGATATTAACATAGCCCCATTGCCTGTAAATCTAGGAGGTTCCCCTGATAACAGCGATATCATTCTTAAATCTTTTGCAGTAACCACGGCATCTTTCCCATAAAATCCTTTGAACCAAATATGACCTTTCTACCAAAATGTTCTTGTAATTATGCTCAAAGCTTCAAATTAGTGATTTTACGTCTTCGCCAGAATGTTTCAAATACGCAGTTAACATTTGCTATGGATATAGAGTCACATGTGAATCTGATGGGTCACTGTAATAAGTAATGAGGGTCAATATTAAGACAGTTCCCCTTATGACACTTCGTCTCGGTTTTTAAAGTATCCTCCAAGAATTCTGATTTCCCTTTTTTTTTGTCGTTAATCCGAAAAAAAAAAAAAAAAAAAAAATCACGACCCAATAAATGTTGCATACTAATACTAGTGTATATCAGCGTACAGTATATTGTCCGTAGTATATTGTCCTGTGACCAGCTGTAACTAAAAAGTACAATGCTACACATACTTTTTGCCGTGTCCCGTAAACAATAAGACGAAAGGGGATTCAAAATTTAAAGAAAAATTATGGACCTCACATTGATTTTTATTGATTTTTTAAGAAATTAAAATAGACTTAAATCTATTTCGGCGATATGCCGGGTTACCAAAGGCCAAGCAGTGCATTCGGTGAAGGCCGGTTTGAAAATGAAGTCCACTAGTACCCTAATGTTCTACAGTCTTGCCTAAATGTATATGTTCCGAGAATAATCTTGACAACCAAATCAAACATGCCGAATAAAGCATCACCCAAGTTCAAACAGGGCGAAGGAATCGATGAGACAAATGACGACACTCATATTTATTAATCTTACATAACAATCTACAGGTGCTCCCGAACTACGAAGCAAATTTCCAGGGTTGCTTAGATGAAATAAAGAAATTCAAGGCTGATTTTATGAAAAGAGCATTTAATAAAATGGTGAATTCCAATGTGCCACTCAAAGTTACGTAACAGTTTTTTTTTAATTTAATCTGAAAGTTCGAATTCTTTATAAAAAATAACTTCAAAGCACATTAAACTTGCATATTGCTATGTAGAGATAAAAAGAAGATATATAAAACATTTCTAGACAGCATTATTCTCTGGAAATTTTGAGCGTTTGATAAATTTATAAATATAAAAAAGACTTGTATGAGGAGACCAGTTTTAGAGTTTAATTATTAAACCAGAACACAGAAATCTAATTAAAAAAAAGGCAGTCGCAATAATGTATAATATTTTCTCTTTATACTCCATTCTAAAAATGTATCTATGTTTTTAAACAGTCAAAATCTATTGTGGTTTCGATAGATTCGATCAAATCCAGAAGGTGGAAAAGCTTTAGGAAATAAATGTTTAAAGCATCTAAAAAATTGTGCAATATTATCGGAAATAATATTCCCGCTTGAATTTGAAAATAATGTAGACATATTACTTAGTATATAGTATATATTACTTGATATTGAAACAGATGTCGATTTTGTAAAGGTACGTTCGATCTAATGATATACATATATATAAGAGGGTTGTCCCAAAATTCCGTAGACAAGCGTAGTTTTGTAGGAACCCGGTGTCATAAATTAATGAAACTTTGTACAAAGGTTAAACCAACAATAACTAATAAATTTATAGACAAATATTAAGTAATTACACAGATTGACCATATCTAAATAAAATAGTTCATTGTCTGGTGTAAGAAGGCGGCGTAGTACCTAAAAGTTGCAATTAAAAATCTGTATATAATATTTAAAATCCCACAAAAAAGTATTTACTACTAAGAATCTCAGTAATAGAAATCAAAATTATTATTATCGTATTTTTAACTACCTTTTTTAAAATTTTGGTGTATATGGTTTAACGAATATGAATTTTGTAATGTGATATATCCACCGTTTTGAAATCTGACTAGTTGAAAAATGGCGTCTGCGTTGACACTGGCGGCGCACTTGATCAAATGTGTTGATCCTGAATTCCCTCCTACAAAAATGCATGTTATAAATGTTTGATACACATGGAAATGTTTTCTGGTCCTCAGAATATCAAAATGACTGAAATGGTTTCTGTATGTGAAGAACGGAAACTAATTTTAAAAAAAAAAGCGAGCAAAGAATCGGGCAAGAGTAACACTGTACAACTCCATCAAAGAGGGCAGATGAAAAACCCGTAGAAACATATGGTTTTCAAAATAATATTGTTTCATACATGTACATGCACAAACTTTGTTCATATATTTTAATGTTTAATCATATCATAATGATTAAGATATATCACATTTATATTTATAATTTTTATGATTAATTAAAAGAACTTGATTCTGGTAATTAATGTATTTCCCCCAAAATTTGAACTTTTTTTGACGTCGGAGATTGCTACGGGTGTTAGAGAACCATAACACTTCAATTCTTGTTACTCAAATTGTTTTTAAGTGATCATGTTAAAACTTCGTAATTTATCTGCAACAACACACTATATCTACCCAGAAAATTTTATAAAGATATATTATTTTCTGTAAAAAATATGAGCTCAGTCTACGGAATTTTGGGACAACCCTCGTATATGTATAAACCATAAAAAAAATACACAAAATGTACATATAATTCGGGGACATTGATCAGTTTATGAAACATTGATTTTTCGACCTTTTTTCGATAGGCTCCATATACCTATGATCCGGTATAATTTATTTATTTTGATAAAGTATACGTATTTCGAGAACAAAGACTTTCGCACCGATTAATTTTCATCAAACCTGACAAATGACGAAGTTTTTGTTTACCTTTCCAAACAACGTAAACGAAAAACGATGCACTCTCACACGTTGACTTATAAATCTTACCAAAGTTCGTTTAAAGATTAAAACAAAATCAGCGGAATATTTGTTAAATGTTATTGAGTTCTGACTTCATGATTATTCCAAAAACACCTCGAGCGTTTAGGATTGATTTTGACATTAAACCCTGGATTAACCCTTAGCTATATATTACCTACCAGGGATATGCCTGGAACAAAAATTTCAGACCCCGGAGTCTATTATTGAAGAAGCCAAGGAATTTACTAATAAATAATTTAAAGTCTTTAAAATCTATTTACTTTAAACTCGGACTAATCTCACGGTAACATGAAGGGTAGCGCCTTTGGGGATTACATTTGCTGTGTCTTAAAATCCCAAATACAGAAAAATGCGATAGTAATCAATTGGAGAATCTATAAGAAATTGATTTACGAAATATAAATAACAGTAGGCATGTCCCGAATGATTAAGAAGATATCAAATTACCAAAAATAATTCATTTAAGAAACATCGCTTGCTAGATTCTAACAGAAGAAAGGAGGCGCGTGGTATGTACTGGTAGTAAATTTTGGCAAGAAACAAGGAAATTTAATTTCTTTATCATCCGTTTAGAGTTTGAGCACATATATTCGTTACTATGTTAAAGATGATAAACAATATTTTAATCATTTTCATTTTATTTTTACGCTTTGTCATTGCACATTAAAGTGTACAAGGGTGTCACAATATATTCTATTTCATTTCTGATATATATGGGGGATATCTAAAACAGTCTATGACTAAAATATTAGGCAGAAAATATCAAGTTCATTGTTTTGAACTGGATTAATCTTGAACCTTCAATATGTTTTCTTAAGTTATTGGCTCATTTTAACTGAATCATCTTTTTTTTTTTTGCCGCCAAAAGTTGCACGTGACCTATGAGACAATGACAACATTCATATTGTTGCTGCTGTTCCTTGTTGGAACTTACGCGGTTAATGATACAACAATTTATTATGGTGGATCCATGAGTTTTGCCACTTATAGAGACCATGAAGACAACGATACATTAAAGGTAAAAATTACAATTTTATATTCTTTCTTTCAAAATGTCCGAAATTTTGTGAACAGAAAGCTAATTTGCTCTTTCCCAGTGGTTCAAATTACCGTAATGGAAAAGAAACTGTCAAAAACAATCCTACTTTAAAATGAAAAAAAGATGCTTGTTTTCATATACATTTTTAACGTTTTATTTGCTACCTGTATGATCATAATTTTTTCAAGCCGTTTATTTGTCTATATTGAAGAAAATAAGAAAAGAATCATATTCCAAAACTTAATTTTCTCCCTTTCATTTTTCTGTTAACCAGAATGGCGTTCCAAATCCACAAAAAGCCCATAACGTATAACCAGCAAAAATAATTGTAAAATAACATCTATGAATATTTAATATGGATTCAATTAATTTCTTGTGTCCATTTTTCTTGACTAGTATTGCTAAAAATTCAACGGTAGGGTTGGACAAAATTTCGTAGAATATGTATGAAAGGTAATTGTCTCTATTCGTTAAGACAATTAATTCGTGGGAAAGGGGAACCCACAAAATAAATGAATTCCTGCAAAAATACAATAAATCCCCATAATTCTAATCAATGTTTCATACGTGTGAATAAATATTTAGTCGCGAAAACCTTCATTTACAAGTCCAAGAATTGTTTATCATCATCAAGATAAGTTAGCAATGGTAAAAAAAAAACTATAACAGTAGAAGTACAGAAATGAAAAAAAAAACTATTAGTATAAATATATTTTAGAATCACTTTACGTAAGTTAACAGAAGAAACGCTGATTTGTTTCGTTATTTAAAACATGGATACTGTGAATCATAACTTCTTAACTTTAACTAAAATTATGATTGACTTATGCAAATTATGTTTTATTTAACTAATGTGTTTTTTCTATCATAAATCAAAACATGCGGATGTTAAGGATAAATAACACAAACAAATATTTTCTTTAAAAATTCAACTATCATATTGCAATATGAGCTGCATTTTTGAGAATTTTATTTTGCTGTTGAATTTTGCAACAAAAATTTCTGACATCAAAGTTGCAGCTCATATTGCTTTAAGTGATATCTATTTGGTTAACTTTATGCATGTCCAAACCACAAATTTTGGTGAAAAGTGGGAAAATATAACTAAACAGTTCAGTATAATTCTTCACAAGTTTTAGAAATGTTATAAAGTTTTGTGACAGAAAGGCTTCTTGGAAATCTTCAAGAGTCTATTTTTACATTTTACACAATCAAAATTTCCTAATTCGATTTCCGTTGAAAGAATATCGAAAAAATAGCAATGTAACTCTTCTGTGTTGGATATAAGAAAATTTGTTGAGTATGTCTCTTTAAAAATCTTTTTAAAATGTTGTATCTACTGATGTCAAGAGTGATAAACACTTCAGATCTGGAGGTGCCATATAAGTTCGCAGTCTATCAAGCATACGTTGAATTTTAGACCACGCACGTTTTCTCTCTTTTCGTTTGTTTTTCCTGTTGTTTTGTTTCTGTTTTGTTTTTTGTTTTGGGTTTTTTTTTGTGGTTTTTTTGTTGTTGTTTTTTTGGTGGAAGGGAGGGCTTAACCAAAAATAATATAGCACGACATTTTTATAAAAACTACAAGAAAACAAACTAATGGACTCAACTTTGAAGATATGCATATAAAAACCAAGGTTAAGAGATTTGACCTTCTAGGTAATGTTCAAAAAAGACAAAAAATGGTAGACCAAATGCACAAAGCATAATTTGCATTCGATAAACTCGGTATATCAATTGTAAACTACGGGTTACAGATGGAAACTATAGTTAACCATTTAGTGCACTGTTGTTTCTTCCTGTGAAATTGTATTTGCCCGTGTAAACTTTGGTTTGGAATGCTCAAACAAGTTCATGAAACTAAGAATACATGTTAAGAATGGTTTTTAATTGATAAATATGTAATCATGCTTGCAAATTACACTTCAGAGAAAATTCATAAATATAGTTTACGAGGGTCTCTTATATCTGTTAATCATAGATTCACAGATTATGAAATTATATATATTTATATATATATATATTATATATTTATTAGATAAAATGTTTCCCGTTTCTTTAATTTTTCGATTGCAATGATCTGGACCCATAATTTTTATCTAGTTATTCCAGCAAACGTTTTCACAGACATTAACTATATAGTTTACAGAAATAAAAAAATAATTAGCGTTTGTATGGTTTAACTTTAAAATATAGATGAAGTCGTCCTCACAGCGTCAGGAGTCCTGAGGCAACGAGAGTTGACGTTGTGAGGATGAGATCAAACAACGTCGTTAGCTATACGTTTATTTTCTCCCTCGTTTCACTCCTCCGAAAATAAATATTTTCTTGACTAATTTTTAGAAAAACAAAGAAAAAGAATATTTTATAGGATTGTTGCGTTCGTTACAAATCGCAGTTTTATTCAATGTAATACAAATGACATATATAAATTTTACAAAGTAAACAATGACAGGGCTGGGCGGGCAGGGAAAGCCAAAGACACAAAACAACCTACGAACGTCGCATTAATCGAACGTTCCCGGGTGAGTGTATATATACTGAGCGCGCGTGCATGAAAAACCAATTTTCTTAAGATACGAAGATTCACGGAAAGTACCGAAACTAAAAACGTAAAGAAATAAATTTACTTCGTGTATTGAGAAACTTAGTTTATCAAATGCAAAATTGTTTACTTTCTCTCATTTTAAAGAATTAAACGTGCCATAGATATGCAGTTATTTTGGATATTAAGGAGAACGATGGTAAATCATGATGTTCCACATTTTTTGTGTGTACTACTTTAATATGTGTATATTCTCTTTTATTTTTACATCTATTGGAACAAACTATACCATTTTTTCGAAAATGCCATTTCCCTAACAAGTAGAAAAATGAGCTATATTTTTTTTTTGAATTCTTATATTGTAATAGGTGCACCTGAAGCTTCTTACTGGATGGAAAATAGGAAAAGGACCATGTGGACATCAATGTCCGCGAACCAGAACCAGAACGAGCACGCTGACTACCAGAAAACAGATGCTCCAAACGAAAGGTCCAGACTATTTCGGTACATGGAGTTTAGAGTGGAAAGAAACACCAAACCAACCGGATGCTAATACTACAAACATCTCTCCCACTGTTGCCACGAACATAACAGAGACGGTGGAAATTGTTAATCCTATGGCGGAATGGGAACTAGACACAGCAGATATCTTTGTTCCAATACCCGAAAATATCCAATACGTAGACATAATGTGAGTTAATACTCAATATTGCAGTGGTTTAAAAATAAACGAGAATACTCGCTGTTATATTACTGTACTTTATACTGCCCCATAAATAGATAATATTTTTTACATATCACAGTCATTTCTTCATTTTGAATTAATTAATGTGGACTTTTTTCCCTCAACATTCTTGCAGATAATGAGATTGGTGTGTGATTGTATGATGATAAGTTACCAACAAATCTAGCAAAAGTTTCAGTCTTTAACACCCTCTTTAATAGAAATTACATTCCTTGAATTTTCAAAAATTCATGAAAATTCCTATGTTCTTTTTTTTAATATGTCTGCAAAAATTAAGGTGAGTCTAGACGTGAAATAAGGAAGTCCAGTAAATTTTTTTTAAAATTGTTGACTTCAACTTTGAAGAAGAATAAAGCATAGCTATAAAATATGGATATTTCTGGTGACGAAAATTGTAATCATGGATTTTAACATTAATTAGAAAAACTTCCGTATTTTTAGTCAGTGTCAGGATGTTTAATTCACTCTCACTATTAAAAAAGAGTATTTTCTTAAACACTCTTCTTGAAAGGAAGGAGAATTTGGCTGCGAATTTGATATTTTCATAGTGAAAAATAATACATCTGAAAACATCAGTCTACTACCAACTTTACTCAATGTGAAAGGCGAAGATAATGAACGGTGATCAATCTCATAAATACAGTAAACAAAACGAATCGTGAACAGGGCAAAAACACGGACCCCTGGAAACACCAGAGATGGGATCATGTGCTTAGGAGGAGTAAGCATCCCCTATCGACCAGTCACGCCCGTCGTGTGACCTATATTCATCTGGAAGACAGAGTAATCCGCAGTCAAATTTAGTATAAAAGCAATGACATAACAATGGTATGAAACATTTCAGACAAATTACGACCCAACGATAGGTTATATTTACAAACAAGGTCGTTATGGATGAATTAAAAAATAATGAAAAAAATCAACTTACCGAAACATATTTTTCAATTATAACATCGTACTGTATTTACATTCTAGCTAAAATTTCTAAATTGACAATAGAAAAGAAAAATGCATAAGAAGGTTTAAGAATTTTTATCAGCAGAACTTCGTTGGAAAAAATGAAATATTACTACACCCTAAAAGACTTTCTAAATATATCATTAAAAGAAATAACAGTTTTTTTTTATCCTTCAGACTTGCGTCAGGGATATAAATAATTAGATTTAAACCTTGATTGAGTTTCTTCTCTTATGAAAAAATTGGATTTTTGATCATTATTTTTGTCTCAATTCTGATTAGAAATTTTTCCAGGAAAGTCTTTATTTCCAACATAAACCATTATCATCTATTTCATAGATCCTCAAAAAATATTAAATTTCCAAATTTCACAAAAAAGTGTTGCAATCCTGACATTTTGGGCATAACTGTTTTTGTGACTTAAGATATCAGTGTGATATTTGGCAAGTATTTAGCCAATAGCAAAAGACAGTCATAGAAATTTATTCACGTCACCTGTATTTTTAGTGCAGGTTGATAAATATGTGTCCAGTCATTTTTTAAATTCACCATTGTAACGACCGTAGAGTTTGCGAAAAACTGACTTTAAACGGGGTTGTTGAAATCCTTGTTACATCAACATACACTGTATTTGTCAGTAGCTTCCTTTGGTATTGATCGTACATAGAGCATGCTCTTGCGTATCGAATCAGTTGGGAGACATAAACACTATATACGGTTGGAATATTACTACATAAATAAGGGAAGTTCACGATGGAAAAGCTGAAGTCATCCCGTTTGTCACACAGTTTAGTAATTAGTTGGCCGTCATCGTATAATATAAATCATATACGGTACCAATTTTGATGCACCAGATGCGCATTTCAACAAATTATGTCTCTTCGTCTATAGTCAGTAAAATATCCAAATATGAAACAGATCTGACAGACTCTGTCCTGTCATTTATTTCGAGTTTTTTTTTTTATTTCGAGTCGACATATGAATAAAAGTACGAATTGTTAATTGATAAAACGTTGTCGATATATCTAAAGGTTTAGTTGAAGGCCATAGCAGGGGTTTTCTTCTTCTCATGTAAACGTTTTTGAATAAATTCTGCTTTATAGGAATATAAAAACAAGTCGTCTAATTTCAATTAGTGCCCATGGAAATTCTAACAGAAACTGATTGTTGGAAGACCTGGACTGGGTTGCTCAAAACCTTGGTCAGCACTAACCGCCGGTTAAATCTCTTATCCAGCGGTTAACTTTTAACCATTGGTTAAATTCTGTTGCTCAGAATTTATCCACTGGTTAACTTTGCTATCCAGTGGTTAAATATTGGCCAAAGTTAGCCATTCCACAGAGGTGGGTTAAGTCTCTTATCCAGTGGATAATCATGGCTACCTTGTTATTGTTTTTAGTAAATTTTGGAGGATAACAAAAGAAACAAAGGTTTATATGCATTGTAATCATGAATTTAATGTTAATGAGTACTATAACAAAGACACAGTCATTTATAAGTCAAGTAGAAATGGCTTTGCAACAATATGGAAGAGGGGATTACAACACTATCAAAGATATGATAGGATTTCATGTCTTCAGCATCAGCAGGTGTTTCGAATGTTCTTTCAAGGCTAAAATTGTTGCAAAGGATGTCATCAAGTGGCAATTCCCTGCTGATAGAAAAAATGATTATAAATATATATATATGTATGTAAAAATGAATAAAATTGTTTGTCATTTGTATATAGGTTTACCAATTGATACAAGTAAATTGATATATTAGTTTGGTAAACAAACAAAAATTATTAAAATACATTATTGACACCCCCCTCCCCTTCTCTTCAAATGTCTTGCTTTTTTTATTTCACCATTTCTTTTTTTACAATATTAATTATCATTCGCTACGCAATGATTTTTTTCATTGGCCCCATTTTGTTAAGCAATGCTTCTTGCCTTCTGCATTAAATAAAGAGTGCACTATTTCCTTTGATTTTACATTCTTTTTGACTAGGTCCCTCTATGATTATAAATAAATAAAAAATAATTATAGAAATGATTTGCACATTTGATATCTATAGATACCTATATATAGTCCTTTATTTTCTCTAAATATTGATGCTTATTGAAAGGTGTGGTATTTATGTAATACACGTTGGATAATGCATTCATGCACTGTAGTTACACAGGTATTGATAGGGAGCGAAATGCCTTAGTGACGAACTCACTATCTATGTATTCGACCATGACATTTCTGTAATTTACAGAAGTGCAAATAGTAGTGACTACCAACTATCGGTGTTATTAAGACAGATATAAATGTGATGAAAGTTTATTTTTTTCTTTGTAAGTGTTTGAAATGAGTCCCCTCTGGCAAGGTAACTATTTAAATCGAGAACGCAGCCAGTGCGAATTTCCTCGGATGCATAGCAGACGACGTTTACATGCTGATAACAGGTAAAGGTGTTCAGTCAGTTATTATTTAAGTATGAGATGATGCAAAATGATGTACTTACCCTGGAAATATAGCCAAGTACTGAATAGGAATAATTCCGAAGAGATATGGCGAGTCACTATGCATTGTCTTGAACACTATAGATTCAGTGAGGGCTATGGTGCCCACCATCAGTCTTATTTTACACAGCCTACTATCCATCTTGGCCGTGGTACTAATTCTCCTATACCACTCTATGTTCTTATTGATCCTCCACTTGAATTTACAGCATAGTTAAATTCTTAGCCAAACATGTGTTTTCTTGACTTTTTGTGACTTAAACCGTTTGTTAAGTTTTGATAACTGTTGCATCTATAGGCGTTTCTCCACGTCTTTAATACACTGTTGTAACATTATAGCTTCTCACTTTTCACTCATATGATATTTACCATGGTAGCCATTTTTTTTAGTTGACAAGTGGACAAATGTAATGCATTGTGGGATACTAACCACTGGTTAAATCATTTAACCTATGGTTAATTAACCAGGGGCTAATTTTATTTTGAGAAACAGATATTTGACCAGTGGTTAGTTGGCCAGTGAATATAGAATTTAACCACCGGCTAACTTAACCAGTGGTCAAAATTAACCAGTGTTTTGAGCAACCCAGTCCTGGTCTCTAAAGATTACATTGATATTGTTAATGAGGAACTCCAACATCTTTATATTTTTTTCTCAGCAGTTAATATTTCGGTAATAATTATATAAGAACAAATAAACACGTGCTTGTTTAATTTTACAGATTTGAAGGACATTCCTGGCTGGAATTGACATTAAACCACTTGGCCAGACCACCAAACTGGCACATGCAAACGACAGTTAATTCACGTAGTCGGAGTGACACAAAAATGCCGAACAGAAGCCCTGTTGTTCAAATGAAGCCATTCTTCAAGTATGTATTCTTGAGGGTTTTTGTTTGCTCTGGACTGTGTGTGTGTGTGTGTTTATTAAGCTGAAGAAAATCATGTTAAAAAAATCTAATATGCAGAAATTTAAATTCATGTATCTAGGAATTACATATTGTAAATTGAATTGGGCTATGCGCATTACAGAGTATTCGTTGAAATAATAATTTTTAATAAGGAATTTCATGATTTCATTGATTAAATCCAATATTAATTGTATTGATTTTAGTAAAATTTATGAAATCCAAACTATCATATATGACATGTATCCCCTGAAGAAAATTCACGATGTTACACAGCAATGTGATGTTTGAAACAACATCGGATTACATTTCATATATAGTGCAATAAGCACAAATGTGCATCGTAGGGTTGCACTTAAATAAGTATGTCAATCTTAACAACATTGCTTTCATGCAAGAAAACTGAAAGTGGTCTCTGTCATTGTATGCCTAACTCGTATTCAGGTGAATCGTTCTTTAACTACCTCTCTCCTCTGCGCCGTCAGTTTGCACTGCGCGATCCGTCTGCATACTTGCTAAGTATTGTCTCAGCCTTGAATTCTGCTCCTTTGAGCAATTGTGGAACTCTACTTCTTAATTCTCTGTTTAATTTTTTTCCTGGCGATTCTCTAGTTATGATATGCGGTGTACTTCGGTAACGTAAGAGAAAATATGCATATATTTCAAACCTTCAGTCTTTGCATTCTAGTACCGATCTAGTGCCGATTCATAGTGCCGATCTATTTAGTTCTACAGCCTCTCCATTAGATTGAGGCCAATATATGTTTAATATTGTTCCCTGCAGAGAAATTTTGAAATTCATTGGAGATGAATTGTCTGTTGTTGTCTTTGACGATTTCCCCCGGTAATCTCTGTTTCACTAAGGGTGCAGTTTGCATATGCAACTGATTGAAATTCCGTTATTGTGTTTCTGCTCCAATATTGCTCCGACTCAGTAAGGACTTTCGTCAACTTTAACTGTGTTTTCGATTCAGTTGATATTTAGAGGATGTACGTAAGACCAATAGCCTTTCCAATGCTGCTGTTTGGTCAAAATCCCACTTCCATTTTGTTGTTTTTCGTGTAAGCTTAAGAATATTGGTTTGATACGAAAGCCTGATGGGATCAAATTATAGGAATTTTTTAAAGGCGTTATGGGCAATAACGCCAAACAAGGCGAAACAATTTAACAAAAGAGAAAAGGCGTTATAACGCCGAAAAGTGGGATATTACGCCTTTCAAAAGGCATGATAACGCGAATTAAAAAAGAGTTATCACAATGCCTCATAACAACGATCGGTCCGAAAACCCATATCACGTATCAGACCAGCGTACAAAAAAATCCATATTAAACCGAAAGTAACGTTTTAATCAGTTTTAAAAGTAAGGTTTAAAAGTAAATTACCCCAATTTTATTGAAATATATATGCAATAAAATTCATATACATTTTTTTTTGACTTGAATTGTTTTAAAATGACCTAAAATTGGCTCTATAAGTTTTTAAAGAAAAAAAGTCAAAAGACACGAATCAGTCGTAAATGACATTGAGTGGACTCATATAAAAAATATTTTAAATACATGATAAGTAGAATACTACATACTAAACTTTATATCATATGTCATATCATCCCTCGGTCCTCATACCAGCCCTCGGGCCTTCGGCTCTCATGCTAATATGGGGCCACTCGGGCTGATATGACATATGATATATTGATACGAATTTTAGTATGTATTGTTCTCTGTTTATTATGCCTTTCAAAGGGTGTACTAAATCAAATTGAAAAGGTGTTATTACGCTTTTTGAAAAAGTGTAACATCACGCAATGGAAAGACGTATAACACTTTAAGAGGCGTAGTAATGTCGATCAAAAGGCTAATGATATAAGGGATTTATAGCTTTTTGTCATTGGTCAGGTTTAAATAAGATTTTCAATAGATCCATTACTAACCTAGCACTAGCCTTGGGTATGTTACCAGAGAACATAAATTTCATAATTTTATGAAAGAGTGAAACACTCATATAAACCATACAAAAAATTTGCCTGCTGAATGACATGAGTTAAGAAAGAGATTTTCAAAGGTGTATATTCAATACATGTCCAACCTAGTCCCACCCTGGAGCTTGAACCCTGGATGATCCATCGGGGCATGGTTTTCACAAAAGATAAGATTGGCTAAGATCCCTACCCCCCCCCCCCCCCACCCACCCCCCACCCCCACTGCTTTGGGGTGTCTTTTAGAATGATGCAATCATTCATAATCAAATACTGTTGTCATTCCCGTTAAAAATAAGCACCGATTTTTAGTGATAAGATACGAAGAGGTCACAGGAAGGTCAAAGAATTTGTCAATATCCATTTTTTTCTTTTTCTTCCTTCAAATTTTCAGCAATATTAAGACACATTTTAATTTAAAAAACACAGAGCGCAAGTTAGTGGAATTTTGTTTCTTAAATCTTTCTTTAAAAATAATTGAACATTAGTTCTCTTTGCGAAGCATGCAAGTACTGAAATGAATTTTGATATTTGCTTGTAAAGATTTATTTATTCAATCTTGTTGAATTTTGTTTTAAAAAGTAAGTGTAAAGATATTAAGTTATATATTATTCTACTTTTAAAAAAAAAAGACAGAAAATTGACAGGACCTTTCTCCACTATGACTTGTTGTAATATCTGTCTTTAACTGTTGATTATGAGTTATATATGGCACGCCAAATTCACAAAAATTTTTAAACATACTGTAGTTTTCACAGTTGATAAACTAGGTTTATCGACTGTAGACTATAGTTTACGGACTGTAAACCATAGTTAACTATGTTAATCTATATTTCACATTCTCTAAACCATAGTTAACGCCTTAATCTATGTTTCACAAGTGTAATCTACACTTAACACCGAAAACAATCATTTGCGATTGCAAAACATAGTTTATCTGATAAATACTGTTTCACGATTTGTAAAATATGGTTTACGACTCTAAACTATATATAGTTAACGTGTGTTAATTATAATTTACGGTTGTAAACTATAGTTTATAGATATTTAAGGCGCCAAATTCACAAAATTTAATTGTGATTAATATAGTTTTACAGTTGAGAAACACAGATTAACGCCAGAATCTCTGATTTTGTATCGGAGATGCACAGTTTTCTGTAAAACTATATTTCACGACTCTAAAATATAGTTTAACAAAACTATACTTAACAATTATAACAAAACATCATCTATGTAAATAACATTCAAATGACCAAATTTCCTAAGTTCAGAGAGAACAGGCTTCATGATTTTAGTAAAAATACGTGGAGCACTAGCTAGTCCCATAGGTAAACAGGTGAACTGATATGTTTTACTTTCCCACTTGAACCTAAGATATTGTCTACTACATTCATGAATTTTCACAGAATAATAAGCATCTTTGATATCAAGTGAACTAAACCAACAATTTAATTGTTTTAATTAAAGATAATGCGGACCTTAAAGTCTCCATCTTGATATGACGATTGTCAACAAACTCATTTAAATTCTTTAATTTCAGAATTATTCTAAAGACCCACCTTTTTTGGGACGCAGAAAAATATTTGAATAAAAAGAATTCTCACATAAATTCTCATTCACATGAACCCTTTCCACAATTTCTTTCTTCAAATTTTTTCTTCTTCTCTGTTAGCTGCTTCATGTTCAATTTCAGAAAATTTTAGTGAATTTGGTATGCGAAATTGAATTCTATCATGTAACCTTTAACAACATCGAGAATCCAACTATCATGAGTCAGTCTACATTTTGATACCAAAAAAATTTGATTTGATTTGCCTGCAGTAAAATTTTCAGGTGTGTTCTTCAATACGAAATGATCTACATTTGTACAAATATTAGACATACTAACATCATGGGTAACTACTGATTTGACTCCACCTTCTTTTTCTTTTTGAAAAATATTGTATTATACTCAATTATACTGAAACGCAAAAGAAACGCAACAAGCAGTAATCTACAAATATTTGAATTTTTTATCTAATGATGTTCAAAAATGATACAGTAAGGTAAAACTCAATTTAAAAACATCAGAGATTTGATAAAAATGTTAAATGATTATCTTTTAACTTTAGAAAGTAACACATGACTGTTAAAACACCCCCACCCCGGCCATTCCATTACAGCGTGTAAGACTGTCATGCACAACAGTTGCAGCTTGATTTCTACGATGCAATATGTTCATCGATCTTGAGATCTGAGCGAAAGAAATATTCTTTGCCATTTTAAATGCCTGTTTTTCAGATGACGAGTTGCCTGCCCAAGTCGTCTCCAAATAAATTTTCTGATGAGCTTTCTTCAGAACATAAACTAACAAACTGTTTGTTTTTCTCAGGCTGGATAATTTGTTCCCGCCTCTTGTAAGACAAGTTATGGAAAACACATTTCTGAAACTTCAAGATGTCACCACACAGCTGTTTTGCCTTCTTAACATCAACCAACCATTTTTTCGAGTTGCAATTAATGAGCATATCAAACAGTCTCAATGTCGGAATCATGGCTTTTCCCATAAGATTCTGGGTAGTCTGTAATTTAATGTCACTTGCTCTGTTTTTGGATGACACGTTTTCCCATATGATTTTGTTGACTTTTAGCGCAGAAACATTGTTAATGTTTTTTGGCCTATCATACTTGCTGGAGATTTCTTTAATTTTCTCCGAGTTATCTTTCGTCATGAACATTTTCCCCGTTATCTTTGCCAGTTCAGAACTTAACGGCTCGATTGTCTTATCTTCATCACCGAAAAATTCCGACAGTTCATTAAGAGCAGATACCTCATCATCATCTGATGAACCATGAATACTATTGTCTCCCTCAATAAGGGAATTGAGTGCGTCATCGGCATCCCATTTATCTGAATTCTCTACATCAGATTCATCATCCCTAAGTTCATAAGAAGGACGATTACAAACTTTAGACAGTTTTGTTTTCTTGCGAGGGGGTGGCGAACTACTCTTGTTCAGTCCACGTTTCCTCGAATAGTCCGGACTTGTATCCACTGAGGACCGATCAGACTTCAAAGCAATAAGTTCTTTTTGAACTGATGACATAGTCTTTGACATATATGCAAAGTTACGCATAAACATGTCAAACATGCCATTCACAGAAATATTACTCTGCACAGCAACTGGTGTCGAAGAATTCGACTTCGATTGCATCGTGTGTTCATTACGAGCAGCATCCTCGTCAACTTGATCTACGAAGTCCAAGCTGTTGGATTCTCGCATGTGTGATGACTCATGTGCGATGGCTCATTAGCCATGACGAAAAAGAAAGAATGCAGTAAAAATCTGATTCTCTTTTAAAAATGCTGACTCCACACCACATGGCATGTAAAAGCAAATGGCGCAAGGGGCTCCCTGCATCAGTGACGTCATTAAAACAAGTACTGCACATCTTGATCAACACGTGTTGAACAAAATGTGCAACGCTATAATTCCCACATGGGAAAAAGCGCAAAAGAACATGTGTTCTGAATAGCAATATTGCTACAACCCACCGGCTACAAGACCAGTGAAAATTTTAATTGATAAAATCCGAAAAGAAAAACATAATTACTCGCGTCTGTGTGGCATACTTCTGCCCCCTACATGCAAGATAAATTATGCTAACATGCAACATTGTGTAGACATGTGACTTATTTATGTCAACATGCAAAATAATTATGTGGACATGCAAGTTACCAATTTCTTTAGAGAATCTATAGTTTTAATATTGGTAAACCTACTAACACCATTATATGACATCATACAAGCAAGATACAACAGGATTATGTAGACATGCGACTTATTTATGTCAACATGCCAGATAATTATGTAGACATGCGACTTATTTATGTCAACATGCAAGATAACTATGTAGACATGCAACTTATTTATGTCAACATGCAAGATAATTATGTCAACATGCAAGATAATTATGTTAACATGCGAGTTAATTATGTCAACAT
Organism: Saccostrea echinata; assembly: GCF_033153115.1. Lineage (NCBI taxonomy): Eukaryota > Metazoa > Mollusca > Bivalvia > Ostreida > Ostreidae > Saccostrea > Saccostrea echinata. Next base: position 47,514,901 of record NW_026889758.1, read on the forward strand.
GCGAGATATGTATGTTAACATGCAACTTATTATCTTGCATGTTTACATAAATACATTGCATGTTAAAATATAACTCGCATGTTGACATATATAAGTCACATGTTGACATAAATAAGTTGCATGTTGACATAAATAAGTCGCATGTTAACATAAATAAGTTGCATGTTAACATAATTATCTTGCATGTTGACATAAATAAGTCGCATGTCTACATAATTATGCTGCATGATAACATAAATAAGTCGCATGTTGACATAAATATCTTGCATGTTAACATAATTATCTTGCATGTTAACATAAATAAGTCGCATGTCATCATAACTCTGTTGCAGCTTGCTTGTATGATGTCGTATACTGGCGTTAGTAAGTAATTTTACCAACATTAAAATTAGATTCTCAAAAAAGATTGGTAACTTGCATGTCAACATAATTATTTTGCATGTTGACATAATTATCTTGCATGTTGACATACTTTTCTTGCATGTTAACATAATTTATCATGCATGTAGGGGGCAGAAATATGCCACCATACTATGCGTCTGAACTATGAAAAGACACACACTTCTATGATTACGTGACCTTGAACTACACCTCATTTGAGACTGAGACTCTCAATGGGAAAAATTTTAATTTTTTTTTTTCACAGTCGTTTCCACCCCTTTCTTTGTGTTTTTCTAGAGCAATCACGACAGGCATTGTATGTTTGGGTTGTATTGTTTAAGCATTGAATCTTTATTTTTTGAAAGATATAGTCTCATAACTGCAACGGTGTGTGCAAACAAATTGAGTAACGCGCGTTGGACTGTTGAGCATGATTACTGTTTGTCATATCTTCATATGGCAATTGAAAAAAAGAAATTGTCATTTCCTTTTTTCCACAAAAAGATATGTCATAGTTTGTAAAATATATGTATACATACAAATATTCTGTATTTAAAATAGCATAGCATAGCTAAGTATTGAAATGGTCTATATATAAGCATACAAATTGAGAGCAGAACAAACACGGACTCCTGAAAACATCATGGTGGGACCAGGTGCCATGGAGGAGATGGCATTCCCTGTCGACCGTTCCCACCCGCTGTATTAACTTGCACATTGATATGTATTACATTATTTTTTTTTCCATTCTATTTTCTATTCTGTATTTGTTTTAACTTTATATTTTTAATTTCGTTTTTTACAGACTTGGAATGAATAGATCATACAGCATTCATCTCACTGCTATAGATGAGGATGACGATGTAATCTTCTGTCGTTTTGCCAAATACGTGGAAGCTGGTCCAGCTATTACGAAAAGAAATATCCCAAACACCGTAGTGGATGTGAGTTAAAAATTTGTAAAGATAAAAAATTGTCACAAGCAGTCCAAAGGAACCCAGTCTCCCATGCATTCATGTTTTTTTTTTCTTATAAATGCACTATTGGCGTGCTAGGTGTTTCATGATATAGACTCAAAGTGTCTCCAAGAACAATGCTACTTGGCAATTAGATTTTCTTTGCATGAAAAGAGAAGTATATGACTAGCAGAATGCAGCATGGGTTTTATAAATCAAATTCTTGTTGCCATATTCCAAAAAATGTCTCATATATATAAAAATGAACCCGATACCATTTTTGTTTGCACATCCTGCACGGTTTAAGGTTTGACCAAAAAATGATTGAAAACAAAATAAATTTAAACCAGAATGCCAATATTACATCTCATTAAGCTTTACATGCATTAAAATCTAAATAGACTCTATCCCTATATTCAATCTTTAACATCTTTAAACATGAATTATTTCTTTTTATGTTTCGTTGTTATACGCGAAGTCGCTTCAATCAAATGCTTTAATAGCAATCAATGTAACTTAATAATAGGCTATGTTAAAACCTATTATTTTAATTTGCAACAATTAAATTTCAGGAAAACTGCACGATAACTATCGACACATCTGACAGTAGAACATTTCAGGAGAATGCTACTGGAGTAATTGCGGTCACAGTGCAAGATTACCCAGCAAAATATTTGACACTGAAAGGAGACGGGACAATAAAACAACCCTATTTGCATGTCTTAAGCGCTGTTTCTGTTCAGGTGAGCCATTTCATAAAATAACAAATAAAATTAAATAATATTCATGTAAATTTATGATGTAAAACTATGTGAAATGTTGCATGTGCTATATCATACATTGCACCTCAAATTACTAGTAAAAGAGCTCATAGAACTGATTTAATTCGTAAATTCGTACGGTAAATTTTGTCATTTTTCTTTACTTCATTAATTTCATTTTTAAAAAATCTCATATATATATATATATATATATATATATATATATATATATATATATATATATATATATATATATATATATATATATATATATATATATATATATCAGGGATGGGGTAATTGATGAAAGTAATTGTAATTGAGTGTAATTAATTACATTTTTCAAAGTAATTGGAAGTAATTTGTAATTGACCATTTTTTCAATTACTTGTAATTGAATATAATTGATTACAATGAAAAAATACCCTGTAATTTCAATTACTTTTCAATTACATTTCAATTACTTCACATAATACATATTATGTCATTTAATAGGGAAATATTTCCAACACAGTCACATTTTACAGTTATTTTAATTTATTCAAAGAAGACCTTCTGTTTTTCAAAATCTTAAACTCTTTTATATCTCAATAAATGAATTTGATATATTTGCATGTTTATCAAAAATATTAGTTTGTTTTATAAATAAATTATAATGCGCAAAAAGAATAAATTCTAGTTTAATGTTTATCAAAAAATTTGTTCTACCTCTCATTGGTATAGGCATGAAAACATTTCAATTTTTGTTGCTTGATCATCAAAAAAGAAAAGAAAATATTTTAATCTGTCATTAAGTAAATTGTTATCAAAACAACCCTCCAAAATTTTATATAATTTTATTCCATGCTTTCTTTAAATTCAAAGTTATGACCATTAGACGTCATTTACTAAATTAATAAGAATGCACTATTTATATAAATATACTTCAGAAAAGAAATAAATATTGAATCATTATTTTAACATTTTAACAGATCTTTATATATATGTATGCATTTGGTATCTGAAAGTTATTACACAAAACAAGTATTTTTTGTCAACATTTGCAATTTAAGGTGTTTTTAGCTTGCCTAGCTTGTAGCTTAAATAATTGGAGAGTATTTTATGGTTGATTCATAAACTCTTGAAAATGCTTTTAATCAAATTTCATAAAGGCAGTCAATTGATTAATAAATGTACATGTAGATTGATGAAACACACAAACATGACAGGCACCTGACATTATTTATTTTAAATATCCTCCCCAAACCTTAAATTTACATCTATATATGTATTTTCTTCAAGATTTTTAAAAATGAAACAAAAGTAATTGAAATGTATTCAATTACCTTCTTCAAAGTAATTGAGAGTAATTAATTACATTTGTAAAAATCAATTTAATTGTAATTGCAAGTAATTGACAAATTTTTCAATGTGTTTGAAGTATTTAATTACATTTCAAAGTAATTGACCCCAACCCTGATATATATATATATATATATATATATATATATATATATATATATATATATATATATATATATATATATATATGTATATTATCTGCATCTGAAATTTTCATAATATATTGATGCGAAGCATCATATCCGCCGATAACTTTTCACGTGCTGATCAATAAATCCTGAATATATGTCACATACTGATGCCGCTGATTTCATGATACCGCTGATTTCTGCAGATGATTGACATCACAATATACATATGATAAAAGAAATGTCGAAAAAAAACGTTAATTATGTCATAAGCATCTGTAGAATGTTCAAGACAAAGTTTAGTACCAATTTTCTCTTTATTTTTTTTTTAATTACTGTACTTATCCGGAAACTCGTATCGAATTCCCCTATACATTACACACTCTCATTCTATAGGGAGCACCTCTTTTATAAAATTTTGTAAAATCATATAATAACGTTATATCTGATTAAAATTGAAAAAAAAACTTGAAAAGCATGAATATCAATAATTCATATATGTTATTAAACAGTATTTTAATATTTCATTCATAACATTTCTGCATGCTATCAAAATAGAACTATTCTATCGGAAAAAAATAACGTCTCGTTTCCCCATGCGCACTTTCTAAAGCAACCATAAATAGATCGCCCGCTGCCGATAATAAGACCCTTTATCTGTTTTAAATAAAAACAGAGACTTAACTGTTCCTAGTTCCCAACATCTCTTTTTTTTAACCAGTCAATTCTGTACGAAACTTTAAAATAAAGACAATACTCTTTCTTGTAGAATTATTGGTGCAAATCTTAATATGACAGTATTTGTAGAATTTAATTCATGGTGTACCTTATGTGCTTTGAATGTTTAAAAGATTACAAAATTCGGTGAGTTCCACTTCCAAAATAAATAAAAGAATGAATAAATAAATATCTTTTAAAAAGCCAAAAATGAGTTGTAATAACTAGAAAATCAACTCTATGTTAAGAGAAAAGATCTCGTTTTAAATAGAAAATAATTTCGAGAAATTTGAAAGAGATAATTTTATCCTTATAATGAGATCATTTTACGCTATTTAAAGAGTTAATTTTCCCATTATTGAGAGGTTATCTTCGTCAGTCTTTCATTTATTTAAAATGGAATTGTTTCCTGTCATAGAAAACAAGATTCTGATCTCGCAATTACGAGATATATTCTCTTACATCGAGTTCTCTTCTTGGAATCTAATGAGATATTCTTTACTATTTCTTTCCCAAGAGACTCATCGGCCTTTTCCTCAGAACAATGCAAATTATACAACAAAAGATGATTTGGCTACTTTGTAAAACGTAAGAGGAGTTTTGTAAAATGATTTTTGGCAGAAAATTCGTTATACCCCCTCCTTCAATTCATCTCCCGGATAAAAAAAATAAAAATTTTGAAACGTTAAGCACATTTACAGGACGTCACCAATCAATTTTCAGAAAATGAAATAGATACTGCTTATAAAGTGTAAGAGGAGTTATTTGAATATGGTTTATATAGAAAATTATCATTTTTCGACACCAAATTGGCCTCAAGTATGAAAATGAAAAATTCTGAAACCTCTTTGCACATCTTCAGGGCACTACCATAAATATTCCAAAAGATGATTTGACTACTGCGAAAAATATAATTGGTGTTCCGGGAACCATGTTTTTGTAGAAAATAAGTTGTTTTTCGACCTATTTCAATCATGATCCAAAAGATGGAATGGCTACTTTATAAATGGTAGGAAGAATTCTTGGGAAGCAGGTTTTGTAGAAAAAAAACTAGTTTCAAACTGACCCCTAGGGTTAAAATAAAAAATTTAAAATCTTGATGCACATTTGCAGGACACAACTAATCATATTTCAAAGATGATTTAGCTACTGCTCAAAATACGAGGAGTTCTGGGAAGCAGGGTTTTGTACATGTACATAAGCGTTGTTTTTCGACCTTAGTTTGGTCCCAAGTGAAAATAAAAATATCGAAATTTGTTGCACATCTACAGAATACCAACAGTAATATTCCTAAAGATAATTTAGTTGCTACATAAGTTCCGGAAACCAGGTATTTGTAGAAAAACGTCGTGTTCCGGTACCAAATTAGCCTCTAGAATGAAAATGGAAACTCTGGAACCTTAATGCATATCTACAGGTCACCACCAATCATTTTCTTAAAGAGACATGGCGACTTGAAAATTATAAGATGAGTTCTGGTAAGATTTTTGTAGAAATTGTTTTTGACCTCCAAATAATCCCCAAAATGAAATGGAAAATTCCAAAACCTTATCGCACAGCTTCAGGACACAACTATTTATCCCAAAAGATGAATTGGTTACTGCTTTTAATGTAAGAGGAGTTTGAGAAAGAGGATAGTATGACAGAGGAATGGATGAAATTGATGTTACAATATTCATTTTTTTTATAGGAGTTATTCAGACAGCACTGTGGACACTAAAGCGCATTTAGACTTTTAACGTCTGTGCAAAAAAACTAAGGTGGTTCCAGTAGTCAAAAAATGGTGCATTGTTCCTTCCATTTAACATGATTTAACTCCCCTGGTTGTCTTTGAAGTTAATAACAATTGATATCTTCATCTACAATGCCATTGAACAGATTTGAATCATTTTTGATGACAGTTTTTGTAATCTGAGTGGCTTGGTCTGGGCTCACCCTTTTTAATTAACTTTTTTCTGTTTTCGTAATTCACGGGTAACCTTAGATTATGTCTTCTGCTTATTTTTGTCGCATGTTCATAGGAATTGTAGGTATTTGTCTGCCAATCTGTCTTCCTGTCTGGAAGAAGTTACATTTTCAGAAAACAGCATAGAACTCTTTAACGTTAAACTACATCATCGCGACACTCAAAGAAACAATACACCTCAGTATAAGAGGCTGACTTACATGGAGTTTTAATAGATATTTCAAGAATGTTTTTATAATATTGTTGCGTGAGAAATTTATAAAAATGACTTGAAGAAAAATTATTCAAACAGGATATTTTTAAAAAGTTTCAAAAATGCCTTTTCTATTTTTTAGTTTTTTGTGTTCATTGTGAAACATGCTGACGAGCCAATTTTTGTCGATCCCACACCGCCAAACAGGCAGACATTCATTATCTATGTAGGAGTTGAATTTACTGTCGATTACTACGCCCGGCCAACTGCACCTGAACCTTCAAGGTTTTGTTTTCTTTATTCATAGACTAACCAAATCAACTTTTGTATTTATCACATCGGAAACGATACCAGTATATATTATGGCTCTTATATGATTTGACCTTTGGGCCTAATGTTGTAGACATTCAATGAAGAATATACCATTTAACCATTTAATGTCTTACTAAGTGGCCAGAGTTAAAAAAAGTATCCAGTTTTTAATAGTTCATATGTCAAATTATTTATGTTAATAATCATGTAAATGTTTTTATGAGTAGGATTTATATATAATTATTTAGCCAATGAAACTCTCTAAAGATATCCAGTTGTTATTCCTCATAACACCATATAGAATTTAAATGCTGGTAAAAATTTCATTCCATAGTAGTCAAGAATATTCCAAGTTATAATTACACAAAGATACTCATCAAGTATAATCAGTCTAATTATATTTTGTAAATTTACTGGATGGAGGTAAATACAAATTTTACAATTAGATAGTTTTCATGTTGTAAATTTTGTTTTTCACCTCCAGAACTTACAACATTATAAAATATAATTTGACCATGCAAACAATTTAAATGTACAAATGAGTAAATAGAAGAATATGACAATCATAAACTCAGAGTCTTGCACAATAGAAACATGCAGGTTACTGGGTATTTGACATCTTCTTTTCATGCAATACTCTTGACAGTAAAGAAAAAGTGTGTTTATTGCCATTCTTTGTATCTTTAGAAAATGGAATAAGAATATCTCTACAATCTAATGGAAATCAGATTTTCTCAGATCCGCGTAGTATACACTCTGAGAAGATCTGATTTTAATTAGATTGAATACTTTTGAAACTAGTAAAAAAAAAAAATAAAAAGCCGTCCAGTATTTCAAACAATCCTGTAAAAATTTATTATTCATAAGGACATATTTAATAAAATTCTTTAGTATTCTTGAAAAATTAGACTTACAAAATTCTAACTTGGTCTTCTTGCTGTCTAATCCAACTACTAGTATTTACAAATGTATATGACTTTGTATAATTAAATTCATAGTTTTGATAAACATATTTTTTTTATTGCAAAAATTATTCGTTAACAATTTAACTTACCTTCAATAATCAAATGACCTTGTTAGCAAGTATTACCTATCATTTGGTTGTATTTTGACTGACGTGTTTCATCCTAAATTGTTAGGCCTTTGTTTTTATACGAAATTTGACTAGTCTACGGAATATTCCGTCTACCTGATCAATACCTAAGGCTCACGGCCAGGGTGACCTGTCGACAGGGATGCTTTCTTCTCCAAGACACCTGATCCCACCTCTGAAATTTCCGGGGGTAAATATTTTATGCCCTGTTCACAGATCTGTATAGTTTATAGTTTTTTTTACTGTTTGTTTCCTTCACCTTTTTCATTGATATATCTGTTGGACTTTTGCGAGAAGCGCTGAATTTTACAGTCGACGGCTTACTTTGACATTGTCATTTAAACCTGCATTATGTACGGAGGTACAGAATTGATAGTAGAAAGGAAAACAGTAGTAGTGGTTTTAGGTATGGTATTAGGGGCGCTAAGATGATTTAGCAGTATACAATCAACACAAGAGATGATGTTATATAGAATAACATAACTTAAAATACCTTTTTCGTGAGGGGTAGTATCTCCTTTTAATCTCATTTTTGAAGGAAGAAAAAACATTCCTAAAGGAAAATTTACCCGGAGTTGGTCAAAGTGGGAAGGAAGGGGGTTTAGGATAGGATAGTTGCCGTTCCCTTCATAGACAATGTGAATCAAGTTAATTAACTATTAAGCTAAATATTTATATCGCAAAAGAGTTTCCGTATATTGTCATAGTGTAAAAGTTAAACTGTCGACTGTGAAAGTCAACTCTTCTCGCAAAAGTCCATTAAGCAACTGCCATTGATATATTTGAAAATTAATAAGTTATTTGTCATTTAAAAATCTTTGTTCTTTGTTTACCGACGAGTTTAGACCCTGCAGTTAACCAACCCCCCCCCCCCCCCGATAATTCAAGCCGAGCGATTATCTTGGGGATTTGGCTGTCAGAGGTCAGAGAGGCCCGAGAGGTTGCGATGACTAGTTAGGAAACAGATCATATGTGACGCTTAGACGAAACATAAGACTTTTGGTTACATGATATAAAGCGTTTAACGTATGCGCTAACCGCTTAAAAATTGGTCTGAGGAAAAATACTCTTTCATAATTTTTAAAGTGATTTATTGTTAAATACAGAAAATAATCTTATGTATAAACTAGGTTTACTGAGCATGTTGATGTTTGTCTAACTCTTCAGAATAAGTTTCATTCATTTGAACAAAAACACTCAAACTAATAATACTATCTTCTACATGCTACCATATTATGTTCATTACCAGGAAAATTGAGAGATTTGAAGTAACTAGAACAGGCGGAAGAGACACAAATCAGACCGGCATCACGTATCTAGCAAGACAACGGATAGCGAAAATAACGGTGTCCTGGGTTCCAACAGAGACTGATATAGGAAAGGATATTTTGTGTGCAAGAGTGGAGGATAATATGGGGTAAACCTATGAGCTCAGATTAATCTTCGTAATCTCTATACATTTTATGAGATCAGTCACATACCACTTGCATATTACGTATTTATTTTCATTTTTTTTAATACTAAATTGAGTTTTTCATCTTTAAATACAGATTTGAAACAGTGGATCTTCATTGTTTCTCGATCGTTATTAAACGTAAGTAGGTCCCTGTAAGGGAATTACACAAGCTTTGTTGACAATATTTATTTCATGCAAGAAAAAAATTGACATGAGAATATGAAGCTCATTTAATAAGTGAAATATTAACAAAAGTCTAAAAGTACTTTAATTCAAAGTTCTGTTTCAATTTTTAGCTTACACATCTAATCCAGGAAAAACGTTTAAGGCAAGATTTTTTTCAAGAAGATTTTATGAAAAGAACTTCATTTTTCCTAATGTTTTGTGTTCCCTTGCACAGCAAGGGAACTTATTCAGCACTTAAGGATCAAAAATAATTTTCATTACAAGAAATAAAAAGTTTGCAAAGTATTATTACTGATAAAACTACACCTTCCCCAAGCGTTTTGATTTCGTCATTTGTATTTTAACGTATAATACAAGACACACATTCTTTGAATTCATATATTTTTTTTTTTTTTGAAAGATTTTAATATTTTGCAGGACTTGCCCTACTTTGTTCACTTTCCAGAGCCTGGAGATATCATTTTCCCTGAAAATTCTTACTGTAAATTTCCAGTATACGCTGCCTCTTCTTCCACTGGGTATGATGGTTTTCCCAAACTTCATAAGAAATAAATATCTCTTCAATAAATGATTGCTAGAGAATTTTCAGATCACACCGATTAGAATATTTTAGATTGACTTTTTTTAGTAATACTTCGATCGTCCTGGTTTTCCGCAGTTCCCCCCCCCCCCCCCGTCTGCACTGCATTTCCACAATTTTATTTCAGCCCCCTGTCTGCTTTTCCACGACTTCTTCTCACTACTACTACAAAGTTTTAACTATGTATTACATGATCTCCTTTATTTGATATCTCCTTTCTGGGAATTTTAAATGGGCACGGATAACGCTTGGCATCACACAGTTTCCGATATTTTCCTGAATTATTTCATCATAGATTTTCTGCTCTGTATTGAGTACGAAGTCAAGGTTCGATAAAATGGTTGGTGATAGGTTTCAAACCACATGGGAATTACTCATACTGAAACAAATCGTGGTAAACAATGTATCTTATACGATGGATATGTATAGTATATATAGAAAAATCAATGATTTTAAGATTGGCGATGTTTCTTAGCGATACATCGCAGGAGAGGTATGCAAAGCCAGATTGGTCTCCTCAATAATTATTTGATTTAAAAGTTTGATCCCTATCGTGTTTTAAGTAATCCAGAGAAGTCGATAGTCTTTATATTTTTAAAAGGTCTTACGTCACGTTCCTCAAATATCTGATTTGTTTCTCTTCGTAATATATAAAAAAACATTCTTAATATTAACATTATCTTATGATTTCTAAACTGTTTTCAGAATGTCTTAGAAAAAAATGCATAAAAAATTGTGATATTGACAATTCAAGTGATTTCAGATAGGATTAATATAGAAAACACCACCCTCTGGTATCTTGCACAAATACCTGGTAATTAAGGTACCTCAATTTTTTGTGAGAAAACTTGTTAAAGAAGCAATACTTCAATGACAGATTCTTGGGGAAAATTATATACGAGGGTCGTTCAATAAATAATGCAACAAACAGTATATCATAGTAAATGTAGATCTATTTCATTTTTAGGTCACCTGAGTCACTCAGGTGACCTATTGCTATATGTTTTTGTCCGTCGTCGTCCGTCGTGCGTTAACATTTAAACATTTTCAGCTTCTTCTCTGAAACCGCTCAACCAATTTCAACCAATTTTGGCATATAGCATCTACGGGTGAAGGGGGACAAAAATTGTGAATTTTATTGTCCCTGCCCCCCTGGGGCCTGAGGGTTGGGGCTAAAACCACCAAAATTGATGCAATCTTTAAAAATCTTCTTCTTTACTCTTGGACATCAAGCAGTCAAACTGTTGGCATGATTGTAATAAGCATTGAGCCCTCTACCAAAATTGTGAAATTCATGGCCCCAGGGTCAGGAGTTCTGGTGCTAGGGCGGGGCTATATAGATCATATAGTGAAAGTGCACTATTTCTTTGAAAATCTTCTTCTCTGCTCCTGGGTATTAGATAAACTAACTAAGTACATAATTATGTTGAGAAAGACTGCCTCTTCCAAAATTGTGGATTTCATAGCCCCTGGGTCAGGGGTTCTGGTGTTAGGGCGGGGCCCTATTGATTATATAGTGAAAATGCAGTAATTCTTTGAAAATCTTCTTCTCTGCTCCTGGGTATTAAATAAACTAACTAAGTACATAGTTATGATGAGCAAGAGTGCCTCTTAAAAAATTGTGAATTTTATGGCCCCTGGATCAGGGGTTCTGGTGTTAGGGTGGGGCGCTATTGATTATATAGTGAAAATGCATTAAATCTTTTAAAATCTTCTCCTCTGCTCCTGGGTATGAAATAAACTAACTAAGTACATAGTTATAATGAGCATGGCTGCCTCTTCCAAAATTGTGAATTTCATGGCCCCTAGGTCAGGGGGTCTGGTGTTAGGGCGGGGCTCTATTGATAATATAGTGAAAATGCATTATATCTTTGAAAATCTTCTTCTCTGCTCATGGGTATTAAATAAACTAAGTACATAGTTATGATGAGCATGGCTGCCTCTTCCAAAGTTGTGAATTTCATGGCCCCTGGATCAGGGGTTCTGGCGTAAGGGCGGAGCTCTATTGTTTATATAGTGAAAATGCATTAAATCTGAGAAAATCTTCTTCTCTGCTCCTGGGTATGAAATAAACTAACTAAGTATATTGTTATGATGAGCATGGCTGCCTCTTTCAAAATCATGAATTTCATGGCCCCTGGGTCAGGGGTTCTGGTGAAGGGGGGGGGGGACTCTATTGATTATATAGTGAAAATTCCTAATTTCTTTCAAAATATTTTTTTCTACTCCTGGCTATAAAGCAAATAAACAAGTGTATAGTTATGATAAGCAAGGATGCTTTTACAAAATTTTTAAAACTTGTGGTCCCAGAGGTTCTGTTGTTTCTCTGAGGTGGGGTGGGGGTGGGGCTCTATTTGATTATATAGTGAAAATGTATGAATTCTTTGAAAATTTTCAACTAATTGCATAGTTATGATGATGAGGGTACCTCTTCCAAATTTGTAAATTTTCATGACCCAAGGTCATGGGTTCTGGTGTTAGGGTTAGGGTAGGGCTGTGTTAAATAGTGAAAATGCATTATTTCTTCGAAAATCTCCTCTGCTCCTGGGCGTATTGGAGCAAACAGAGTAAAAGTTTTAAGAAGCAAGGGTATTTTTACCAGAATTTTGAACATCTGGACCATTTAGTCAAGTGTTCTGGTCCTGGCAATTTGTATTCTATTGAGTGAAGTTATTCCCCTTTGCCATTCACTTTTGATAATTAATCACTGTAGATAATGTATTTGAAAGGTTAATAGAATAAGAGAATTATGCAGGAACATTTATTGTATAATACAAAAAGTACTTTCATCGTTTTAATTATCAGGTAGACTTGCAAATAATAGATGAATAAAAATGAAACAAAAATAACTCATCCTCTTAAATGTTCTTCAAAGGCCAAGTGAGGCCAATGTAAGAGGTAATAATATACATGTAGACATTTTGTTAAAAGTCTGCATGGTAATAGTGATAAATGGGGGACAGATAGAAAGATACAAGATCAATTATTTTGTTGATCTTAATTGTACTATTTATCTTGCTATTGGGCAACAAAGCTTCATTTATCAGTTTATGGATCCCCTAAATTGTTGTACTCAGGTGACCGTTAAGGCTCTTGGGCCTCTTGTATTTTTTCATAGTTGAAACGTCCAATTAAAGAGCTCTTACTCACAAAAGCCCATGATTTTTCCAATTGTTCTCGCAGAGAAATTCACTTTTAAAGCATGCACGGTCGCTACACTGAGCTGAAAATGATATCTGCCGAGGAGATGAAATGAGAGCGATACATGTGAAAACTGTGCTTCTTTACATAAATCGCCGAAGAACTCGTATCAAAGATATGATTTTTATATGTGAAAAGAATAGTTTTTAACGCTGTATAGTTTTCAGATTATTCAGAAATTCAAAAGTAAAAAATGAGAGTTAAAATATGAATGTCAAAGTGGTCGATTGAAATTTGTAGGGACACCAAAAATTATCGATGCTATGTGCAACATGATATCTGAAAATGTCAGATTTACATTCAAAGACATTGCTAGAACACTAAACATTTCATTGTCATAATATTTTAGGGCTCCAAGCATGTTTTATTAGTTTCCATTTTTTTCAAGAGGTCCAGTAAAACATGTACATACACTCAAAGGAAGGACCATCAATGGTAACTTTTATGTTCGAATTTCACTGAGGAAAGGTAAACAGTTTCCTGCAAAGGAAGTCCAAATACCAGATCCAGTGTAATTTTCTTGCACCTGGTAACGCTGCTGCAAAAAAATCACAGGGAAATAAATGAAATTCGGAAGAAAAGAAAGTTTACAGAGCTTTGCCGTCCCCCATATTCGCTAGATCTCAGCCAGTGTGAGATTTTATTCCAAAAATGCATGAAAACAATCAAAGAAAGATTTTAAAATATATGATATGACATGGAAAGTGATATTCATCAGTGTCTTTGGGGCATCCCTAAAGATGGGTATGCTGGGGTTTTCTGGTCATGGATACAAAGACCTGAGACATGAATAACAGGGAATGCTTTGAGGGATTGAAAATGTTTAGAATATGTATAATGCTAGATGACCTATTGCATAATAATAGGAACAATAGCTTTTTCTTTGATTCCAGATTTTATAATTGGTCTTCCTTTTTGGCTATAAAAAGTGCACCCAAATTTCGTCATCCATCACGCAAATTTAACAAATCTACTTTGTTAAAATATTTGTTTTAAAAAAGACCGTTGGCACATTTAATGGGTATATTCCTCTTAGGAAATTTTTAGAAAATGAGGCACCTATCTGAAAGAAATATTATTATATTCATTTCCGTTGTCAGAATTCTATAAAATATTATGAAGATGAAATGTTTAGTGTTCTAGCAATGTCTTTGGATGTAAATCTGACATTTTCAGATATCATGTTGCACATAGCATCGAAAATTTTTGGTGTCCCTACAAATTTCAATCGACCACTTTGACATTTATATTTTAACTCTCATTTTTTACTTTTGAATTTCTGAATAATCTGAAAACTATACAGCGTTAAAAACTATTCTTTCCACATATGAAAATCATATCTTTGATACGAGTTCTTCGGCGATTTATGTAAAGAAGCACAGTTTTTACATACGCTCTCATTTTCATCTCCTTGGCAAATATCATTTTAAACATTCTTCAGCTCAGTGTAGTGACCAATGCATACTTTAAAAGTGAATTTCTCTGCAAGGACAATTGGAAAAATCATGGGCTTTTTGTGATTAGGAGTTCTTTAATAGGACGTTTCAACTATGAAAAAATAAAATGAAATAGATCTACATTTACTATGATATACTGTTTGTTGCATTATTTATTGAACGACCCTCGTATATGTATAAATATTGAAAATTTAGCTTAAATATGTTATCCGAAAAGAAATTATTTTAGTACCTTTTTACTGGCATCTTTTAGTTCATATCATAAATGATAAAATTTGACTTTGATTGGTTTAAATTTTTATTAAAAAATTAGTTGATTATTTTTATTAAAATTCTGTTGAACAGAGGAATCACCAACATCACAATAATGTCTACGGAGGCTTCCTCCGCTGTTATAATTGGTGCACCGAGGCATGCTAACAACTCTTACGGACCAGGGGCAATGGTGATTCAAGTGCAGCTAAAAGAACCTTTGGGTGGACAACGGAAAATATGTTTTGAAGCTGCAGATGTGTTAGTAAAAATTCATGTATACGTCAACCACGAGAAGTTTTTTTTTTCAAATACAACTGGGACAGTTCAAAAGAATCATTAATATCTTTGACTTTTATTTCGCTTTTTTGTGAAGGGGGTATTTTTCTGAAACGTTCATATTATAAATTATTTTTGTGTCATTGACAGGAAAATGAACTCTCAAATCGACGGAATATAAATAATTATAATTTATCTTCAAAGGATAGGAATCAGATTTTTTTCTTTGCAGGAAATCGAAGATTGTTAAATGTCTTGTGGCGAATGTTCTGAAAAAAGGTATGATGTATCATCTTTGAACAATTAAAAAAAGGATTAGATTGCTCTGAAAGGAAACTGATCTCAAGATTGATTGGTCGTATCATGATTGAAAATCTTTACCGCCAGGACTTGTTCCATTAATTATGATAGCATTGCACAAATGACCGAGTTTGTCTCCATAAAGATAATTCAACTTTAAAGACATGTTTAATTTAAAATCGTAAGTATATGCATGCTGACATGATTAGTATATTTCTAATTACAGATCCCTGCGCAACTAAACCTTGTCAACACTCTGGTCAATGCATAGCTTCGGAAGATGGCGAAAACTTTAATTGCCGGTGTATCAATGGATTTTCAGGGAAAACGTGTGAAACAAGTGTGTTGTAATTTTTACCTAATCAGAGTATTTCATACACACGAGGTGTGTGTGAGTGTGTGTGTGGGTGTGTGAGAGAGAGAGAGAGTATAAATGTTAATTAAGAAGATAATGTTCAGGATAGATCATCCTAAACAGAGATATTTTTTCTATTTACTATTGTCAAAATCAGTGATTACCCAAAAGGGGATTGTGAAACATCTTATATCTATGTGTGAATATTGAATATTATACATAAATACTTTACCTACAATAGAGCTAAAAGCAACAGCTTATCGAAATTGTTGATACAGAGAAATAGAAAGATAGTTATTGGGTGGAATTTGTGTTAGGATCCAGTTTAATACTTTACGTTTCACATATATATTCACTGCAGATGCACAAGTAAAGGAAAAATAACAATTAAACTAGATGAATGAAATTTAATTATATATACCGTACAAAAACCATTTTTTAAATTGGCTACATCCGATACCTCTGATGAATTTCTTGTATGTTTCTAAAGAAAATTGTTATTGTGGATCATAAGTGGATCTCACTACTCCTGAAGATTATATGTACATCTTCAAGCACAGTTTGACTGTAGTTTTTATGTTTATTAATATTTTCTTTCATTCTGGCTTAAGCGAGCTTTTTTTTCGAAGTTTAGCTGGAGTCCGTCTGTCAGTCCTATCTTTGGTTGATTGTAAACTTTTCACCTTTTTCTTAATACTCTTGAACCTCTTTCAACCAAACCTGGTTCAAAGCTTCTCTTTTTGAATTTAAAAAAAAATCCTTCGTTAAAACACCAAGATATCTATTAGTTAAAAATATCTTAGCATTCCCATATAGTAGAGATTCAAATATATCCAAATCATCCCCATTTGCGACTAGAATGGGACCACAATAAGGTATCAATTTTTAACAAAAGTGTTGATAAATAATTTTTCAATAAGAGCAGCAAGGATATAATTTGTATACGGAATGTGGAGCCTCCTTATAAGGCATAAGAAAAAGATTGAAAAATATCTACTCCTTTAGAATAACAGGATCACATTTGCATCAATCTTCATGAATCCTCTGACTGTGACAAAGATCATGGTTCAGGGGACAAATAAGCAAAGTGGCCATTGGGTCTCTTGTTGAAAATAATATTTTAATTTCAAAAATGATATACATGTATTTTGATAATAGCATATGTAATGTTGCTTTAACTATTCCTATTTTTTAACTTCAGATCCAAAGGTATCATGTGTCGGTGTCTGTAAAAATGGTGGTCATTGCATACAAAATGGTCCTAGAATATTCTGTTTGTGTATGAACACCGGTTACACGGGCTTTTACTGTGATAATAGTAAGCTTTTAAGATTGATCTTTTCTTAAATCGACAAAACAAAGGTGGTCTATAAGATTGTTCAATCAAAACATTAACATAGGGACTTCAAATACTACTCCCTAATATTATATTTGAATCAGCAAGAGAGTAGCCTGTTGCCAATATTAAAATATTGCTTTTCCATTGTGAATGAAGATGGTTTTTTCTTGAAATCATGATATCGTTCTGCATTTCAGAGCTTGACAAATGTGACCCGAATCCCTGTGGTGATCATGGGATTTGTATTAACAGTGACACCGGATTTTGTAATTGTACAGAAGGATACTCAGGACCATCTTGCACAAGTTAGATTTTCCTAAATCAAAGCAAAATATTTAAATTAAGTATTTTTCGTTAAAACTATTTTATAGTCGTTGTCACTCATACGGTTTTTGTTCGTACTGGAGATTGAAGAATGAGCATCTACTGTTTACTGGTCACATCCGCCGTGTACCCATTGTCATGATCGGATAAACGTAGAAATATGTATACATAATGGCCTAGCAATGTGAATAAAATTCGTCAGTCAACCGTCTACCTAACGACAGATTGTATTTGCAAACGAGATCATTGTATCAAAGATAGAATTTGCGAAACAAGATTGCTTATACCCTTGTGTAATCAACTTGTGTAAAAAAGAAAGTATAACCTTTAATTTATCTGGAGGAATAGTTGCAATGTTGACATCTCATTTGATCTATTTTTAATATTAGCCACGCCATGACATCATTGACGAAACATCAAATGTAAGTATGTTTTCTATCCGCGGACGAATACTGGTATGTAGATTATTGTAAGTTTGACGCACGTTCGTTCGACATTTATATCGAAATTAACTGATCCCTTGCCGAACGATCGCCAATAGCAAATGAAATCCAAGGGTCTTTCTGATGAGACCTAAATACGTATTATAGTAGGCGATGAAAGTATAGAACTCTCGTTGCACTGGCGTAAGTTGGACGCATAGGACGTACTTTGGCTCATTGCATGTATTTAAAACTAGTGACACCTTTACATGAATGAAAATTCTCCTTAACTTCATTTTGAATCTTCTTGTCTGTCTGTTGGGGAATAATATCATGCTGCCAATCATTACATCATGTCCGAAGATTCACTCAAGAACATAATTGAAAACTCATCAATATGCGTTTCATTGCCAGTGATGAATGCAATTCAGGTTATAATAGTTGTGCTTACACATATAGATAAAAAAAAAGCAATGATGAACTTCTTGTATACTTAGTAATACCTTAATTTTTTTCAAGTATTTTATTCAATATGACCTATCAAATACATTATTCACAGTTATCAGTTATCATGGTAAATAGAAAAGGGGAATTGAAATAAGAATTCAATTGAATATGTTTATTTAAACAGGAAAACATTTATCTTGAAAACACCTAATATGTAATTTAATACTATTTTCAGTTGCAAAAGCATGTGATGCAAATAATACCTGCAACGGTAATAAATTAATAGTGTTGATTTCACTCCAATTACAAACTCGATAGCATTTAAATCGAGATTTTTGCAATTATAAAATTCTTTTAATTTTCTAGGATGTTCATCTAGTACATGTCACAATAATGGGATATGTTTGAAGAAATCAGGACTCCAGCAGTGTGTCTGTCCTGTAGGATTTTCCGGAGACAAATGTCAAAACACCACGACAGAAAGTTTGGTAAATATTTTCCTTAAAAAAACTTCACTTAAGTTTATTATTGTTTAGTTTTGTAACATTAAAAGTAATGGTTCTTTTTTCTTTTTGAATAATCTGTACATTTATTTAAAAAACTCTTCAAAAAAAAAAATAAAGCCAATATTAAAAGAGTCAACAATAGTCAAACATTTAATAATTTGTAAGAAAAAACCCAGATCAAATTCTGATTTAGAAGTGTTATCTAAATAAGATAAGATGTTCAGTACATAAACCATCAGTTTAGGGATGTTTATGGCAATATGCTTTCATCCTATTTTCCCCCAATAGTTTAAACATTTTTTTTTTCTGTTTAATTATTTATTCTATACTAATTTCAGCTAAACTTTGTACCTCCTACAGCGGAGAGAGGTAGTGTAATATCGTGCAATATTTACCTTGATCCTACTTCGAAACATTGTGAATTCCCTGTTTATTTGCAAGCCAGGTAATTTCTCTCTCTCTCTCTCTCTCTGTGTGTGTGTGTGTGTGATATAAGTTATTACGAAGTTCATTATCTGTTACGTTGCAGTGCTCTTCCGTCTATTGAAAGTATTGTTAATAATGACGAACTACATGTCCTTCCTATGAGGGCTGAAAATGCTACCATAGAAGGTCTACCGAATGTCTACATGAGTCGTGTGAAAATATCACGGACAGATGCAGTTGGTTATAAAAGTGGCATGAAATACGAATTTTGTCTGCATGCAAGGTATTTTTTTTTACTCAGGAGTAAACACAGCTTTTTATTATTGCAATAAAATGATTTCTAATTCATATAAACATGTATTATTATTATATTATTTTATATATTTTACAGAGAATTGTTTCTAGCATCTAAAAATTATATCAGTTATTACTTCGTGTTATATATGACGTCATGATTATCGCATAATTTCCAAAATGAAGTATGTTTATGAGAAAATGGAGTAATTTTAGTCAATGAAATAAGAAAATAACGAAGAAGAATCTAGTTCTAAAGTCTGTTGAACAATTCATTTTGGGAGCAAAGCAAACACGGACCTCTAAAAACATCAATTTGAGTGAGAAACGAGAGAGGTAAAGATCTGCTTAGAGGCATCTTTTGTTTAAAAAGGATATAACAAAAAAATATGAAAATAGAAACTGGGCAGCTTTGAGTTTTATGAATTCTAATTAAAAAAAAGTACAAGTTTTGTACTTTTTTGTCCTTAATGTGTGAATTTTCAGGAAATACTGAAGTTTGTAACATCACTGAGAACTCTAGTCAAATATCTTTCTTGTTACTATTTGTCATTTCCTCTGTAGCTGGTGTGCAGTTGTGCGCATTTTAAATTGAATGTTAGAATTTTCCTACTCTGGAGCATATATAAATATATATATACCATTAATGCAATTGACCTATTGTTTTATTTTTTTAAAGCATAACATCTGAAAAAACTGATCGCTGCTTTTTTGTGGATTTTGAATCTTTACGTAAGTACTCCTTCGAGAAGTAAACAATATACTCTAATAGTTAGTTTAAAGACTTTTAACACGTCATTGTGTCATGGTGGTGTACTTTTCCATTCGATGCCACTCATACTTTAAATAACACAGGAAATCTTTGGCAGCCAGAATTCCGCGAACATACTATAACATCTAAGGGTGGGGCTTAGCTGTACATTAACTACCAATATACTGTCCAATAACTTCCAAACTATGAAATTAAGAAACTCAATATTTTTTTGTAAACTTTGTTGAATTTTTGTAAAAACAAGGTATCATGACAAATTGAACAAAATTTAAACATTCCGCCCTCCCCCCAATTTTAAGCTAAAACTTTATCATAAAAACGTGAAACACCTTTTACAAATTCAATATATTTAATCATTAATAAATGAATTTTAATCATTAATTAAAAAAAAAATAACACGGCTTAAAACATAAACTTTAAAAATACATATGATTTCGAATTTACTTGAAATCTGACAATATTGAAATGATTTCCTTAAGAGCATCTGATTTCTGTGTTTTCTTGAGTTGCATGCGAACGAATTTGGAATAATTCGCACTACATTTCATAATTTCGACACCTGCGGCTGAATCATTTGACTCGGATATCCTTAGGACAGGTTTGTCTGCAGAGACGGTACTTTAAGAACAAGGTACTTAATAAAAGTGCGGGCGGAATCAGGACTGTGAAAACTTTTACCATAATCTAGTCAGTGTCTGTCTGTGTACGTTGTTAAGATGGCTGGGTGGTTGTGGCCATTTTTAGACTATATTGATCTCCTTTAGAAGAAGAGCTCCATATAAAGATATACAAAAATGATCAAATTAAAAACTAAAATGTATGAATTTTTTCTTTGCCAAATGATAGTTGACAGCTTAAGATATCAAATCTAAAAAAATAAGTTATACCTGATGGTTAATTTTTTGACCCCCCAGCCTCCTTAAGGTGTGTGAAATACTCATACCTCTAAATTCATCCAACACAATCTCAGACTCGTTTTACGTCGCATCATTTAAAGTGGAGATTTTTCAATGCAACCATCTTGTTCATACTTTCTGCATTGCGAGACTCGACCGCACCGCCTCTCTCTTACAAACCAAACAAAAATACTGTAAATATAACTTCATATGGAAAACACTACATTTCTTTATTGCAGTCTATTCTTTACCGAAGAGGGAAAATGTAACATTTAGACAGGATGTTTTTATTCTCATTATGACTCTCAATAAGACTATGAAACATTAATGGTATAATTGAATTTTTCTTAGAGACAATAAATATATACATGTACTTAACTAATATTACGAGGGTTAACGCTGTCCCTGAAAAACGCGAACTTTTTAAATATTTCATAAACAAACCGACCAAAATTATTCATTTTTTGCACAATGTTGGGAAATGATATTTTCATCATTTGACAAAATACTATAAGGTAGTAATGTCATATGCATTTAGAAACAACATTTAAAAGGCGTTAAATGTCGGTGGTCGGAGCACGGCAATATTTTGACTTTCAAAAATAGCATTTCGGAAATGTTTTTTCTATTACCATGCTATACAAAAGTATAATGTGACAAAATTTACATCCATAGAAACTTTATGATCTAGAGTACTCATGTGTAAAAATTATTATTCTGACATCATAAATAACAAAAATATGACGTTTTATGCGCAACACTATTAGGCAGATATTATCAAAAGCGGCGACGTCAGGCGATAATGCTGCGCATCAAATTATCACTCAGTGCTGTATTGAGCGGGGTATGACTCCTGTTCCTACGCGAAAAGAAATGGAAACGATGGAACGACACGCATATGTATCGAACACTGGTTTATACTAACTAAAAGAGGTACAAAGGCTGGTTATCCGATGAAAGATTTATTTGGTAGATCAGCAAATATGACATACTGAAAAGTCTAAAGCTGGACGTCATACGTGAAGACCGCCGTTAACTATGCGAGCAGTTAGATTTATGATCAGAGTTTGGGAAATTGTCTATTAAAGGAATTCCTTGATTTTTTTTTCTTAACTGTAGTATATGTATATATGTGTGAAATGGATAATTCGATATTAACTAAAAGAAATCAAATGCAGTATCAAATTAGTGCTTCGAACGAATGTTCAAAAACGCACCTGACCAAATTCACAAATGCCAAAAGCTTCTGTATGTTTGACGCCGTCGGTGTTGCCCGCCGACAGCTATTTTAAATGATTCGTTTATCAGAAAGTATGATATTATTTATAGAGATATTTTATTGAAATTTCTGTGAATATTGTTAAAACAAATTGATTATGAATATACGTATGATGCATGCATATTTTTAACTTTATACTATTAGTAAATAAAAATTAAAAAAATATTAAAATTGTTCGCGTTTTTCTGGGATAAGCCTCGTAAATAGTTTATAATTAAGAATCTTTTGGTCATTTGCAGATACTCCGATGCAGATCAGAAGAGGTGTAAGTTAGAAGACATTAATTTTTTCAGAGGCATAGTGTAATAATCTTAAAGGCTAAATATTATATAATGTCATTTGTAATGATAAAGATAACTTTATTCAAGTAATCTTTGAAGCCTTGAGCATAAAACCTCTTGATTATTCACACACAAAAATTTTTCATTCTTGATATATCAATAATTTTCTGGTTTTAAGGCGGACCACTGTTTTACTAATAAAGAATTTGGGATATAATCAGAGATATTTCTACTATGCATTTGATGGCTGACTTTCTTGTTTAATAAATCAAATAACTTGCTATGTGCTGTTAAAGTCATAAAGTTTGAAAAATCGAATCTCTCACAAATGATAAAACGATCAATTTTAATTATGTTTGTATAGTGTTGTTGAAAGATTTTTAGTTTAGCTTAAGTATGCACAGTAATTTATTATTTTAATTAAATCGCTTAGTTGCTGTTATATTTGCAAAAAGGTCACTTTTTTCAACTCCAAAGTAGAGAAATCGATTGACTATTCAAATGTAGCCTTCAAACCATTTAAAAACTTTGTGCTGAATATTTTCAATGTCTCTGTTTAACATATACTTTGAAATTAGCCATGGACATTTATTTGGCCAACCCCTGAAAAAGAGACAACATTTAAGTGCCAAGCCGGAACGTATTGTCACGTCATTGTTTATACGCAGATCAAAACTCCTGCAGTGACAAAATGGTAACTGTGATTAAATCTACATTTTTCCGTGATAAAAATTTAAATGCAATGTATATTAGGTAATAATTTCTAGAGGAAAGATGTTGAACGGTTTAAATCAAAGCAGTACTAATAAAATTTCCACTCTGAAAGATGCAAAGTCAAAAATAAAATACCTATTTTGTTGAATGCTAAATATATGTCATAATTTGTAAAATTGTAATCATTAGCGAACAGGTTCTTGTGACAAGTGCACTTGGCGCAAAAACTTTTCCAACAAAACCAGTGGATGACAAATGCCTGACCGATGTTGTCTTTACGGATAACAATTTCGAAGGGAAACACCGAGTCTGTCTTAAATCATGGTATGTTTGTGATGTCCATTGTTAAACAGTATTATATTGTATACATTATCATTCTTATCTACAGGTGAAACCCTTTATGGATGTAGTGATAGTATCATTGTGTTAATAAGGAAAGGATTGTAGAATACTATACTAGGTTTAACTGATCAGTTGTTTCAAATGAAACCCAAACTACACAAACAAGGATGGATATAATTCATATTCTTTCAGGAAGGACGGTGAATCAAGATGTTATTTCATAAACGTGGTGAAAAATATGACAGGTATCTACTACAATATTAACGATTCAACCAATTTTCAATTCAAAAATATGTATCATATAGAATTTCCATGAAAAATTTTCTATTTCTTGTTATATTTAAATTCACTATTCAATCTATCAGCTGAACAGAAATGTTGCATCAGAAAAGATATCAAAAATGTGTACTGGGTTAAGTTTACTGCGTTTACAACCGTTTTCAAACAATATGGCTTTTACTTACTTTCAGACACTTGCGACTCCAACCCTTGCCTTAACGGAGGTCTGTGTATTCAAAGGACCGGTGCTGCCTACTCTTGCATTTGTACAGCTAACTATAAGGGTGCAAACTGTCAAAAGGGTAAATGTATTTTATAATTCGCTGACAGATCATTACATTATCTTTTCTTATGTTTTTACAGAATTCCTCTTTGCTAACAATTCGGAATATATCTATGAATGAGATAATATATTTTATTATAAGAGAAACTATAAATTTCTTGAAAAAAGATTTTTTTATCTTATATAAATATAGATTTTTTTCTCTTATAGTTCACCAAAACATTGCTCAGATTTTAACCTTACTTGAGCATTTGCTCTTGTAATTTTTAAAATACTTTCAATTAAAACATTTCATTAAAGAATGCAAATAACGCATTGACTTAATTTCAAATTCTTACCTTATTTTGAAGGACCTTGTTCACCGTCCGACAAGCAGTGTAAAAATGAAGCTTATTGCTATACAACAGGAACTGAGAAATTTTGTTATTGCAAAACAGGATACAGTGGAGCAAACTGCACTCATGGTATGAATTACTGAAGCCATAAACGAACAGGAAATTTATATGTGATATTGTTCAATTAAGTTTTAGCCATTCTATGAGTATCAATTATATTTTATCTTTTTGGTTTGCCCATTTGCGTTTGTCCATCTGTAAGTTCATAGATAATACTGCAGTGATACTCTTTTTAATACTAGATGGTATTACATGTTTTAACATTTTTAGATGTTTGTAGTAGTTATATTTAAGATATTAAATCATGAATATGTGTGTTGTAAATATATATTTTAAAAAAGAATTATCTAATCATTGGGTATTCATTTGTTTAAGTTTCTACTAAATAATAATTTTGTAAAAATAAGAATTAGAACCACACTAGCAAATTGGTAAATTTAACAAAACATATTTATCAACAAACTTTAATGGGTTAAAAGAATCTTTGAAATGTGTTTTACTTTCATATGAAGAATCTTCTGAAAATGTTACTGATCCACAACATGATGGGGTGAGTGATTTAAATTTTGTGTTGAGAATAAATATCGAATGACTCCTGAAATATCTCAAAATGTATGGAAACATTTAATTTGAAAACCCGAAAAGCATTTGTAGAAATTATGCCAATAGGGTTGGACTTTTTATCTACCAAGGTTTTTTTTTTCAATAATAAGCAATTTATTCTTCACATTTTAGGGTAAATTCACAGACTCTGTGTACACAACAAATGTGACTTGCTTCGTATCTAAGCCATGTCGCATACCACATATAATTACAGGCGACATAAATATAAAGTAAGTTATTACATTGAATAATTTATTCACCTAATATATTATGAGCTCAAGCAAAACTGATTCAACATATAAACAGAAAAAAAGTTTGACTACGATTGTCCGTCTACCTGATCAATACATAGGGCTCACGGTGGGTGTGACAGGTCAAGAGGGGATGCTCACTCCACCTATGGAATTTCCAGGGGTCCTTGTTTTATGCCCTGATCACAAATTTGTATTGTTTTTTTAGAATTTTATGAGATTGATCACTGTTCGTTGTGTTCACCTTGTGATGACAAAAAATAATTTCGTTCAATATTTAAGACCCACACTAAGACCGGGATATGTATCTCCTGATGTAACAATAGAGGGAATAAATGTTGCCAAACATTCAAACAGCACCCAGACCTATCATTCCACCACAATTATAAAGGCTGAAAACACTGGACAAAAGAAAGTATGCATCCAGATTTACAATGAAAAAAGGTATTTTATTTTGTTTAACATTATCGAGTACCTTTGTACACTTTTAAGTTCCTAGCATGTGATTTTTAAATAGAAAAAAAAAATTCTGAACTAGCGAAGATAACTTTTATTTTGATGCTTATTTTTCAGACTAACATCTGACGAGGTGTGTTTTAATGTTACAGTTACCCAAGGTAATTCATAACCAACGTGAATATATTTTGCCTTTTTTCCACGTTTATTACATCATGATGACAAATCACGTTAAATTCGAACAATGTTTTTTTAAGTATCATTAGTACATTAAATTATTTATTTATTTATTTTCTTGCAGGATCTGAGTATCAAGATAAGGTAAAGTGTATGTCGATGTAGAAATATACACCATAGGTAATAAAGTTCTTTTTTTTTTTTTTTTGGATACCAGTTTTCATGGAATATTGTCATTTTATATTGCTATTAAAATTGGGTGAATAAATTTCAGATTCTTCACTTTTTGTAATCAAAGCTATCTTATCTGGGTACATTCATGTTTATTGTGTTTCCACCAGATGTTTGCTCATTTTATATCACCGACACTTCCGGACGAAACGGAAATGCAATGTAAAATTGGAAGACCCTGTCATCTAACATTATGGACCAAAAACGTATTTGGAAATAATTCATGGTACATGAATTTTTTTTTAAAAAAATTCAATTTGAATCTTCTGTAAAAGTAGTATGAACATTTTTTATCACATTTTCTCGCCTTGAAAAGAAGCATGAACAGAGTGTTTAATTCATTATACATTATTTCATTTCTTTTATAATGTGACACCCATAATGAAACAATCTATTTTTAAAATGAGGAATTCAAAGGAAGTCAAGTAGAGAGAAGACATCCATAAACAAATGTGTCATGATCATATTATAGTATTACAAACATAAACTTGGTTTCACAGGAAAATTCCTCACTTTCCTTTGCAGTCCATTTGTACAACCCGATAAAACACCGGAAGATGGCGTTTATATTTTTCAACAGACAGACAAAACTTCCCCATGTATGAATGACGTAACCATTAAATTGCCGAATGTTGGAAAAACGAAATTATGTTTCCAAGCTTTGGGTGCCGACTTTTACCATCCGGAAAGGTATATAATTTGAGCATGCACAGTGTTCTGTGTATATTAAAAGAGTATGTTTTAAAAAAAATCACATTTTTTTTTCAAGAAGTACGATAATAAATTAAATCTTATCTTTTTCAAAGATAGCAAAGTTTTTTAGTTAAAAACTGCTGAGACAAAGCCTTGAATATCCACATGAGCCTACATTTCTCGTATTTGGAGGCAGGGGTCACTGGATTGAATACGTTAAATTATCTATAAATAAGGGTTGAACTATTGATATTAGTAATTATATTTTTTTTAAAAATGAACAAAAATTCTAATAATCAAAGTAATTGAAAAAAAGTTAGTCCTAAGAGTATCAGATTTTTTGGACAAGATTTATCCCAACATAACAATATATATGCCTTGAAAATGTACAGCATCGTTTATTTTTACATTAATTCCATACACTTTTTGAAAATTCTGTTTAAATTTCCAACAAAATACTTTGCGTTTCGTCATTCGATAAAGCGTGGCAACAAAATGTTTTCCCAGTTTCTAAGGAACTTTCTAAAGATCGATCATTTTTATTCTTAATATTACATCAGCTACAAAATAACAGTATTTTTGAAGGGACGTTCGGAATTGTTTAGGATGCAGTAATGCAATTATCATTAGAAGAACTATGAAATGCGTGGATCAATTTTTAAAATCAATATTTTAACTCCGTTTTAGTTAATCATTCTCTTTTTTTATAGTGATAGAAAAGGGAATTAAAATAAATGCGATAATTAATAAAAATGTCAAAAATTGAAATTTTTGCATGAACATGTATAAAATATATTATTTGATATAAAAAACAATCAAGGTTACATTAAAAGTATATGACACATTTCTCCAGGTCTGAAAAAATAACGATAATGTGTCTATGTACTAGTATCTAATATAAGTTGACTCTTTTAGCATTTTTATGCCGCCGTCTGTCTGTCTGTTTGTCTGTCTGTCCGCAAAAACTTTAACATTGCTCAAATCTTTTGATTGGTTAGAGCTATGGCTTTCATATTTCACATGTGTAATCCTTGCGACAAGATCTTTCTTTGGGTATCATCATATTTGACCTTTTGACCTTGACCTTGGAGTTTGACCCAGTTTTCAAAATTTTACCCAACTTTAACCTTGACCATAACTTTTGGTGCTAGGGCTTTCATACTTCACTTGTATAATCCTTTTGACAAGACCTTCCTTTGTAGACCAGCAACTTTGACCCTTTGACCTTGACCTAGGAGTTTGACCTACTTTTGAAAAACTTCAACCTTGGCCAAAACTTTTGAACGGTTGGAGCTAGGGTTTTCATACTTCACATATTTAATCCTTGTGGCAAGACCTTTCTTTGAATACCAACAACTTTGACCTTTTGACCTTGACCTACGAGTTTGACCTACTTTTGAAAAACTTTTATCTTGGCCATAAATTTTGAACGGTTGGTGGTAGGGCTTTCATATTTCACATATGTAATCCTTGTAACAAAACCTTTCTTTTTATACCACCAACTTTGACCCTTTGACCTTGACCTTGGAGTTTGACCTGCTTTGGGAAGACTTTAAGCTTGGCCATAAGTTTCGAACTGTTGGTGCTAAGGCTTTCATTGTTCACATGTGTAATCCTTATGACAAGACCTTCCTTTAGATATCAACAATTATAGCCCATTGACTTTGATCTTGGAATTGGATCTACTTTTGGAAAACTTTAACCATGGCCATTACTTTTGAACAGTTGATGCTAGGGCTTTCATTCTTCACATGTGTAATCCTTGTGACAAGACCTTCCTTTAGGTACCAACAATTATAGCCCTTTGACCTTGGAATTTGATCTACTTTTGAAAAACTTTAACCTTGGCCATGTCTTTTGAACTGTTGGTGTTAGGGCTTTCATATTTCACATGTGTATATCTTGTGAGAAGGCCTTTCCTTGGGCACCATTAATTTTGACCATTTGACCTTGATATTTGACTTACTTTTGAAAAACTTTAACATTTTCCATACCTTTTCAATGGTTGCTGCTAAGGCTTTCATATTTCACAGGTATATTCCTCGGGACAAGACCTTACTAACATATTTGATTTGCATTTGAGAAAGTTTAATCTTCGCTATAAGTTGCCATACGGGGGCATCGGTGTTTCACAAACACATCATGTTTTTCCCTTATTATATCATTGACATTTATCTTCCTAAATTTTTCTGAATTTAATTCACAATCTTTGCTCAAGAATTAACTTTGTTTATTGCATTAATGAAATAGAACTGGCTATGGTAAAAGAACCTATATTAGAATGCCAATATGGATATTAGTGATATTGAGGACATCATAAAAAATACAAATGTGACTGACTAGAAAATTGGCTGAAAAGATTTTACAAACCTTTTAAAAACGCCAAAAACTTGTTAGCTATATACGTTATAAACAGGTGCTCATCCAACTAACATAGCAAACATCGACTAAGAGATCCATAATTTCAAAATTTTACATTACTTTTCCCACCGTAACACTCCAATTCGTTTCTTGGTAGAAGCAACGTTTGATTTAATCAATTTTAGTACAATTACTGGAGAAAAATAACTCAATGTAAAATCTTAATCATTGTTAAGATTTTGAATACTTTTTCAGAATTTTGAAGAGTAATACGAAATAAAGAATATTTTTTTGAAGAAAGCTTTCCTTTTCTCGCTTTCCTTTCAGTGAAAATGGGGAGACTCGATGCTATAACCTTGAAATAGTGGCAGCCTTAACAGGTTTGTATACATTCACTAATATAATCCGTATTCCAGGATTGAAGTTCTACTGTATGTCTTATTCTACGATATGTTATCCGCAGTTAAAAGTTCATGTAGCAATGTGAAATGTATGAATGGCGGTTTCTGTGACAGTAACACATTAACTGGAGAATGTAGATGCGTTCTGGGATTCTCAGGACGACATTGTGAAATGCGTACGTATCAAATACTTGATCAGTACATTTTTAGATAACCATTGAAATTTATCAAAGCACCAGAATCGGATTTCTATCATATCTATATAGATACACCTTCAATTTACAGCAAGAGGGGCATCCTTGATTTCTACCACACGGAATACTGTAAGTACATGTTTTTGATAAAATGCAATCAATAAAAAATTGATCTGCTCTATTAATTTAATGTCAGATGAATCAACAAGAATTCAAAAAAAAAAAAAAACAAATGTACAGTCTTTAACATATATCTTTATGTTCCTTTGTTATTGTTACAAGTCTGAAGCCAAGTCAACTGAGCTAGTTTTTTTTATGGATAGAAGAAAATAACAACAGTATTGAAAGTGAAAAAATGTCATTTATTTAAGTAAATGACGCAAAACAAAAATACACATAGTAAAGGGGTGAGAAGAGACTAGAAAAAAACTTCTAAGAACACAAAAATCTTTGGCATCATATTATGCAAACTGACCCCCTTTAAAATAAACATACCATAAAGCAGGCACTGATTTAACATATATCTTAGCGTTGCCTTACATGTTTTTAAATGTGTATATTTCAGATGATGACAGACATGGCAATTCCAGAAAACATAATCTGTCATTTGGGAGAACACTGTGATATACCGTTCTCTGTTACAACAAATAGTACAACAAGGTACAGATTTAGAAAAAAAATGTGTGAATTTAAACAGGCACCATGACATTTATTTCTATGTATAATATTTCTTGTTTTAATTTCAGACCTAGTACTAAACTTGGCCACTATGATGAAGGATTGACAGTATCTATGTCTGTTCTACAGAACGATCAGCATACAACATTGAATACTTTTATTGGTCATGTGACTGTAACTCCAGATTTGATTGGTTCTCACATTGTCTGCATTCAAACATCAACAGATAAAATGTAATTAATATATATCTATTTAACCATTTTTGAATAACGAAGATATATGAAAAATGAATAAAAAGTATTAAAGAAGATATATTACTACATACTCTAATAATTTAAGCAATAACCTTTTTTTGGATGTTCACATTTCCTAGAAGTATGTTTCTGAACATTGTAGATTGACAACAGACGAGCGCTGTGTAAATGTACTTACTCCAAATAATGGTGGGGAAAATCTTTATATGTAGAATTTGTATTTTATTTATGTGTTTTCTGTAACATGTTTAATATAAGATTTATCTTAAAACCTATTTTAAACATTTCTTTATTTGTTCAATTAAGTAAAAATGGATGAATAATATCCTTATTTAGTTCATGAGTATTTTGAACATGATAATGTATGATTTTACGAATCAACACTATATTTACATTTCAGCTTAGAATATAAAATGTAAATATTTCCCAAAGTTAAAAAAAAG
Organism: Saccostrea echinata; assembly: GCF_033153115.1. Classification (NCBI taxonomy): domain Eukaryota; kingdom Metazoa; phylum Mollusca; class Bivalvia; order Ostreida; family Ostreidae; genus Saccostrea; species Saccostrea echinata. The sequence goes on from NW_026889758.1 coordinate 47,546,556, forward strand.
TTTCAACTTTAATGTTTTTCTTTGTTGGGATATTTTTATTCATTAAAAGGAACTTAAAGTTTACATAAAAAAAACTTTTTCGTCATTGATATCAAAGTATTCACAACCTATCAACTCTAACAAATCTCAAAAGAAATAAGTAAAATGCCATTGTAATGTGCCTATATATTGAAGAATAAAGTCTTGTAGTTAAGAAATAAAGAACGACGGTTAAAATAAAAAAAATATAGTTATCTTATATTTTAGTGAGATTCATTTGATTTAGATTTCATAGCATTCGCTAAATAATTTGCTACTTTCTTCTAGAAACAATGACAACTGTAAATAAAAATCTGGTAAGTGAATTTTTGTTCAATAAAAAAAAATGTCTTTGACGTGCATTCACTCAGTAAATTCCATTTGAAATCTTTATTTGTTATAGATGATTATGGATTATGTATAAATAACCATTGCAGCCTCATTATGAGTCACCAACATTACCAAACAACACTCAGGTTATCTGTCCTCCTGCTAAAACCTGTCATCTCATACTTAACATATCACCTGGTCTTCACGAAAACTGGTTTGTACTGTTAGTTTTTATAGATAAAGATAATGTTTTCAAAAATCTTTAAAAAAAAAATGTTCATGTTTTTGTAACTTTCAAAGCAGAATCTCTATTGAAGACGTAAAGTTGGTCTTTGGAGTGAATAGATTTTGGTATAAAGTTTTATGATAAAGGAATATATATATATATATATATATATATATATATATATATATATATATATATATATATATATATATATATATATATTATATATAAATTCGATATTATTCTTCTGCAATAGCCCAGATATAAAGAGAATGATGGGCAATGCGGACTTTACACATATCTTCCATTCGAACACGAACAACAAAGTGATCGGCAACTGTACTGCAGATGTCGCCATAACTCCGTTAACAAACCATAACAGCAGTGATCTGTATTGTTTCGAAGTTTCGTTTCCGAGGTAATTTTTTTTATGAATCCTTATGATAAAATAAACAGAATCCTTACTATTGTTTATTGCAAATAAATATTTAGAATTGAGATTTACATATTCCAATTTTAAATTAAGAATTTGAAGAAATGTAATATTAATTTTATTTACTTGTAGTGTTCCAGGAGAGAAAAGGTGTTTCAACGTCACGTATAAAGTTCCTGGTAATGATGACTTGTTTTTATCAATTTCGGTTGTAAGCTTGATTTGAACAGATTTTATCGTTAATTTTTAACTTTTTGCTAACTTTTTGTAACTGATCGATGTAATGTCAGTTTTTGCACAAAATTGATACTAGTGCATAATAATTAGTTTAAACATTCAATGTAAAATCAATTAAAACCAATCAATGTGTTTTAAAATGAACATATCCTGTATAAAATAAATTGTTTAAAATATTTTTCCAAATACATGTATATCACAGCTCCATCAACTTGCGTTGGACAAAAGTGTGAAAAAGGAGGCTTTTGTGATTCTACGAAAAATATCACTACCTGCAAATGTCCAATAACCTCCTCAGGGATAGACTGTGGGTCACGTAAGTTCTACCTATATCAAATGTCACATAAGGAGCAGACTTTTTATAACTAAAGATCAAATGATATTGTAAAATATCTTTTACCATCCACCGTGTGTCTAAGTTTAATTGATATTTAAAGTCCCATAACATTTTAAGATGCAAGTCATGTAAATTCTAAAATCCATTACCTGTTAAGGGACAGATTGTGCCTCAAGAAATTTCTTTTTATGTGAAATGTCCCTAGCTTCATTTGGTATGCGTCATTGTAGTTCTAATGAAATCTTAAGTATCCCATAACATCATAAGGGACGTCTGTGGGTCACATTAGTTTAGTGAATTTAAATGTCTTTACTTCGTTATATTCAATTTTTTTATTTTCATTATTTTTTTTGTGTAAGTGCTGATATATTTTGCAATTCTATATTTTTTAAGTTTTCTTTCATAAGATCAGAAAATAATTACTAGTAAGATTCATTTTATTTTTTTTAAAGACATTAAATTATCTTTGATTTAATATGAAACAGCTGGGAGTCAGAGACCTGGAATATCAACGTCTTTATTTGGTACATTCGCTGTGCCAACATTTCTAACTTGTGAGCGACTGGTTACATGTGATCTTCCAGTTACTCTCAATGGAAACTTAAATGCAAGGTGACAAAATACATTTTTTATGAGACAAATGTATATAACTTTAAAACAAAGAATCGCAGGAATAAAAAAAAAAAGCAAATTATAATTTAAGGAGGCTCTAAACACTTGCAAATAATTGGGCTGGGGTTGGGTGGGTGGACTTTGAAAAAATTAGATCATATAAACAGTACATTTTTTGAGTTTGTCTAGTTCACTTTCAACATAGTGTACCCACCATATTTCACATAAAAAATTGTTGATAGACGAAGTACTAGTGAACAGAAATCACTGTTCTTTACTTACATTGGGAAAATACGTACAAATAGTGTATTTCATCTCCTTATCGTGGAGAAATATAATGTTAGGAATGCATTAATCTATAACAATGGTATTATCGCAGAACTTGTATGCAAGGATGACACAACAAATTAAAGGTTTAAAGTTTAATAATGGCAAAATTTTGGCCGCGGTGGAATTAATAGTATGTACATTAAATGCTAAGTCAAACAACATACAACTGCAAGGAGATGCCAGTTAGCAAGAGCAAGCCCCAAGCACACAATATATTTACATTTTATGAGATGTTAATGACAAATTACATCAACAATCAACGTTGGATCAACATTTCAACATTATCAACAACTTCATTGTATCATCAACATCAACATCAAATTGTCAACATTTCAATGACTTTCAGTTTGTCTTTCATCAACATCAAAATCAACAATTGTATTTTCCAACAACAACATGTTTACAACCAATTATGAAGGGATGCCAACAGCACCGGGTTGATTCCCATGTGTGTCAGCATCCCCCACGATATGCAATGCTACAGTTAAGTTGTTTTTTTATTTCCAACATTGAACTTGAGTGGTTCTTCCGCGGCACACGCAGTATAGTACATCCACTCCTGGGCTTTCCACTGCGACAATAGAGGTAGTTGTGTTGTTGACCAAATGGGAATTCACCAGTGATACAAAACATAAGATACCTGGCAGTAAAACATTTCACAAATCAGATTTAAACAAAACATATGCAGAATGGGTAGGGTGGGAGGGATTTCTTGATGTTTTCCTACTCCTCAGCTTCGCTTCATCATGATGTAAATGGACGATAACTCCTCCAGAAAACGAACGGTTGCAATATCGCAATGAAATGTTTTATAATAACTGCATCTGCGATAACGGCGCATATCCGGCAGACTGCGCTGGGATATGCGGAATTATTCACTGTAGATTCCCTTTTACTTTATCGTACATCAATCTATCTGCATAAAACTACGTTTCAGTTAGCAGTGTCTAGAGCTTCCTCAATAATATAACGCAGTGCTATTATGCCTTTTGCCTTTTTCTATGATAAATAATATTCCAGATTTAAAGTGATTGGTTCCTACTGAACTGATCACTCGTTATGCTTTTATTTATACTTCTTTATCAATTTTTTCAGGGACATTCATTTTGGTTTTGTGTCGAATGAACTCTCGATGAGAATCCTGACTATACTGGAACCTTTGCAGTTAAAACCTGGTGTCCGAATATTGAATATAGATTTATTAGGAAAAGAAAAAGGAATGTTCACTGCATGCCTCCAGTCTACGAGGTAAGATCGCTTGATTTCTGTGACCTTTTTGAATTCCCGTAGCTCAGACATGGATAATTAGGATTGGCGATTCAATTTAAATAAAATGTATAGTAAACATCATATAACATTCGTCGTTATAATGATCATTATGTTAATGATCTTTTGACTTTTAACATGTTTAGACGGAGCAAAGTGATGGAACACTGTGTTACAATCCAGGTTGTGGAAAAAGGTGAGTATTTTAGTGATATTTATTGAAATATTATGTTTTCTTTTTCGAAATCATAATACGTCAGTTGAATGGTAAACCTTTTTTTTTATATGTATTCAGGTTCCAACGGCACCATTGGAAGTATTGATAAGGTATCTAGAAATATTAAATGTTTCAAGTTTTTAAATATTAATATTTTAAGGTTTAACTATTGGTGAACAGTTTTCAAATGAATTCAATGTAGGTATGATAAATGGGTTTGGAATGCTTTTTTTGTTTGCAGAGCAGACCTCATTTTGAAAATACTCTTCCTTCAAACACTGAGCTACACTGCAATCCAACAAAAGAATGTCATCTTCTTCTGAAGCATAAAGCAAAGTCTGGAAAATGGTAAGGGCGACTTGTCATATTGTACGTACCTCTGTAGAAGTTACAGGAGGTTTTGATAACTTCTTTTCAGTTTTTCTTTCAGCTTAAACTGAATTTTAGTTTTTCATTTGATAACTCAATAAATGTTGCTGATTTTGACATCATAACGATGATAGTCTTTTCTTTAAGCAATAGCAATATGCACATGTATAGATATTAGTACAGTTTAAATTCATTCAACTTACACAATGTTGTTCTGATTTAAAGGCAATGATAAGAATTATTTTGAAAAAATATTTTGCAGAGAATGATGATTATAATAATAGAGAATAACGGTATCATTAAGTACAACTGTCAATTTTAATGTCGGATTAATGTGTTTGCCCTTATCGTTGTAAATATGGAATTGCAACCATTTTTAACAAATTAGATAAATGAAGTAATTAAGTGACTACTGAAGGCTTATTTTTCTGTTTTAAATATTAGTTTATTGTTTTAGTATCAATGTGTTTGGTAAGGAAATACCAGGAATTACTCATATTATGAATGCAGTGTCACCCGATCCAAATGGTACCTGCCAAACGGACGTATTAGTATATTCCAAGACAAACAGAACAGAGACGTTGTGTCTAAGCATTTCGGATGAGAGGTGAACTTTCTTTAACAACATTTACGATTTTTACCGTAACTGACTTATATATACTTATGCATGACTTATATACATGATTCATGACTCCATGAAAAAAAAGATTTAAAATGTCATTAAGGACTTTGATAATTTGATTAAATATTTTAAATTCTTTTATTTTATTTTTGTTGAAAGTTTGAACTTTTCGTTTATTCCAGTTTAAGAGTTTAGGTAACCATTGCTATTTTGATTTCAGCACTGTCGGAGAAACACGTTGCTTTAAGTTCGCTATAAATAAAAAGACAATTGGTAAGCAGATTTTTTTATATCAATTAAGGAATGAAATTTCAAAACAGTTTTCATAAATTAACTGAGATAATTTTGTGCCCTTGTTGTAGAATCATCATGCACAAATGTCACGTGTCTAAACTCTGGCTACTGCATCGGAGATCTGCGCGGGAACTTTACTTGTGTTTGTCCCGGTGGCCATACTGGAAGATTCTGTTCATTGGGTTTGCTTCTTTAATAAATTTTATGCTTGATATTATATATCAGAGTGTTTTTTTAATTGATGAAAATAAATATGTTTTTCTCTTGTAGACGGAGGCATTATACCAACTAATCATACTCAATATTCACCACCTGTATGTACTATTTCTTTTTTATTGATCTCAGCGTTAATGAAAGATGATTAACTTCAATTCATTTTTGCCTTCCTTCCTAATCTTTATATTAAACATCTCTTCACTGCTTGATCTTAGAAAGTTTAAAAATATTTCATCATGACCCAAAATCTGAACATAATATGTCCATTTTTTTCGGAAGAATTGTTGAATTTATTGGTATATCATATTCCGAAATTTCTCCCAATCCATTGTAAAAGCCCTGCAAAATTCCTAATTATTTCAAAGCAAGTTTTATTGCATGAAGTCAATGTGGACTTGTAACTTGTAAATTATATTTATTACACTCCAGGGACCCGATATTACTCCAAAGTTTGTGGATACAGCCATACCAGAGGTTCTACCTTGCAAAATTAATACAGAATGTGGAATCAACCTTCTTGTGAAGGCAGACCCATATGCAAGGTACACCTTTGATGTCCGATAAATTCTATAAAAATTATTGAGGTCGATAATTTTGTATTTGCATGTCTTGATGAAATATGGCTGAATTTTTGCTGTCTAGGCCTAAAAGATAATGATGCGACAAAAATATGCCATTGCTTAGTTACTTATACAGGTGCATTATTTTACTAAATACTTTAGTATATACTTGTAGGCCCGACCTACAGACTGATTCGCCCATCATAAAGGTGCCTATAGAAACTGTTGAAGTTCCCTCATCAAATGGAACTTATATAACTGGTATAAAATTTCAAAGCAACAAAACCGGAATACAGACGGTGTGTGTTAATACAGTTTTGAAAAGGTGTGTTTTTCATTTTTTGATTAAATTCAAATATTATGTTTTTAAAGGAAAATGAAGAGTTTTGCAGGTCCTTTTCCCTGTTCTCTGTCTCTGTTTTCTGTTTCTGTTTTCTGTTCTTCTGTAATTATAAAACAATGCTTGTTTTCTTCAGAAATAAAGCCGATGAAATATGCTTCAAAGTGAATGTAACAGATTCCACCTACATACCACCTACTATAGAGAATGGAAAAACTCCTCATTTTGTGAGTGAATGAACTATTTGTGTTCTTTCTTTAAAAAAATGTATATTGATATTCATAAGTACTAGTATATAGAGAATTCTTTAGTAAAGTTGAGGTTTCCTTGTACGTACAAAACTATTTTTAAACATGTTATTGAAACATTAGTTAAGTACAAAAATGATAAAAATAATTTGTAATATTTAATTTTTTAAAAATAATATCCTTGCTTTTGAAGTTTTCAATGATTTCATTTTTAACCTATGACTTTAAGGTATTATTTCATATGAGGCTAGGTTCTTTTCTCTTTTTTTTTTTTTTTCTTTTTTTTGCCTTTACCTTTCCCAAATTCAAAATCTCAACTTGAGAGAAGTCAATTAATACAACACAGGTAAATTTTCGAAAAGACAGAAAATTTTACACATCCAATCCCATCAATCTTGAAAACAAAATAATATTAATTTGTTTAACGTAAACTTCATTGCTTGGAACAGAATATGACAGAACCAACAATCCCAGATGGATCGTCAGTAAACTGTGAGGAAGATTCTACATGTCATTTAATCTTACGTTTGGATAATGACAACAATGGCAACTGGTAACGCTTGTCACAATTTTTTTGTATTTTTATTTATTTATTTACTTCTTGTCAACATTGAATTAGTCATTATTTTTTTGTATAAATGTTTATTATCAATTTTATAGTTTACATGCAAAAGTAACACCAATAATTCCCAATGCTCGGATGGTTAAAGCATATCTAACCAGCAATACGTGTGTGGCAGACGCTGTTATAGTAACTCACAAAGGGGACAAGAATAAAACAGTTTGCTTTGAAATTGATGGCATGGCTGCGAGGTAAGTAAATAAAATAGTTTTTTGGCAATATTTTTGCAAACGTTTTACATAAAATATTTTATAGTTGTTTTATGTTTTCTGTAGTCATGAGAGAGAAAAAAGATGCGTGATTGTCAATACAGTTGAACATATACAAGGTATTTTTTGAAGTAAAAATTCCCTAGCTTATCAGATCTCTACAATTTAACGCTGCGAACAACAAATATAATATATTTTTGTAATAACAGGTATTTATAAAAATATATTCATGCTTGAAATATTGAAATACGATTTTAAAAACAAATATTTTGTCCTTGAAGGGTCTCCATGTAATGAACTTTCGTGTAATAGGAATGGCTACTGTGAAACTGACATCTCCACCCAGTACACTTGTTTATGTAAACTAGGATTTGAAGGAAAAGACTGTGAAAATAAAGGTAAAACAATATGAAAAAAAGACAAATTGAAAGTTTGATTAAGTCTTACAAGTGGGATTATTTATCCTAATTCTTATATTATCCATTTTATTTGTAGTCAAGCCTTTGCCTATTCCAAGAAAGACAAATGATTCAACGATTGTAAGTATACATGTATTGCAGTTCCCTTTGTTGACATACTTTGCCAATTAACTAAACATCTTTTTACCCAGAGTAGAATTTATTTTCACTGACATTTTTTGACAAAATATATTGTCATCTTAAAGAATAAGAAAAATGAGACAGTGTGTATTAAAAGAATGGGAAAGCTATTCTGAACAAAAGTTTTCACCGGTGTTATTAAAGTTGAACATAATGTTTAAGATAAATTTTCTTATACCTTTCCCAACACAATATAATTATTTACCTCTTTGACTTTCTTAGCCGATACCAGTATTTGTTGATTCGGTATTGCCAAAACAAATACATTGCAACTTGATGGAAGACTGTTTAATTACAATACCTGTTCTTGGATCCCAAATGAATCAGTAAGAAAACTGCGATTAAAAATGTTAAGTTTAATAATTGTTAAGTTGAATAATTTGTCCCATTAAAAAAAGTTCTGATTTTAATTTAGGCTGACTTAATTTTAGTGAATTGAATCAAGAACAGCTTGGTGCTTTGATTTCTGGAACATCACGCCTAGAATTACTTTGACACAAATACATTTTTGAAAATAAGAGTAATGTATTGGGAAAATGAGAAATATTTCTATAAATTACAAATTAAACAGTGCATGTGTATTTCTTCTGTTTAGAAGTTCTCTATCATTTGGACACTTTGAGAATGGAGTTATTCCAGGACTAATCACAATGGAGAATATTACGGATCCCATTAATCAGACTCTAGCACATTTTCATATTAAAGCTACAGAGCAAGGGACAAAATTTGTCTGTGTTCATTCTAGGAATCTTAATACGTACGTTCTAACAAATATTTTCCTGGCTTTTTAAAAATGTGACATGGATATTTCTGTATATATACAAAAATATTTTTAAGATGTTAGAATCAAATTTGAATGTATTTGTAAGATCAGTTATATTTGTGTACGGTAACCCTTTTTTTACTTGAGCTTATATATTTTTTTTTTTGGCGAATTATCAGTCATTTTTATTATTATTATTATTATTTTTTCATTTTTATCTCATCAGAAATACGGATGAAATTTGCCTGAAAGTATTGGTGACACAGGTGACAGGTAGACAACTTAACCATTTATTGTATTATAAAATTTTCGAGAAATATTTGGCAAATTGTGTCTTATCTACTTTGCCCAATATTATAAATTAAACTTTTTAGCGCTTATGACGACAACCAGTACCCCGACAGTGAGTATCTTTAATCTTGTAATATATATTATGGCTGTAAATTTACATCTTCTAAGATAAGTAAAGTGAAATGCATTTGTAATCTTATTCTAATAATAAATTAACATAACATTCTATAATTTGTTTAATCTTTCTTTCCAAAAGAAGACCCCAAAAATTGTTGAGCCCTCTTTGTCTTCTGGAACAGTTGTACAATGTGAATTTGGAGGAAGTTGTCATTTTCATCTTGTAACACAGCCTGCACCCTCCTCCAGTTACTGGTATAATAAATTCTAAAATAATTCAGCTTATGGTTTCGTATTATCAGATATACATTAGGTATCCCGACTCATCATTATACACACTGTCCAGATTATTCCTCAGTATCTACATGTTCCTAATCTATAGAAATAAACAAGGAATATTATTCATTAAAGTTTTTAAAAATTAGTTGGTAAGCTTTTATAGCCTTCTTTAAGTATTTATATAAAAATTAAAAACCTTTTCTTGGGCATCATTTTAGCCCTGATATAAAAAATATGGCTTCATCGTCAATTACCAAGGTCCATTCGTTTACGTCGGATCGTCCGTCGAGCTCTAGTAATACGTGCCATGTTGATGTGTCTTTCAAACCAGAGGTACCAGGGAACCATACATTATGTGTACAAGCACAGGACAACAGGTTAGTCAACAGAGAACAAAATGTCAGATCTCATTCATCAATCAATCTCGATTATTTATCATTTTTTTAGTATTTTTTTTCTTTTATAATTGAATGAAAAAGCATTTAAAATTGATTAGAGTTGTAAAGTGCACCTCAGTTGGTTTCTGGATTTGATGCTTATTGGATTATATGATTTTTTAATGTTTGGACAGTAAAGGGGATCAGCGGTGCTTTGTGGTAAATGTTGTAACAAACATCAATAAAACTTATGGTAAGAAAATGAAATGGTCAAAATAAATATTAATGGAGAAAAACGTAAAAGCTTAGAATACAAGTTTGATAAGTACCGAACAAATCTTTTATCCAAAAAGTGCGTGTAAAACAAAGTGTTTTAAATTAATTCAATAAATCGAATATATAAAATCCTTTTATGTAAGAATGTTAAAGTTATTCAGAATTTAATGAATACTTACGGTTTTCACTGCATATTTCAAATTTGGATTTTTTTAAATCTTATCCATGATTTATGTTGTGATTGTCATTCACTGAAGGAGGACCATGTCAGATCCACCACTGTTACAATAAAGGACGATGTGAAGCAGATCCACTTACTTCCGATGCTACATGTATTTGTCCAATAGGATTCTCTGATATAAACTGTCAAACTAGTAAGTTTCATCACCCTGTATTAAAGTATGCCACAAATGGCCTATGTCAAAATTCTTTACCGTTTTATTACTTGGTAACATTCCGTGTTCTATTTATTTTTATAAGTGAAAACCATATTGCAAAGAATGGATTAAACTATATGTACGGTTTTAATACGTTGCAGAAACATTTTTCACACCAGTTACATGTATCTGAACACTCATCATTTCCTGTCCTTTCCCACAGCTTGTCGTTTGATTTGTTTAGATCTCTATTACTCTTTCTCAAATGTTTTTTTATTTATTTTTAGGCAGTATTTCTCCAACTCTATCAACAATGAATACTTCTCTTGTACGTATCTCTAAGCGTAGATAAAATTTATATACAAATGTTAATCAATAAAATCATTAAGCATAAATTACAATTAGTTGAACAGAATTCTCGGGGAAAAAAGTCCACTTCTGTATGAAATTGATATATTTGCCGTTGATATCCCATTATTTTGTCGGACTGCATTAGTAAGTGTTCTGTTTTAAACGTTTAAGTTGAAAGAATTGCACATTTTCACAATACAAGTAAGCTGTCTCAGTTTTTTTCTCTATATTCTGTAAATGAATGTAAGGATATAATTTTGTCCCTTTATTAACCAATTTGTCAGATAATAAGTGTGTCAGCATGAATATCCCACCTTCTTTTCAAGCTCAAATTGCTCGACAGTGTGATTTAAGATATCAAAGAGATGTTTCCTTTATTTATTTTACCAGTCAACCATTACCAAACATACATTTACGGACACAGCTGTACCAAATGTTATAACGTGCCCCATCAACACCGACTGTGGTATACCACTGATAATAACTGGCCCACCTGGTAATATGTACGTTTCAATTTTATCATTTCTTAGATTCTTCAGGATCAATGTTTTAGATTAAATCATATTAAGAAATATATTTGTTGTAATCTTTAAAAACTGCTTATGATGTCGATAATTGTGTTTTGTAGTCCTCATGTAAATTCCAACAGTCCTCTTGTTGACAAGCCTGTACAAACACATACATATCCTGGGCCTTCTAACACTACGTACGAAACAAACATCATGGTTCACGGTACTAAAGAGGGAATTCACGATATTTGTGCACATGTTGGGTATGTCATTTCTCTACATTGGACAAAATTGGTTTCTGATTAACGTGCAAGAAGTGAATATGCGCGCTCTAATTGTGTACTCTTTCTCTTAACATTTTATAGTGCAAATGGGAATGAAATTTGCTTCAAAGTAAATATCACTTCTTCAAAGAATACATCCTCAGGAAAAGAGAAGGTATGATATTCAGGTTTATGTTTCGTACTGACATATCCAAATAATCCATTACATACACACACACACACACACACACACACACACCCCAACTCCAACCCCCTCCCCACACACACACACTCTCTCTCTCTCTCCACGCACACACGCACAGTTATTGCGTCAAGAAGGTAAACGCAGTGGTTTAAAGATTTTAATTTTTAGAATATCCAAGAACCCACTATTCCGGACCTGTCTTCCGTGAAGTGTTTGGAGAACACAGTTTGTCACTTACTTGTCCATTCGTCAAAGTATAGCAATGGTAGTTGGTAAGTAAAAACTTATTTAAATATAAAATGTTTATGTCCACTTTATTTCAAAAAACATGCTTTCAAAAACTCTTGAACAAGTTTTCTGATCTTAACATTTTATTTCCATTTCATAACCTTGTCTTTTAGCATACTTCCCAAATTGTCACCAGCAACAAGCGCAACGAACGTTTTAAAGACAGATCTGACGACATTTAATCAATCACTGTGTGTTACTGATGTTGCAACTCTAGTTAAGCCTGGAGAGACAAAAACTATCTGTGTAGAAACTACCAGGTTTTTATATGTTTAAATTTTGATGATTTTCATGATATAGAAAGCGTTAAAATTCGCTTTAAGTTGATAGGTATAATAATTTTTTTTTTCAGCAAGTCAGATAAAAGATGTATAACGGTGAATGCAGTGAAAAACTTAACAAGTATATATGTTTTTCATGTCAAATTAACAAATGATATAAAATGGTTCGATTTTTAAATTCATTCTTCATTATCAGTTTTAAGCATTCGTTTTCCGTTATTCGTTTTGGTTGTAATACACACTGTAAATTGTTTCTGTTGATTATGATTTAGACTCGTCACCTTGCAGTCCAAATCCTTGTCAAGGAAGCGGATTTTGCCTAACCTCTGATTATGTCAATCACACCTGTGTCTGTAAGACTGGTCTAGGAGGACGGAATTGTGAAAAGAAATGTAAATCTTAATTTTACTAATATATTACGAGAAAACGAAGACAAAAAAAATCCTGTTTAGGAGAATCATGAAATTATCCATGTATTTGTAATTTTTTGAAACGTTGTAATAAAAGACAGGTCATAATTTTGAATTTTTGAAATAATTACCACAATATTTACATTCTATTCCGTCGCAAGAATCAGTTTAAATATGTTGTCCCTTTTCAGTAAAACCGAAACCGATACCTAGACAAAATACAAATTCAACAAATGTAAGTAATATACTAGTGTGTGCTCATATTAGTGTGTACATATCGACTATATAATCTTATTGATGTCATTTTTCTTTTGCATGAAATATTATGTAAATCATGTAAGGTTTGCTTATTTTGTAGACTTCTCTTATATTTGTGGATACAATGTTGCCAAAGGAGATAGTCTGCTATACAGCACAAGACTGTCCAATTATCTTACCTGTTGATGGACAACCTTTATATGAGTATGAAGTTTATTGGTTGAAGTTATGATTTTTCATTTATTTATTATAATATTTTGCTTTGAATAATTCTTCTGTTTTGAAGTATGCATATAAAGTTTTAAACATCTGTTTTACTACCAGTATGTACGATAAAATGGTACCTATGTTTATTTTAAAGGAGTTCGTTTCTCTTTGGGCATTTGGATAAAGGAATAAGCCCTAGAGGTATTGATATAGATAACATAACAAGTCCTCTTAATCAAACCATCGCGCAATTCCATTTAATACCATCAGAATCTGGGACTAAACATGTGTGTGTTCAGACCAGGAACTTGAACATGTAAGTTTATTTATGAATATTCATTTTACAGTGCTTAACTGAATTGTTTTATAACAATTTGAAATAACGATATCAAAAAATATTTAATAGATAAATCTTTTTGTCAAATACAAAATAAATATCCCTTGAACAAAATGAGTTTTGTTCCCAATGAGGTCAATCATTTTTTATTCTTACATAGAAATACAGATGAAGTTTGCATTAAAGTCGTAATTCTTGCGAATCACACTACAACCACCCCTTTAACAGTGAGTACTTTAGGAACTTATAAATATGATAAAACCAATACAATATACTATATGTTAAATAAGTGGTATTGATTTCACTTGATAATTTTTGTTCAATCTAGATGAAACCAAAAATAATCTCTCCTTCGATGCCCAATGGTACTGTACTTCAATGCGAGTATGGAAAGGAAAGTTGTCATATACCTCTTTACACAGCACCAACTAATGGGTCGAGTAAATGGTACTTATAATTGAATAAATTCAGTACTTCAATAGCTAATGCTACTGTGGTACATTTTCTCCTTGTTATTGTCAAAGGATGATTTTTTTCACCATTATTTTTTTCAGACAATTTTAGTTTAAAGGGTTTACAATTAACTTTCAATTATAGAAGTGTTTTTTAAAGATTTCTCTTATTGTATTTCCTACTTTGTTTTGTCTTTTGATTGAAGTAATTTCTGCTACATTGATGACTGTCACTAAATCTTCTCGGTATACAATCGTTTTGGAACAGGCTGAATCAGAAAAGAAATTTATTTTTCTGATCCGTAGATATACATATTTTATTCATATCTTATAAAATTTATACTACATATAAATATTTCATATTCATATTTTATATATTATTATTGTTGTCTGTTGAAGTCCTGAAATTGAAAATATGGCTTCTTCCTCAACACCCAATGTCCATGCGTTTTCTTCGGATAATAATCTGGTGTCTGCTTGTCACGTGGATTTGTCAGTAAAACCGGAAGTGCCAGGAAATCACACATTATGTGTCAGAGCCAAAGATAAGAAGTACAAATTGAATTTCTTTTTTTTTTTTTGGAAATGTGCATTTCTGGATCATTATAGTGATGTAAAGCTTTCTTTTATTGCGAAGGAGATAATATGAATGTTAATAATTATTTGCAGTAATGGTGGAGATGTTAGATGTTACACTATTCAAGTTGTCACTAGCAATAACAAGACACTTGGTAAGCATTTTTGTTAATATTTTGCAGTATCCAGATGTTTAAAGGTTAATTTTCTGCATAAAATATATTTATTTTTTTCCCATTAGGTGGCCCTTGCCAGCAGAAACAGTGTCACAATGGTGGAAGATGTGAAGCTGACCCTGTTGCGTTACTCGCTCAATGTATATGCCCTGTCGAAATTTTGGATCCAAATTGCCTGACAAGTAACAACATAATTCATTTAAACTTGTTAACCATCACCCGCGTATCAAAGTGGTTAGAATAGATAAGTAAGAAAATGATATATAGAGCATATATTCGGTAGATATGGCCACTGAACTGTAAGGGAATTTTTTCAAACCAACACCTCCTGCGTCATGAGACTTCAGTTTATATTAGGTACTTATGGCCATTGATCATAAACAATGAGGGATCTTTTCCAACCCAGCATCCCTGTGACATGGGACATTTCAGTTTATAATATAAACTGAGGTCCCATGTCGCAGGAAGTGCTAACTTGAAAAAGATCCCTCGCTGCTCAATGGTCATAAGTGCCGAGTAGAGGTCTAAATTTGTAGCCTTCTATCAGAAACTCTGGACGTTCCAGTATGAGTGAAAATTACTCGATTGATTGTTTTTGTTTAACGCCGAATTGGCAATTTTTCAGCCATATTTCGGCGGTAAAAAAGAGCAATTATACAAAAGAATTATGTTGCAAAATCTCTTCTTCATCTCCATTTGTTATATTCTAATGTTGCCGGTATTTTTTTTTTTTTTTGCATATTCAGTATTATATAAATGCAATTTATGCTGCTTGTAGACACCTCTATAGTGCCAAAAGTTCCTGGAACAAGCATGGTAAGATGAATGATAATAAAGTTAAAATGTAATGATCATATCTTGCAAAATTTTGTAAAAATCTATGAGTAAATCATAATGGTCTTATTATGGAATTCTATAGCTATACAAAATCAAATCGTGTTTGAATCTGTATTGCATAGCGTGAATCCTATAATCATCAAACCTTGTCTATTGAGATGTAAAAGTATTTTTGGGTATTGTTGCTCCTCAAGTTACTTAAAATGTCTCTTTACCTGGGAGCGTATCATATGTCCTTGCACTGCAACTTTAACTAGTTCTAATTGTAACGGAGACCGTAACAGATGTTCCCCAAACGCTCCCCTACTCCCTTTGGGGTCCCATTCCCTATATGCTTCCACAAATTAAGCAAAGTCTTTGTATTATAGACTTTAACAACTTATTTGCAAAAGAATTTTGAAGAAATAACAACGCAAATACAGCACAGTGAGCATAAGCAGATCAGATTTAAGTACACATGCAAGCGCATGATTTCGAAAACTACCATACACATGTACAAAATCTGATAGAATGCCATAATAAAAAGCTCCATTTTAAATTATAGCATAATTTATAGCTTATGCTTATGTCTTAAATTCCAAAGAATTATATTGAATAGTAAGAGAGATACAACCTATAAAGTATTAGCCGATCAGATTTCAGCACACGTACATGTATGTCCTTGCATTCAATTTTGGTAGTAGCATAATGTAGGAACCCATTATACCTATTTATATTCTAAATTTCATTCTGTTTTGTTGAAAACTAAAGAAGTTAAAGCCATTTTAAGTTTCAGCCAATCAAATTGCAGAACACGTGCATGCGCGTGTTTTCAAGAATTTTTGTATAAAACATACTGTAAACCTTGTAATGTAAAGCTATATCAAATTTCAAAGGATTTTGTCAAAAAACAAGGAAGATACTGAGATTTTTGTTTCGACCAATCAGAGCGAAGCGCATGTGCATGTGCGTGAGTTCATGCTAATTTAACCATATCATCTTGTCTACACTACTAATATATATAATTTTGTTTTGAGTTTAAAAGCATTTCATAAAAAAATATATAATTTATAGCTATATTAAGTACCGTATAACGGGTATTTTCTGCCGTTGTCCAATTTTTGCGGAATTTTGCGGATAGGACAAATCCGCAAAAATTACAATCGCAAAATATTTTTCAATATTTATTCAGATATTTTATACATGCAATTATGATAAGTGGTGCGTATGTCTGACAGGGTTCTCATTGATGCAGGAACCTGCGTTCCGGACGCAGAAAAAATATCTGGAACGCAAGGTTTTTTTAAAAATTCGGGTGTCATCGAAATTCGATTTTAGATGTCGGGATTTGTTCAAAATATATTGAATCGAAATCTTCCTGTAAATAATATCAATTGAATAAGTATCTTTTCTTGTACGTACACTGTATTTCGCAATTATTAGTTCAGACGACTGACAGAGCGCCTCGATGCACATGGTACCTGTGATTCTTAACCGTCAACTTAAGAATACTAAATTATGCAACTGTTTGTTTAAGCTTAAAATACAAACACCAAATTAATTTTGATAGTAATTAACTATAAGTGTATTTTAGAATATGGCTTGGATGCATTTATTATCATTATCTATATATTTAAATATTTTAATAGATCGCATAAGACGTCTGTTAGAATAAAGATTTTTATTGTTGTTTGGGGGAACTGATACTGCTATAATTTATTTCAATTGGGACTCGACATATTTTCACAAATACTAATTAAAAGATAGTAGTCTAATTAAGCTTAATACCAGTTCTCATGCACCTTTGATCAATATGTCTTAATGAATTCATAAAACGTAAACATGGCAGGGTTCTGATAATTCATAAAGTTTAGTGATCATACCCCGTAAATAAATTTTTGCGGTATAATGCAACCGCAGAAATTATCAGTCATATCACTCATTGCACGCACACGCACGTGCATGCATGTGCGCACAAAATGACCTTCGTTCCACATATCTACCCAACATGCCTATTAACCCAAAAAAGGTTTCATCTCAATCGGATGAGCAGTTTTCGAGAACACTCACGGACAAAAAAGTACCGGAGACAGAAGAAATTTTGAAAAAAAAGAAAGTAAAAACAATATGTTCCCAAACTTCGTTTGGGGAACATAATTACTACTATAGTTTTGTTAATGAAATGAAATATGAAGACAACGAACAGTCATCAAGCTCAAAAGTCAATTGAAACAAAACAAATTGTGATCAGAGCAAACAGGAACCTCTTAAAACGTCATACGTGAGTTCAAATGCCATGGAAGAGTAAGCATCCCCTGTAGACCGCTGTGTCATTATCGGGTAAACGGAAATTCAGTGTGAAAATAATGACCTATCAATATGTATGACAAATGGCAGTCAATATTTGTTTTTATGTAAGCCTGTATTTGCTAGCTAGGTAATTGTATCGACGTAGAATTTGCGAAATGATGACTTTAAATGAAACCACATTAATGGAGGCATATCATTCGTGATACTTGAAATTATTTTTATGTTCCAAATATTACAGCCTACAATACCCACCCATACATTTACGGACACAGCTATTCCAGATGTCATACAATGTTCCATGAATACCGAGTGCGGCATACCATTGATAATCACTGGACCACCAGGAAATATGTATGTATCATTTTCATACCCCACGCAACAAGTTGCGTGAGGTATAATGTTTTTGACCCGTCGGTCAGTCAGTCAGTCAGTCAGTGTATCAGTCAGTAAGTCCGTCAGTCCTGTTTTTTGTCAGCGCAACTCCTCATAAACCGCTGCACAGAATTTTGTCAACTTTTGCAGATATTTAGCACACAATGTGTAGATGTGCATATTACCAGGAAATTCTGATTCCATTATTTTTTCTAGGAATTTTGGCACTTTTCAACTTAGATTTTTGGCCATATTTTCAATATAGAGATGAACAGTTTGTCAGCGCAACTCCTCTTAAACCGCTGCACAGAATTTGCTCACACTTTGCAGATATTTAGTACACAGTGTGTAGATGTGAATATTACCAGGAAATTCCGATTCCGTTATTTTTCTGGGAATTTCGGCACTTTTCAACATGGATTTTTGGCCATATCTTGAATATAGAAATGAACAGTTTGTCAGCGCAACTCCCCATAAACGCTGCACAGAATTTGGTCAGACTTTGCAGATATTTAGTACACAGTGTGTAGATGTGCATATTACCAGGAAATTCCGATTCCATTATTTTTGCCTTAAGAGTTTTGCCTATTATTGAAGAAACTTTCCAGGTAGGTAATAAGGAAATCCACTGGAATCAGATTTTGTAATGAAATTTTATGTGAAATGTTTTATGACCTTTAAAGACCCCTATTGATTCCGAGATCAAAATATTAATGATTTAAAACACACACACATACACACACACCCAATCTTGGATAGTTCTCAATCCCCCGCCCTTCAAATTGGTGCTTCGCCTTAAATAATTTCCTAAGTACAGTATATAAACAAATTCATATGACTATACATCATAATTTGTTTCCATCAATTATTTAAATGTGTAAATTGTCATGTGTTGGACATGGACTTGCACTCATTAACAAATATAAATCACTGAGGAATTTAAATAACAGTTTGTCAGCATAACTCCTGCACTGAATTTCCTGAAACTTTGTAGGTATTTCAGACATAATGTATAGATTTGTATATTACCAAGAAATTTTGATTCCATTATTTATCTAGAAACTTCAGCCCAATTAAATTTGTAACATACAAAGATTTGAATGTCCTTATCAGCCCAATTAAATTTGTAACATACAAAGATTTGAATATCCTTATATGCAAGAAGTTTTGATGTGATGATTTTTTGCAAGTAATGCCCCTTTTTGAATTATACTGTGTATTTAAAATGCACTGTGCCATTCATTACGTGTTACATTGTCGAGTTTTGGGGGTGCATGGGGTATGTGAGCTTGCTCACTTTTTCTTTCATTTGTTTTAAAAAATATTCTTAATGTACAATCTGGAAATTAATATTCATTTGTACGTTCATTTTAAAAGCTCATGAATCTTTGGTAGTTTTTAAGACCTAAAACCCTAGAAAAATGTTAATGAATTCTCGTTGGTAGAAAAGTGAAGAATCTTTTTTTTTCAATTTGGACATAATATTGTATGTTGTACTTTTTTGTAGTCCAGAGGTGAAAACTAACAGTCCACTTGTTCACAATCCGATACCCACAATTAACTATCCAGGGCATTCGAATACTACGTACCAAACAAATATAAAAGTATTGGGTACCAAGGAAGAACTGAAAAAAATATGTGTGCATATCGGGTATGTTAGAACTATTAAATTCAGAAGAGAATGAAGATATTAAATACTAGTATTTGTATACGTGTATCAATGCTTTAAATTTTTAAACACTTTTCATAGAGAAAAAGGCGATGAAATTTGCTTTAAAGTGAACATCACTTCAAAGAATACATTGTCAGCTAATACTACAAAGGTACGTATCAGACTGAGGGCTTATGCTATTTTTCCAGAAGGCAGTGTTTCTTTTCCTTTTTAACTACACCAATATCTGTTTTACTGAAGATCCCGACGAATATTTCTAAAGATAGATTATTGGAATATATCTTCAAAAATGGTACATGTATGTATAAACGTAGATGTCTTACAGAAACATAATTACATGTAAACTGATATATCGTTTGTAGAATATCCAAGAACCGACCATCCCCGACGAGTCTTCCGTCAAGTGCTTAGAAAATACAGTGTGTCATTTACTGATACATTCTGCAAAGTTTAGCAATGACAGTTGGTAAGTAAAGTTTTACCAATTTTACCAATCAACAAGTTAATGTGTGTGATCCTGATTAAAAGTAGAAGCTTTCTGAAATCTACTAGTATTGTAGTTATGTTTTGTTTTTGTAGCTAAGGCAATAGTGTTCTTTTTACAGTATTATTCCAATGCAGTCGCCAGTTACAACTGGAACTGTTGTTTTGAAAACAGCTGTGACAACGTTCAATCAGTCATTGTGTGTTACTGATGTGGCAACTCTGGTTAAGCCGGGAGAGAATAAAAAGATATGTGTAGAAACATTCAGGTTATTATGACTTTAATATTTTGAATTTTTGAACTTTAATTTTTATTACTTTAAACTATTTCATCAATAATTCATAAAATCGGCATAATAACATTTCTTTGAAATATGTGTGGATAACTTGCACCCTAATTTCTTGGCAGTTCTGATAGAAGATGCATTATGGTGAATGCGGTGAAAAACATATCAAGTTTGTATCATATATAAGATAAAGATATATAAATGAAATAAGTAAATTTGTATTGTTTTCTCAATGTATCTGGGTGACATTATTGATATAAATGAATTTTTTTTCCCTTAAAACAGTGATTTTTGTTTTGTACATTGTGTATACTAATTATTCTGTTATAGATAGTTCCCCTTGCACTCCAAATCCTTGTGAGGGGAAGGGATTTTGTATAACTTTTGATTACGTCAATCACACTTGTGTCTGCAAGACGGGTTTAGAAGGACAGAATTGTGAAAGGAAAGGTAAATAATATTTTGATTATATGGAAACATTCAAAGATTCTGAATACTTTTTATCGGGTTATTTGGCACTGGGGATATTTTGGCGAATTTCGTATCAAAAAGGAGTTTTAAATATTGGCTTTTTATATATTCCAAATTAATATTGAAATAAATTTTATTTATTGATATTACCCCATAAGATTCTTTAAAATTTATTATCAAGTCACCAAACACTAAATATTCAATCTACATGCATTCCGAAATACGTTGTGAAAAGTTTAGCCAGTAAAGGTTACTCATTTTGTTAGAAAACAGAGCAGTAGGCTTTAATAAGCCTCTGAATACATAGACTTATTATTGTGTGTCGATTTCAAACGTAATTAACACCAATTAAAATACCTATATATGAAAATAACCATATAGATTCACAGCATACTGACCACAAAAATATTTTTCGGCAGAAAGGAGACGGTGAATCTAAGGTAAACTAGATAACCCTCTATAAACTTGATGGAAATGTTAACGGTTTATTTTTTGAATATTTTTTTGATCTACCATAATTAAAAAAATACTTAAGCAGCACGCCAAAATCACCCTATGTAGGATAGGAAATTTAAAAGATATAAAAATACATGTTTTCACATTATTGTCTACTGTCTAAATTTCATTTTTAATAAAGTACAAGAATTTTTTCTTCTTGTATAGTAAAACCATTTTCTAGATTCCTTTAGTTTACATTTTCTTTTTATATTCAGTTAAGCCTTTGCCAATACCTAGACAAAATACAACTTTAACAAATGTAAGTAGATATGAAAGTTATTTACTTATCTCGATAACATGTCTCCCTAAAATATTAAATATTACCTGTAACTGTCCGTTATTTTTCAGACTGTTCCAATATTTGTGGATACAATGTTACCGAAGGAAATCGTATGTTATTTAGTGCAAGATTGTCCAATCATCCTACCAGTTGATGGACAACCACTGAATAGGTATGAAATACACTGATGCATAAAGTACAAGAATATTTTTTAAAAAATTAAACTTGTTCCAGTACTTTCAACATTAATATGAAGTTTTGTGCATATATTTTCAAAATATACGTTTTAAACATTATCTTTATTTATTTTGAAGGAGTTCGCTTCTGTTCGGACATATAGATAAAGGAATAACTCCCCAAAATATTGAATTAGAACATACAAGTCCCTTAAATCAAACCATCGCACAGTTCCACGTGCTACCATCAGAATCTGGGACCAAACATGTCTGTGTGCAGACCGGGAACTTGAATACGTGAATATATTTGCACATTCTTGTATTTTTATCACAAAGTATTTCTTAAGTACATGTATTTATACTTCTTGATGATGTCAAAAAATGATTATTGATAGAGAACGAACGGATAAATATCTAGTGAATAATCATTTTCGTTAATTAATTTTAATTTGTCTTTCACTAATGAACAATTTTCAATTGCCAATGAGTACATGACTAATTAATTACTCATGTACTCATTGGCAATTGAAAGTTGTTAATTAGTGAAAGAAACTTTTATCAAAAACTGAATTGCATGTCAATCAATGATAATTTTTTACAGGAATACGGATGAAGTTTGCATTAAAATAGTAATTCTTCCGAACGTGACCACAACTTCACCTCCTTCAACAGTGAGTAATCCGTAGGAAAAGGACGAAGTTCAACAGATATGAATCAATCCACTTAAGAATCCGTAAAGTCAAATATTGTTTTCTTTCTATCTAAGGTGCAGAGTCGCAGGCATTTCATTCGTAACTGACTTAGAACACATTGATAGATACAAAAATAATAGTAACAGAAAACTTTTTTTTTTTTTGTTTTTTTTTTTTTTTTAAATAATCCGTTTCATTTGTATGATTCGCCTCAAAATTTTCTTCCTCATGGCAAAATGAATATATTCTGTTATTAAATTTTCAAAAGTAAAATGTTATAAGGTATCTGAATAAAGGAGATATTTGTGCAAGTTTATTTTCACAGTGAAAAAATGATATTTTCAGTAGTAAAACTATGAAAATCGTGGCAGAAATCTTGATTTTCTTTCCCGTTACGCAGAATGTTAGAAAGAAAATACTCCCTGTAGATAGTAAGAGTAAATAAACCATCCTGACACGGACTGAAACTGCCAAAGTTTCTCCAAATTGTTATTAAAATCCATGTTAACTATTTTCAATCTCATAATCGCTTAGCTGTCAAGCTATGACGTTACAACCTACGACATTGCATTACGAAAAGACTTGGACAAACAAACACACACGAGCTAAATCATGATTCCCCTCAACTTTTTGATGAATGTGTCAATTTAGATAAAATAGAAAGCAACAGATAAAATTCAATTGATCATTTACTGGAACATCCTTACTGACTGATAATGTTACATGAATATCACGTTTTATGTTGCAGTTCAACTTTCCTGTTATCAAGAAAATACTGATAATACTTTATTTCTTGACGGTAAAGCTGGACAAAGTATTTAATAAGAAAAAAAGGGGGGAATAAATGATATGAAATCACAACTTATTATTGTGGAAACATAAAATAATCTCCTTAATAGATCATTTAAAAACAGCTGTTACACAATACATAGGCGTCGGAACCGGGGGGGGGGGGGGGGGGGGGGCTAGGGGGGAGGCTTTTTCAAAGATAGACAAAATATAGGCATTGAAAACTAGGGAATACCTTTTTCCGTTGGTTTAGCCCCCCCCCCCCTTTCAATTAGCCACCCCACTTTCAATTTGCTTCCGACGCCTATGCAATAAAACATGCTTATTTTGAAAGCTAGCTTTACATTGTGTAAATATACTTGTATTCCATCCTTTATGACCTTATCACCGGCGTCTTTGAAGGGTTTGATTTAAGAAATAAATTCCCTCATGGGAAGAAAAATTGGAGAATTTACCCTTCAGTCTCGATATTTCGTTGGAAAATAAAACACTAACCCGAAGGACTTTTTCTTTTTTTTCCTGGCTTTTTCTTGGAGTGTGTAGGGGGGGGGGGGGTAATCTGGGTAGGGGGATACTACTATATATAACAAAGACAGTTTTGAAATACATCAACAAGGTCCAATGCTATTCTGGGAATTAGGTTTGAAAGGGTAATTTGATTATTTCTGTGCGGGAAATCTCTCTATACAACACAGATACACACAGATACCTGTGTTCATTGAGCACCATAGATCAATTTATATATTTCATTAATTTTTTGTTGTTGAAAAGTCTATCTTCCACATTTTATTTAATCTCATATAGATCATTCCTGTATTGGCCGAATCTGAGGGTAATTTAGGAGTGTTTTTTTTCCTCCCTCGGTCAAGTTGTGTATAGGAATGTTGATTAGAAAACCATGAATATCAGTGTTAAATATCAAATTTCCTTATTGAATTATAGATGTCACCAAAAATAGCCTCACCTTCAATGCCAAATGGCACTGTTCTTCAATGCGAGTATGGAGAGAAAAGTTGTCACGTACCTCTCTACACAACACCAATACCAGGTTCAAACAAATGGTACGAATAATATAGCAATTATCATACTGTAGAAAATAAGTTCTGTCGCATACAAGTATGCTAATTACATGCTTAATTTCCATTATTTTCCACAATGCAATCTTCTTTTTACTTCTCAAGGTCTGCTTTTCAAGAATGACAACTCTATTAAGAAGTCATCTGGTAAAGAAAAGTCATTGGCATAATTTATATTGGTTTCTTTTGCAGCCCTGATGTTGAAAACACGGCTTCTTCTTCCATATCTAATACCTTTGCATTTTCATCTGAAAATAGTCAGGGATCATTACTGTGTCACGTGGATCTGTCAGTAAAACCGGAAATACCAGGAAATCATACCCTATGTGTCAGAGTCAAAAATAAAACGTACATGTTGAAAATAATTTGGAAACTGTATTTCTCTGAAATATTGAATGTTCTGTAATGTTTTAATTTGATTTTCTATTTCATACATTATATCTACTTTTTTAAATTTTATTTTGCGAATTCAGTGCAGATGGGGATATCAGATGCTACACAGTCCAGGTTGTCACCAGTAACAACAAGACCTTCGGTAGGTAATTCAAAAAAAGTTACTATGAAGATTTTATCGTTAAGGATCATTGCTTCAATATCTTAGCAATCTGAAGGCATGTTTTACGGTTAGGACATAATAATTTTTTTTAAATAAAATTTATTTACTTAGGTGGTCCTTGCCAGCAAAAACATTGTCATAATGGTGGAAGATGTGAAGCTGACCCTGTGTCTTTAACCTCTCAATGTATCTGTCCTGTCGGATATTCTGATACAAACTGCCTATCACAAAGTAAAAAAAATTAAAATAATTCAATACACGGTTTTGCAATTTTCATAAATCTTTTTATTTGCATGTTAGCTTTGTTTGAAGATTTTTAAGTGAAGACATTTTTTCTGTTTTTAGTTATCAGCATATCACCAACACTCCCTGGAGTAACGGTAGTAAGAGATTTAGACTTTAAATTCAGTGTTAAAAATTAGAGAGAAATCTGTTACTGGAAAATAGCTTCAAAAATTCAAGACTCTAATAAGATATATAATCATGTGTATTGGATTTTCATGTTTATGAATAATTTTATTGTGATGCACTGGTTACTTGAATAAGAAATTCTGTGAAATTATTTCAAAATGCTAATCCTCATAATTTTTTTCTGACTTCAGTAAAGCTTCTTAAAAAAAGAGGGCTACATTATTTGATGTCGGTAATTTTTGTTGCAAATATTGTAGTTAACTATTTCAATGACAGAAAAAGAATGTGTTGTTAGCTCACCTGAGCTGAAAGCTCAAGTGAGCTTTTCTGATCACCCGTTGTCCGTCGTCCGTCCGTCTGTCCGTCCGTCCGTCCGTCCGTCTGTCCGTCCGTCTGTAAACTTTTCACATTTTCAACTTCTTCTCAAGAACCACTGGGCCAATTTTAACCAAACTTGGTACAAAGTATCCTTAGGTGAAGGGGAGTGTAAATTGTTAAAATAAAGGGCCAAGTCCCCTTACAAGGGGAGATAATCAAGAAAAGGCAAAAATAGGGTGGGGTCATTAAAAAATCTTCTTCTCAAGAACCACTGGGCCAGAAAAGCTGAAACTTATGTGGAAGCATCCTGGGATAGTGTAGATTCTAAATTGTTAAAATCATGACCCCCGGGGGTAGGGCGGGGCCACAATAGGGAATCCAATTTTTACATTGAAATACATAAGAAAAATCTTTAAAAATCTTCTTCTCAAGAACCACAGGGCTAGAAAAGCTGAAACTTATATGGAAGCATCCTGGGGTAGTGTAGATTATAAATTGTTCAAATCATGACCCCCGGGGGTAGGGCGCAATAGGGAATCCAAGTTTTACATTGAAATATATAAGAAATATCTTTAAAAATCTTCTTTTCATGAACCACTGTTCCAGAAAAGCTGAAACTTATATTGAAGCATCCTGAAGTAGTGTAGATTCTAAATTGTTCAAATCATGACCCCTGGGGGTAGGGCAGGGCCACAATAGGGAATCCAAGTTTTACATTGAAATATATAGGAAAAATCTTTAAAAAAAAATCTTCTTCTCAAGAACCACAGGGCCAGAAAAGCTGAAACTTATATTGAAGCATCCTGGGGTAGTGTAGAATCTAAATTGTTCAAATCATGACCCCCGGGGGTAGGGCGGGGCCACAATAGGGAATCCAATTTTTACATTGAAATACATAAGAAAAATCTTAAAAAATCTTCTTCTCAAGAACCACTGGGCCAGAAAAGCTGAAACTTATATTGAAGCATCCTGGGGTAATGTAGATTCTAAATTGTTCAAATCATGACCCCCGGGGGTAGGGCGGGGCCACAATAGGGAATCCAAGTTTTACATTGAAATATATAGGAAAAATCTTTAAAAATCTTCTTCTCAAGAACCACTGTTCCAGAAAAGCTGAAACTTATATTGAAGCATCCTGGGGTAGTGTAGAATCTAAATTGTTCAAATCATGACTCCCGGGGGTAGGGCGGGGCCACAATAGGGAATCCAAGTTTTACATTGAAATACATAAGAAAAATCTTTTAATATCTTCTTCTCAAGAACCACTGGGCCAGAAATACTGAAACTTATATGGAAGCATCCTGGGGTAGTGTAGATTATAAATTGTTCAAATCTTGACCCCCGGGGGTAGGGCGGGGCCACAATAGGGAATCCAAGTTTTACATTGAAATCTATAAGAAAAATCTTCTTTTCAAGAACCAGTACTGCACCAATAAAGCTGAGACATATTTGGAAGCATCATGAGGTAGTGTAGATTCTAAATTGTTCAAATCATGACCCCCGGGGGTAGGGCAGGGCCACAATAGGTATATAAAGAGGGGGGAAATCTGGTAAAGAACAGCATGGCCAAAGTTACTCAGGTGAGCGATGTGGCCCATGGGCCTCTTGTTCATATTTGCGATGGAAGAACTATTTACAAGCTTTGATTGAATCAAAATTATTGTCCTCCTGTACAGTATAGATTTCTTATATAATACTATACTTTCCATTGTACAGATATCTTTCTTTTTCAAAAATTAATATTTTATTTTAGTCTAAATGATCAGAGAGGATTAAATTACATACAGATTTATCATAACAGCACATTTTAACAGCAAAGTAAAATTCTCAAAAATGCAATTCATATTGCTTTAACCAAGGAACAGAATTCTATGCATGGGTATTGCCATAATTTTTTATCTCCAGATGCTACTTTTCTTCCTTTATCATAGAGCTAGAGTCAGAGACTTCTGGTTCAGGTTAAGTTAATAAATTAATACTGATAATTGGAATAATGTATGGAACGGTGCGCAAGCAAGATTAACAATATATCGACAGAGAAACTTTAGGGCTTGAGAATACCTGTTATAA
This sequence comes from Saccostrea echinata, assembly GCF_033153115.1. Taxonomy (NCBI): domain Eukaryota; kingdom Metazoa; phylum Mollusca; class Bivalvia; order Ostreida; family Ostreidae; genus Saccostrea; species Saccostrea echinata. Next base: position 47,574,711 of record NW_026889758.1, read on the forward strand.
AACATATACATGTAATAGATTATCAAATGCAACATCGGTAAGGGTCTCTGTGTTTAGTTATCCTCACAAAATCCACAAATACACAAAATTGACTTTCAAACCCATAGAAATCATCCATATTCGTAAATTCTTTCAATTTTTTTCAATCAAGTTGAAATGATTCGCCTTAACCTTATTTCAAGTACAACTTGTTGAGTAAAAAATATATGATGTATTTTTTCTTAAATCAGCCAACCACTACTAAGCCTATCTTCACGGACACAGCTATTCCAGATATCATTCAATGTTCAGCTGGCAGTACATGTAGTGTTCCTTTAATAATAAAAGGGGAGTCAGGAAATATGTATGTATACTTTATACTCAAACTTTAGTTTATATATAGCTAACTGTTATGAACTGTTGAATGTTTGAAGTGAACAAATTACAGTACTTCATCATAAAGATTGTTCTCATAGTCTCACTTGATCTATTGTAGTCCACAAGTAGATACTGACAGCACTTTGGTCACTCATCCTATACGGACAGTTATGTATCCAGGAAAGACGAATGATACATTTCAAACAAATATAAAAATGAGCAGTTTGAAGGAAGGAGTTCACACTGTTTGTACTCACATTGTAGACAACAGGTATACTTTAACACAAGTTTTATCAATGTGTATCTTCATAATTCCGCTTTGACTTCTGGTTTGACAATGCCTCAGACATAAGCAGTACACAATAAGGATTCTGTTTAACATACATGATAAAAGTCAAATGAATAGCCAGACTGAAATTTATTTAGATGAAATATGTGGAGATAACGAACAGTATTCGAGCTCAAAAGTCCATTAAATCTTGCAAAATAGGAGCAGAGCAAACACGGACCTCTAAGACATCAGAGGTGGGATCAGATGCCATGGTGAAGTGAGCATCCCCTGCCGACCGATCACAACCACCGTGTGTTCTTGTCATGATCGGGAAATCAAGGAAATCAGTGTGTAAATAATGGTCTAACAATTAGTATGAAAAAGTCAGTCAGCATTTGATTTAATGAAAGGTTGTATTTGCTGACAAGGTCATTGTATCGACCATAGAACTTACGAAATGATGACTTTAAACGAGACTGCTGATATTCTTGTTTCATCAACTTGTTTGTCAATAACTTACCTCGTTTTAGAAATTGTTCATTCGTAGAGCATGCTCTTGCGTATCGAATCAACATAGATATAAACCCCGTATGCAGTTGATAAGGGTATACTGCAGCATAAATAAGGGAAGTTGACGATTGAAAAGTTAAAGTCATCACGTTTATCAAAAAGCTTTGTTGTTAGATTACCATATACGTCTTTTTCTAATAAAATATCTAAATATGAAACAGATGTGTCAGACACTGTGGTATCTTTTATCTCAAGCTCACTGGGATATATCGTGTCGACATAAGAAAGGAAATGACCATTGTTAATTGTCAATACGTCGTCGGTATATCTAAATGTTCGAGTTGAATGCCACAGCAAGTGTTTTCTTCTTTTCACGTAGAAAATTTTGAACAAGTTCTGCTTCATATGAATACAGAAATAGGTCTGCTAATAACGGGGCACAATTGGTACCCATGGGAATTAGATATAATGAATAGATGGCAACTCTACAGTCTAGCTTATTGAACAAACAAAAAATTATTATTTTAATGTTGAGGGTGCAGGGTTTGTTTTTTCAGTATATTTGTTTTAATGTTCATTGCAAAATATTGACATCCTTAGTAGTATCTTTTTTCATTAAAGTGTGTTTTTGTTTGTTTGGGATTTTTTTGTTTGTTTGTTTTTACAAAATATAAAGTACGTTTTGAATTACAGAGAGAAAGGGGATGAAATTTGCTTTAGGGTCAATTTCACATCACCAGTTACAACAGTGTCAACAGGAAACCACCTGGTGTGTAGAGATATAGGTGAAACACTGCTATGTATTTCGTATTCCTGTCCATTTAGAAAGAAATATATGGAAACGTTTTTCTTTTACAGAATTTTCAAGAACCTACAATTCCAGATACGTCTTCTGTCAATTGTTTAGAAAATAACACATGCCACGTGCTACTGCATACTCCAAAGGATAACAATGGCAATTGGTACTTTCAACTTTTTTAGTAATATGCATACATTATCGATTTGAGAACTTTCATGTAAATTACTAAGATGTGTCTAAAAATATTATAATTATTTCTTTTATCATGGAACATGAAATCATATATTTGCTAAATCAATTGACTATTTAGTCTATTTGTTTGTGTAAAGTTTTCAAAGGATTTCTCTACCCTACTTCACAGTATGAGGATTTTTCCCGACAATACAATCTGTGGATTATGTGCTTCTTATGAATGTTCAATGCAGAATCAATGACTTTCCTATATTATTTTTAGCTTAATCCCAAGACAAGCCCCATTTTCATCTGGAACTGCAATTCTTAAAACTAGCTTGACAACATTTGATCAAAATTTGTGTGTAACAGATATCGCAACCATTGCCAAACACAGGGAAACAAAGAAACTGTGTGTTGAAGTAAATGGGTACGTTCCTTTGTTCATATCTTTAATATACTATGAATATCTACATTTTTCTAGCTTTATACTAGTTTTGTTGAATGTTTCAATTCAATATTTGCTTTACTTTTCTCTTTCAAAATATAATTGCTTCATTTCATCAACATGTAATTTTATTTTTCATATTTTATTTTCCTTGATAATTTGATTTTTCCAGACACACAATATTAGTAAAAGAGCCTGGTTACTAGATTTTATTTTTTATTATTATTTCCCTTTCTCTTTGCTTATTTATTACAGATCTACAGATAAAAGGTGTATAATTGTGAATGCAGTTACAAATTTAACAAGTAAGAATCTCAATTGTGAAAAAAGAGTTCAGAAAAATATGTAATTGTGCGTTTTTTTTCAGTGAAATGAACTTTGAACTTTCCATGATTAATAATAATTTTTTAATAAATCTGTTTAGAATCACTGTGTAATAGTAAACCTTGTGGTGCTAATGGATATTGTAAGTCCACTTCTACTTCCTCATATGTGTGTATATGCAAAGTTGGATTTAAAGGAGTACATTGTGAAAACACAAGTAAGTTTGCTTCAATGGACTTTTTAGATAAAAACTTAAAGCTGGTTATGAACAAACAAACGAACGAACATATCCATACAGAAGACAGTGTTGATATAAATTAAAAATACAAACAAGGTCAAACAAAAAAAATGTTAAAAAATACTGTTTTATTTCAGCAAAACCCATACCAGTACCACGGCCATCTAACAAGTCCTCAAACGTGAGTGAATCTGTAGAAAAATTTGTCATTTCCAACAAATCAATGAATTATCATCAAACTATTTCTTAAATAAACATTCTTGACAGTCTACACCAATATTTGTGAACACAATGTTACCAAAAGAAATAACGTGTCAGCTGAACAAAGATTGCACGATAATGATACCCGTGCATGGAAGTCCAGTGAATAAGTAAGGGAATTATATATTTCTATATTTTGATACAATGTCTTTTTGTTATTGTCAGTGGAAATATTTATAATGAATCCCTTTTTTAACCAGGAGTTCCCTCCTTTTTGGACATTTGGATAAAGGAGTTGAGCCTGAACAAATTAATCTGGTTGATCTTACAAAGCCAGTCAATCAGTCCATTGCGCAATTCCATGTCACACCATCAGAAACTGGAACAAGACGCGTCTGCGTTCAAACAAGAAATTCTAAAACGTAATCATTTTTCTAACAATATGTAATTGCACTTTTTATTTCAATTATTCGTGTACTTTTATCTTTGTCTTACCAACTTTTGCAGGAACACTGATGAAATCTGTGTTAACGTTAACATCATACCAGGTAAATAACATTGCAAACAAGATACATCATCTCGATATTTTTTTCTAATTTTGATATTTGCATTATTTGTGCGGAAGATATTCATAACAGAACAAAATGTGTTTCAGATAACACTGTATCCACAACAGCGCCAGTCGTAAGTTACATGTATAAGTTTAGGGGGGAAAGTCTTAAATATCTTTAAAAGATGAAATAAAAACAACGTGATGATATATATATATGTATTGTTATAGAACTCTGTATAATTTATTTTAATTACTAGGACGCTTCTGTTTCATACTTTGAATCAAATACACCCAGTTCTAAACAATATATTTGTTCAATGAACATCTGGACGATGGTTTACACATCCACATATTACTTATTTCACATTCAGCGAACACGCAATCGCCGACTTTAACATATCATTAGCATTTGTAAAGACTGATAAAAATAGCAGCATCTTTGAGTGGTTATCAGATAGCTCTCGTTTTTAGTATTAAATCCCCAGAAGCATTATATAGATTGCTTTATAGGATACTGCCAACAAAGTACAATATTTTAAACAGATGACACCAGAAATAGTCTCTCCCTCATTACCAAATGGAACAGTATTACAATGTGAAAGCGCACTGGACAGCTGTCATATACAGCTTGTAACAAAACCAACACCAGGATCAAAATCTTGGTAGGAATAATTAAAGAAAGTATGCTTTCTTTTATAAATTAACTCGATATTTATATACCACGGATTGAAATAAGGTCTTTAAGGCTCCTAAAAATCATAACAATAAAAAAATGTAATCATTTTAGAGAAATGGTAATATTTATGTCTTAAAATGCTTTCTTTAATATTTTAGTCCAAGAATAGAAAACACGCCAACCTCTTCATTAGTAAATGTTCATGATTTTACATCAGAGACGGTTACAGCATCCGATTCAGTGTGTCACACAGATTTGTCCGTGAAACCCAATGCACCGGGTAATCACTCGCTGTGTATCAGGGCAAGACAAGAAGAGTAGGTTTTTAAAAAATATTTTATTTTTCATGCATGATGCGCGCATAATTAGTAATAAGATAATAATAAATGATTTAATGCTTCCCCCCCCCCCTTTTAATTCATTTTAGGAAAGCAGGGGGTGAGAGATGTTATGTTATCCAGGTGGTGACGAATGGCGATAAAACATTTGGTATGCTCCGTAGCATAGTTTTCCAACTTTTTCAATCCTTCATGCTCATAAAAATATGGAATATACTTATTGTTTTCCCTGCGCTTTTGTTTGCAAGATGAAATGTAACGTCTGTTTCCTGTATTTATGTTTGTAAGGTGGACCTTGCCAAGATCGACATTGTTACAATGACGGACGCTGTGAAGCAAACTCTATTTCCAAGTCAACATGCATATGTCCTGTTGGATTTGCAGGAAGCAACTGTCAGAAAAGTTTGTATAATCTTACCCGAATTACAGCCATTTTATTTTCTTATATGATACATACAGAATTCAATATTATTTATATTTACACCATATATTTTGATTTTAGGCCAATTTTCTCCCCTAATAAACCAAGGAAACACGGGCAAGGTAAATAATGTTATTACGTTTGATGAACTCTTATCATCATTATTATTATTCATCAATTTATAAGCATCAATCAATTTGTAGCACATGATTAACTTCTATTTGTTACCGTTCTTTTTAGCCAAACAACACTGCTCCAATATTTACGAACACTGCCATACCCGATGTAATACAGTGTTCAATAAGCACACCTTGTGGAGTCCCTCTAATCGTTACTGGTCCACCTGGAGACATGTAAGATAATTACCACCTTAGTATATTACAAAGATTCAGGTGTTTTCCATGATACCATCACTATCATTTATATCAGAAAATTGATTTAATCATGTCTCAAGAAAAATTGGAAAGTGTTTAAAAAAGTAAAATTTTGACTTTGATTTGTAAAACTTACTTGGGTTTTAAAATCTAGTAAAGATTTTAAATATTTTCGAAATTGATGCTCTTTTTTCATAGCCCCACAGTCGATACAGACAGTCCATTTGTTATCCATCCTGTAAGGACAGACACATTTCCAGGGAATTCAAATACTACATATCAAACAAACATCAAACTAAAAGCATCAAAGAAAGGTCAACGTAAAATATGCATAAATACTGTTCACAAAAGGTAATAATCAGCTGAGCCGTGGTTCTTTTGATTGCAATTTTTTTTTTTTCACTATTATTGATGATGACTAATTTCCTGTTTTATTTCAAAATAAAAGAAGAAAAATTGTGAAGGTGGTAGAGCTGATAAAATTTGCCATGTTTAATATGATTGTAGTTCAAAAGGTGATGAAATTTGCTTTAAAGTCAATTTTACATCTGGAACGCCTACCAAGCCACCTACAGCTGTACGTATTAAGAATTACACGATTCTTTTATCATTGTTGTATATGAATACAGTTTCAAAATATAACAAAAGTTACAGTGAAAAAAATAACCCGTATGACATATTATTTCAGGGCATACAAGAACCAACAATTCCTGATTCTTCTACTGTAAAATGTTTAGAAAACACGGACTGTCATTTGCTGATACATACTTCAAAAGATAACAGTGGTAATTGGTAAGGAATAATCATCGCAAATTATTAATAAATACCGCACCTTATGTATATATTCGATCTCATTTTTACGATCCTTGGACATATACTATTGCTGTTTATTCAGTGAACACCCCAAGGAACTACCACATACATCGGGAACAGTCATTATAAACACAGAAGTGACTAGCTTTGACCCCAATTTTTGTGTAACAGATGTTGTTACAAAAGTACAACATGGAGAAACTAAGAAGATTTGTATTGGGACCCACAGGTATCATTCAGTCTTGTGTATAAGTCTCATTATATTTTACAATAATGCAAGGCATCCTACAGATGTACAGTAAAACCACATACACAAAAAAGTAGATGTTGAATAAAACACATTTCTGTTTTGCAAAAAAATTGATAAAAATCTAGCTGCATTGGAAAGAATATAACCCTAATTTTTTCCTAAACATATTATTACAGTTCCAGTGAGAAAAGATGCATCATTGTCAATCCATCGCTTAATTCCACAAGTACGGTATTTCGATTTTATGTATTATGATATTCAGAATTATTTTTAAAGATTTGTTCATAAGAAGAGCATATTTTTTTTTTAATTTCAGCTTCCCACTGTCATCATATATCTTGTAATAAAGGGTACTGTTTTTCAAATGATCACTCCTTCACTTGTATTTGTCCGGTGGGAAAAAGTGGACGGAATTGTCAGAATCATGGTGGGATATTTTTCATTAAGTTTCAAATTAATTAGAATTGTCATAAAATCAATGTTATTTTACAAAATTTTATCATCTTTTTAGTTCCACATATTCCAATACCAAGAGATCCTTCTGCAAATATTACAAAAGTGAGTTGTTTCTTATTTTATTTAAGTGTTAAGGAAACTCTAAACACTGCACACTAAAGAGTTCTACTTGTAGGGTAGTTTATTCAGTTACAATAATGTTCTCTTAGAAGTAAGAAAAAAGGTTATTTACAGTTTATCACACAATTTGTAATATATTAAAAATATTCTTAACATTATATTAGACCAAGAGAAAGTAATCAAATTTATTATTTCCATTAATATTCCCAATTTTAGTAAACAACAGTGATTTCTGTTCACGAATATTCCATTGACTTTGAAACATTTTATCTGCGGAAATATGGCAGGTACCCTATGTTGAAATTGAACTAAATAGTCCCAATATGCAAACCTTCATATATTTTTCTCCAAGTCTTAAAAAAACAACACTTTTTGTTAGTGTTTAGAGCTTCTGTAAATGAGATTTTTCACAAATATTGAACGAATCGTATGAAAATGAATTATTCTATACATGTATATAAAAGTACATTATCATGTTTTAAGTTTGCATTGATGTTTAAAATGCACAAGACGACTGAAGGCAAACTGTTTGTTAAAAATGATTTTTATCATATTTTATTGTTATTTTTGTGTACAATAATAAAATGAATTATTTTCTCCAAAGATGTTTTACATACTTTGTTGTCCTTTAGTTATAGTCCACAAAAAATGTACTTCATTCATCACAAAAATTTACACAAAAATTTAAGCACACATACATTAACATGCGTATGTTAATTCAAAATGATTTGTCTAGTTCATCCAGCGTATTTTTCTACAATATTCATGACAATAGATTTTTTTCCTTGCTCAGTTTCATAAAAAATTAAAAATGATGTTTTATAGTGTTTTCAATCTTTATTGCAGAATTCAACTATATTTGTGGACACTGGTGTACCCACCGATATCAACTGCGTCTTGAATCGGCCATGTGAATTCCTGATGCCAATTTCTGGGCAGAATTTATCAATGTATAATATTCATTCTACAGAAAATCAGATCTATGAATCTTTTTATTTGAGTTATATCATGTCTTAATCATATAATTCATATTTTGATTCAATCTTCTTAGTACATGTTTCTTTTTTGATATAGCAAATCTTTAGCAATTGGATCTAAAAATGCGTCTTTAAAACTTTGTCCATTAACGCTGAGTGGTACTGATACGAAGATTGCTCATTTTTGTGTCAAACCAACTCAAGTCGGTACTGAAGTGATGTGTGTACAGACTCGAAATACTGTTGGGTAATATTACTTTTTCCTTCAATTTTCTTGATTAAAACTACCATTCATACATATAGTACTAATTCTTAAATTCCCGATATTTTATGTATTAATTTTCTACCTAATTTTGATTTTTTTATGTTATTTCCTTACAGGGTCACCATGGATGAAGTTTGTTTAAAGATTCATACCACTTCTGGTATGTTTTAAAGATGTAGTACTAGTATGAAATATATGGAGATAACGAACAGTATTCAAGCTCAAAAGTCCATTAAACAATACAAAATAGGAGCAGAGCAAACACGGACCTCTAATCATCAGAGGTGGGATCAGGTGCCATGGAGGAGTGGGCATCCCCTGCCGACCGGTCAATTTTAATATTTTTTTCTAATATAGCTAAATATCGTGTATGTGGACTTAAATATAAAGTTGTATTTTTTATTTCAGCCCCACAGACAACAGCAACTCCTCACACTGTATGTACAAACCTAAAATTATCATTTCACATATACATATTCTCTTTTGTAGTAATTCTACCCAAATAATTTGAATTCTCAGATGCCTGTTTTCTTCGGTGCAGCAAATTGTATATATTTATTGTATATTTAGGTGAAAGACAACGTCATCAATCCCTCATATCCAGATGGATCTGTTATTAAATGTATGGTGAATAAGACCTGCTTTGTCCCGGTAATTACAGAAAAGTCTTGGAATCCTCCATGGTAAGAAATTTTCAAGCAAGAATCTCTCAAATTATTGGAAATTGGAGAAAAACGTGTAAAGCGAATAAAATTCCTATTTAAACTTCACTGTTCAATAAAAAAGATACATACTGTATTGTAGTCCTAAAATAAAACAGACCGAGAGAACTACTTTGGAAATATTGCATGTTTTTACACCACGTTCTCCAAATAATGGTGCATGTTTTGGGAACATAACCATCATTCCTCAGCAGAAAGAAATAGGAAAACAAGATTTATGTTTCAAAGCAGTACAACAAAAGTGAGTTATATGTTAAATGATATAATTTCTTCTAGAGAAAAAAATCATCATGTAGTTTGCTTAAATTGGATTAACGTTGCACTAAGCCTGAATATATTTTTCTTTCGTATTTCTTTGTACATGCTATAAATTCTACAAATAAAATAAAACCACGCGTAGAAATTTTAAATGTAGAAAGTAATTGATAATGCTATATAATATATATGGAAAAAAAAATAATTTCTTAAATGCTTCAAACCTGCATTTAGCATCCCAATCTTCACTGAAATTCCATTCAGAGATATCTTTCTGAATCTCTAATATTTTTTAACTTTAGAAAGTATTTTATTTTCATGCTATTCAGGACAATGCGAATGTGATTTTTCGAATTTTGTAAGATGAGAAACTCACATATTTGTATTCCATATTTCATGCCTAGTTATCCAGGAACAGAGCACTGTTTGGTGATTGAGGTAGTAGATTCAGTTGACAAGTCAAAAGGTAAAGTTAGATCTGAATTCTATGAAAGAGCTGTTAAATTAATACTAAAGTAGGTAACTGATAACTGTCAAACAATTTATCTTTGATTAAACCACAAGAAACTATGAAGGATTTTTTTTTCAATATTTTATCATTAATATGCTTATTTTTGATTGATCTATTGTAATAGGAGGACCCTGTCAGACAAAACATTGTGAACATTTCAGCCAATGTATTTCTGATGTGGTCACTAACACTGCCATTTGTAATTGTTCTACTGGATATACTGGGGATCTCTGCGAGAAAATAGGTAAATTGTGACTTAAAATGTTTGCCTTATAGTGGTTTTGACAAGAAAAGTGATTATATTCTACTTTATATAATTAGTTTTAATGTAACAATTTCTTTAATTAATGCATCTACTACCAGCGAATCACATTTGTACACAGAATATGAACATTATTATAATTTTTGGCTAAGGTAGTCAATACATGTATTAAGGATCCTCTTTACACAGCATATTTGCTGGTATTATTTATGTTGTTTTAGAGGTCCGTATTTGCTCTGCTCCAAATTTTTATTGTTTAATGGACTTTAGAGCTTGAATACTGTTCGTTATCTCCATACATTTTACTATAAAATAAGACATATGTCCTTAGTTAAAGTCAACAGTGTATGTCTCCTTTTTAAAAAAACGATCACTCTTTTAACATTTTGTTGGACCAAAATATACACATTTAGGACTATTTGCATCTATTTTCCCATTAAAGTAAGCCACAGTGATTTCTTTTCATCAGTACGCCGTTCTCTTTGAACATTTCTCTGGGGTACTAGAAAATGGCCATTTTTAATCCTGTATTGAAAATGAAGTCGATAAAATTAATATTTACACCATTATGCACAGTGACTCAATCAGACACGTTCCTCAAATCACTAGACTCGTCATTGATTTAGTGTTTCGGCGGTGTGATACGAGGTTTATGATTTTTAATAGCTTAGAATATTATAATTACATTAATATACATGTACTGTAATTTTATAGGTAGGACCACAATTTAAAACTAAAATAACTGCTTTTTAGCTCAAATGAGCAAACTAAAATTCTATTATGTAAATTAGCAACAAAGAAGAAGATAAAATATGGAAAGTTTACATAATACAGTATCATCCATGTATACATACGCCAGAAAATTGTCGATCAGAAAAGCTCATATGAGCCTCAGGCGAGCTAAAAAAATAAATGTTTTTCCTTCTTTTAAATATGGTTTATCAGCTCAAAAATACAATAAAACACCTCTTCGGTTTTTTTTTTATTCTGGTGCCATATTTTTCATCAGCTTTTTCATAATATATGCAGATGCAACCACAGTGTCATCACCGGTATCAGCCATTATGACGTCACCTTCTGTCTCTCTCTTGGGACATTCTTCATCACAGACGTGTAAAATCAGTATGTACACGTTTCGTTAAATTCTTTTTAGTAAAACAAATACAATAAGTACAAAACTTAGATGAAATAATTCATTGCGTCAGTTTTATGAATATTGAATGCTTTTTTTATTAGACATTGAAGTGAATTTTTCTTGTTGTAGGTGTAAAAGATGCAGTGAGTAATCAGTTTAAAAAATAAGAGAAAAAACAAAATTTAAAAAACACACATATCGTTTTAATTTTATATTTGTACAATAAACATCAACAGCTGATATTTTAATCATAGAAACTTAACAAGTGTTTTTTTTTTTATATTAAATGTAGCTTAAAGCAGCTAGAAATGGAAGAGTGAAGTGCACGTGTCACAGTAAAGGTAAAACAAGCCAGGTGATTACAACAAACCCTACGGCGACATTGGATCAGCTTGTTAAAGCAGCCGGGATCGGAGCTGGTAGTGTAGGCGGATCTATCGCCATAGCAACGTTTATATATGTAATTGTTCAAAAACTTCGGAATCATTTGAAAGTCAAAGAAATGAAACGAAGACCAAAGTACATAAAATGATGTTATCAAATAGAGACTTTCAAGTGAAAGATTGTCATTTGTGATAATTTAATAATAGTTTTATGCAGCAAGATGTGTTCAATTTATTATATTTTTGAAAATGCCTTCTTAAACTCCTTTATAGTTTAGTCGATACTCCGTCTGTGTTGCTTTGTATTGTAGCTATTTCCACGCTTTGATTATTTTCCTGTTCCGGTGGGGGCTTGTAAAGTTTAAAGGCAGTGAAGAAAAATATAACTCCCAAAGCCTTTAAAGCTAACCACCAAATCATGATGCGCATGCCTAAATCATGTTTGTTGTACGTCCAACAGGAACCCTTTTCTCCACAGTCCTCTTGCCAAATTGTGCAAGCACTGTCAATAATGTATCCAAGCAAAACCGGTCCTGGAGTAGTTCCTACGAAATGTAAAGCAATGATTTTTATCCCCTACATGAACGGTTTTCTGATTTATTTTAATGTCTTTGCATATCGTAAAACAGTCAAAATGTTACCGGTCACAGAATGAATTGTTACTTGCATTATTTCTTTCAGATGGAGAAAACAAAGTAATTTGAGTGCTAGTCTGTGTTTAGAGTGAATAAGGGGAGAGGGACACTTTGAATCTAGATCAAGAAACATTTCAGAAACTTCCTTACAGCTGAACACGAATCATAAAAGAGAGCTATCTTTGTCTGCCATATTTTTCTACCCTAATCTATACTCCACCAGCCTCTATATAAGCCTCAGCTTTGTTAACGATTAAATGTATTTCGCTTCACAAGATTACCTGAACAGACGTCTCTTTTATTGTCATTATGATGGGCACGACAAAAATGACTTCTGTATGCCTGCCACATCAGGAAAAAAAGTTATCAAAGATCGATATTCGATACAAAGTGAAATTAACACAAATGCACATTCAATGAAATAAAACGTAAAACATCAACTGAAAGACAATGTAAGATAAATATGTATTAAAAGCAGTCAGGTGTAACGAATCCTAGGGTGTATATACCCCAGTGCTGATACAGGATTTAGGAAAACTAATACATGTATGGCGTATGCCTACTTAAGAGTCGTGTTCGGCTTTAATTCGTGGAAATGTTACATTGCCTTAAAGACATTTCAAAGTCATTGAAGCTGAGAATCGTAATCTATTTCTTAACTCCTTTATAATGAAATGCTTATGATATCCTTTGCAACCCGAATCGTGCAATGACATCGATACCCTTACCTAATAGACGTCCAATTAGAAGCTGGATACCCAGCGCTAAGGACCGCTGGTTGTCAGGTACACATCTAAATATGCGTAAAATAAGACATCAATACAAACAAATGGTATAAGTGTCGCAAGTCTACCTATATGATGTAGTTTGCGATTTTGTTTTATAAAATTCATATTGAAACACTCAAATAAAATATGAATTTTTTTTTTACAAACACGCTGTTACCTGAATATTGAAGTCACAACTGGAGACATTGTCATAAAGGTAAAAAACATGATGCAAAATAATAAGACACAGAAGGCATAAAACCAAGGGCATCTCTCTGAACAGCTACCGTCAACAGCCGCAGACTCATTTCTGGGAGAGTCAATACACGAACAGTTGAAGAATGACTAAAGAATAAAAGAGAAAAAGAAAAACTTCGAAGTTTTGTTTTAAAAATGAAAAGAAAAAGTTCTCTACGTAACAGAGACCTAATCTTAAACACAACCAAATGTACAATCTTTATACGAATATTTTAAGATACACTTACCTTTACCCCTCCGACAGTAGTGACGTTTGTACAACCTGCATGACATGGTGAAAAATACACTGTGTGATTTATGCCACAGATTGGTTCAAATGCTGACGTAGTACATCCGCAGCCCTTATTACAAACTGCTTTCAAATCGGACACTGAACTGTAAGAGTTAACTAGCAAATAAATAGAATGGCTAGTTTTTATATGATTTGTTAAGATTTTCTCATCATTGACTTTTATTCTATGCATTGATCATGATTTACGAATACTTTTTCACTTTATAAATTGCTAAGAGGACTTCTAGCTTGAATTGACCTTTAAGTAGCAAAAATTTGTCGGTTTGATAACCTAATTTTGGATTATTCGATATCGGAATACAAGAACGCTCATAAAATGGTTGTTGAAGATTTTCTTTTTCTCTTATTGTTGAGGGTTTTTTTTCTCTCTGTAAGATTATTCAAGCTGTTAGAGAACGGCTTGACCAAGTTTAAGATCCAAAATCCAGTTAAAATAATTTATTCCTGCTGCCTCGCCATAAAATCAAAATTATAACTTTTCAATCGGGTAAACATATCTTGCAAATTAAAAAGGCCATCACCTTTCTCCAGAGTATGGTGTGTCCAAGCCAAAGATTGGCTGATCTGGACAATTGATCAGAAATGTGGGCGCAAACAAAAGACAGGTAGCCATGCAGATGAAACAGAGTTTGAGGATACCAGGACAGCGAAGTTGTAATTTCTTGGGCAGGTAACCCCCTAAAAGCATGCCTCCTCCAGATCCAGGAATGGTTATAATCCCTTAAACGAGAAAGTACATGCGCACTTACTCATGCAAGTAAACAATTTAATAAATGGAGAAATATTTTTAATGACATGATTGAATAATACAACTTATATATCACTAAATACCCATAACACTTCCAGCTGTTGTTAAATCTACGTTAAATAGGACGTGTATAAGCTTTGCTCCAAACACCGCAGTGCCTCCAACTACGTTTAACTCGATTGTTGCTCCAAGTACAATGAACACGTATGTAGGATTCTTCAGCTTCAATTGTAGTTAAATTTAGTGTAATGTGTAAAAACAAAACTGTTTCGAATACTTTAAAGCAAATATCAAGGGGCCTGTTTTACAAAGAAGTTACGACTAAGACCAAAATGTAATTTTGGCAATAACTTTCTATCTTATATTCATTTTAAAATGGTTGTTATCTGAAATAAAATAATTTAGAAAGATATTTCATAGTAGTAACTTTTAATAGTCATTTATTTTTGCAAGATTTTACAATCTTCTAAAGTTTTTGGTCTTTGTCGTAAGTTCTTTTGTAAAATGGACCCAAGGTATCTTAAAACAATCTACCAGAAGCCATATTGCTTTAGGAATGTCTTTGATTTTTGTCCCAAAATCAGGTCTCGTAGTTGCTTCCGAATCTCCCGAATTGTATGCTTCAGATACTTTCTGTTTTTGCAAATCATCATATCCTATAGAACAGTAAGATTTCATAGTGCAGAATAAGTAAACATATTGATCAGGTTAAAGATGCAGCTAAAGGAAATTTTCGAAAATATATGTATAATATCAT
This sequence comes from Saccostrea echinata, assembly GCF_033153115.1. Lineage (NCBI taxonomy): Eukaryota > Metazoa > Mollusca > Bivalvia > Ostreida > Ostreidae > Saccostrea > Saccostrea echinata. The sequence continues at coordinate 47,589,998 of NW_026889758.1, forward strand.
TTACCAGGGTACATAAAAGCGAGACATTTCCTTTTGGGTGTTACTTAGAGACGATGAGATAACAATATACCTGACACCAACGATATATCGTTTATTCGAATAAAAGTTAAAGTCCTGTTCCACTGTCTCAGTATTAACATGAGCCTATCTAGCATATGGTGCTCGGAATACTGTCAAAAAGTATTGCTATGATCGATCGATGTGTTTTAGCTCACCTGAGGTGAAATTGCTAATTGCTAAAAAAAATAGCTTTTTTGTTCAAATCACGCCCCTGTGTTTCGTGTGGGGCTACAAAATGTGATCAAAACTTTACATAGGAATACTTGTTTATTGGGGAAAATCTGATGCAGAACAGCAAGGCCAAAGTGACTCAGGTGAGCATTGTGGCCTATGGACCTCTTTTTTTTAAATTGACCAAGAAAAATTCTTGTACACCATTCACAGCCTTATGTATCAACCTGATTGGTCAAAAAGCATCCTTATATAAATTAAATTAATAATTTCTGTGAAATATGGGTTTTGACGTTGAACCTAAACTAACAGGCTTCTTCCAGAGCCAGTTGATTATCTCTCTTATTATAGGTTTTGAGAGTTCAATTCAAAAAAGTGCCCATTATATCAATACGTAATACACACAGTTATTTACTCTCTCTCTCCGCATAATTTTTCAATGAGATCATATATGTTAAGCAATGTTAAACAATAAAAGATTAATGCAAAACCTATGTAAGTGACGTACCTGGAAGACGCTTGGGAAATCCTAGTGTTGGTAAAAAGATGAAGAAGAAAGCAAAAAAGCTTACGACGATACCTATCCACCAGGCCCCGACCCACTGGGGGTCATCTGGAGTTAGTCCGACACTGTCATAAGATATAAATATATTTGTTTAAAATGGCGCGTGCCTTTAAACTGTTAGATTTGTTATGCTTCTTGATATGAATGGGGAGTAAGTCAACAAAATCTTTCTAGCAATCATGAACTAAATCTAATTGCAGTGTTTAACTAAAGAATGTGTTTAGATATCAAAACATAATATTTTATTTTCAGAGATAAGTATTAAAGTACATGTATTTTAAACAAAATGTTATTACGAGTACATGGTACAAAATTCAAATATACACATCTACATACGAATCTGAGGGAACTTTATCAATGTCGACGAATAATCCCAAGGTTTGTCCTCCGACAATGTAGCCCACAGCAACACCAACAGCAGCGCAACAAAATGTCAACGCTAAATACAAATCAAGAATACATTTCAGAGACGTTTTAAACTGCATATATTATTAAAAAAGATACTACTTATAATTGTGAAAGATACGGACACTTGCATACTTACAGACATAAAGAGATGTCATTTTCTGTTTGCAATTTTCATCAATATATGCAAGTGCAATAGTAAACATGGGTACTGCCCCGATACCGTGGAACATTTGTCCGAGGATAAACATGGCGTAATACTCGGTATAGGAAGACGTCTGAGCATCCTTGGCTTTGCATTGTGTAGAGCCGGAGGCGTGGTTTAAGCTGCACACAGCATCTGTTTCATTGTCCTTAGCATTGCTATCTGTAAAGTTATCCTTTGAATTTTGAAAATAAATTAAATCCAAAACTTAAGCTATCTTTCGTGAAAATAAAAGACAAAGCTTAGTAAAATCAAAACAAGATGTTTTTTTTTACAAAAGAGAGAAATGCAAGAAAAAGATTAATGTGTGATTTTTATGAAATTGTGAATAGAAAAACTGTTACCTGACAAAGTAAAGTGATATTTTTCTCCAATAAAATGTGGTAACAGAAACAAAAAGCTTCCAAGTGACATCACAAGAACACCAGCGGCCATTAATTTAGGTTTGTGCACACGTTCGCCTATGTATCCCACAAAAAGGAAGAAAACAAAAGCTCCAAAGTCATTTGCTGAGGCAATGATGGCAGACCGTTTGCTAGAGAGACTGTATCTCTTCTCCAATGCCGGAATGATGACATTAACGACACCATTAACAATGAATCCTTCAAAGAAATTGAATACACACTGCCAAAAAACGTTCCATTGTATGGTATTGAAGAACTGCAAGCATCTGAAAGCGGAAAAAATTATACAGTGTAATATTGAAGAAAACATCATACACGTACCGAAAACTGAAACAAAGAGTGTTCGATTTAATTGGAATTCAATGAAAGAATGTTTTTAATTTCCTTTGAATGCCTAAAAATGATATAATCCAAAGGAGAGTGGAATCTGAAAAGAATTATATTGATTCAAGAAAAGATAATTATTCCTTAACATTTCAACCATTTATTTGTTCGCATTTCTTTTCTGGTTTTAAATAATGTCGTACTTGAAATCCTTTGCATTTTTAGCTCACCTGAGCTGAAAGCTCAAGTGAGCTTTTCTGATCACTCGTTGTCCGTCGTCCGTCTGTCCGTCTGTAAATTTTTTTACATTTCAACTTCTTCTCAAAAACCACTGGGCAAATTTTAATCAAACTTGGTACAAAGCATCCTTGGGTGAAGGGAAGTTAAAATTGTTAAAATGAAAGGCCAAGTCCCTTCAAAGGGGAGATAATCAAGAAAATGCAAAAAATTGGTTGGGGTCATTAATAAAATCTTCTTCTCAAGAACCACTGGGCCAGAAAAGCTGAAACTTATGCAGAAGCATCCTGGGGTAGTGTAAATTCTAAATTGTTCAAATCATGACCGCCGGGGGTAGGGCGGGGCCACAATAGGGAATTCAAGTTTACATTGAAATATGTAGTAAAAATCTTTAAAAAATCTTCTTCTCAAGAACCACTGGCCCAGAAAGGCTGAAAACTTATTTGGAAGCATCCTTGGGTAGTGTAGATTCTAAATTGATTAAATCATGACCCCTGGGGGTAGGGCGGGGCCATAATAGGGAATCCAAGTTTTATATTGAAATATGCAGAAAAAAATCTTTAAAAGTCTTCTTCTCAAGAACCACTGGGCCAGAAAGGCTTAAACTTATGTGGAAGCATCCTGGGGCAATGTAAATTCTAATTGTTTAAATCATGACCCCTGGGGGTAGGGCGGGGCCGCATTAAGTACTACAAGGGGGAGAGGGAGAAATCAGGTAAAAAACAGCAAGGCCAAAGTTACTCAGGTGAGCGCTGTGGGCCATGGGCCTCTTGTTTCAAGATGTTCTAGTCTGATGTCATGTACATGTGGCAACGCGGATTCTTTGAATAATTTGTGTTTATCCTCTATTGATATCAGGGATGGTCTAACTTATACACCAACCAGTACTCATCTCCTGTAGTCTATTTCTTACCTTGGCTTAAAACAACAACAGCCATACGGTTCTATTTTCTTCTCTGGCTTATCACTCTTTCCACCATCTTGACTTTTTTTGCTCATCGGCATTAGTTTCTTAAATGTAAAAAAAAAACCACTTTCATTTTAAAACATCTACATATTTTTTTGTTTGTAATTTAAATATAAATTGTGCCAAATCTTGAAACTAATTTAATGAAGATTGTACTTTCAAAGAATGCATCGAATATTTGCAACATACCTCGGTTTGTTGTTCATCGAGCGACATTTTTGGTTGTTTTTAAGCTAACATTTGTTTATCTCATTATACAGATGTAATTCCAATTCTGTAGATAACAAATATATCAGCCAAACTTACAGAGTGTCAATTTGTTTATAATCCTTATTAAAGATAAAGAATTGCCCTGACAACCCATGTTCTTGTGCGTGATGATAGGGGAGTTGATCAAAAGTAATGTCATTGTCGGTGTACAATAGTCAGGTCACTTTGGAAATGCGTACGCGTGGGATTTTTAGAAAATTTAAACAGTGCCATTTTGTTTACAATTCTTATTAAACATAAAGAATTGTTCCGCCAACAATATACAATGCGTGGTGAGTTGTTCAAAAGTATTACATGGTTGAATTATACCTAGCTTTCTGATTGGCTGAGATCAAAGCCTGTAGAAAAAATATGTTATATTCACCTCCACGTGACCTTCCAACTTCTAAATTTATTTAGTTAGTTAAGAAAAGGTATTCCAACTGCACCATTCACGTGAACATAACATTCAGGCACATTTACCATTGATTTAGTTTTAAAATGTTCATTGAAAGGCTGCTGCCCCTACCCCCCCCCCCCCCCCCCCATCTTTTTTTTATATCAAATTTAGCCCAGTGTCAGACCTGCACGAACAAAGAAAATGAACAAATGCTCAATAAAATATCTTTTTTTTTGTATTCTTGCAGTAACTCAACACCTTTAAAATCTAAAAGTAAAAAGTATTTGAAACAAGATATGTTTGAGCAACACTGATGTAGCTCAAGGCTAAGATTGAAGATTAAAGTTTTTGCGGACACAAATACTAATCAAAAATTATGTGCCCCCAAATCTTCGATAACGGGGGAATAAAAAGAATATGACTAATTTCGGAATACTTACTAGAAACAAAAATAAAAATACTTTGTGAAATTTACAGAAATTGACATTGCCCACAAACATGCTGGTTCTTACTATTGAAAATCGGAGGAAAACAGGCTGATCCTTTCTCTAGTTATACTAATGACCCCTGTCTGACAAATTACATAGTATGTATATATGACCTATTCATGAACTAGTGACATAATTTATAAATATTCTCTTATACAGAAATGTTTACTTAGATCGGGTCTAAGGTGATCTTCTCATATTTAATAATGATCAAACAATCTCTTGGCGCATTGAAGTATAAATATATGCGGATATGCAACATTTTTCGAGCATGTAGATATTCACAGTGCTATTTTAGTGTTGGGTTACTATTGCGAGGTATCCAGTCCCTGTGGTTCATATTATGAAGGTTTTTATATATATACTAGTATTCTAATATTCATATTATACAATAATTTTTGGACGTTTGCTAGTATATGAAGTTCTTAACTGCTAAATGATTCTAGCATCAATCTAAACAAGTCTTTTTCCTTAAGCCAAGTGATATTGTATTTTAAAAGTACCTTAAAAACTTCTTGAAAATGTTTTGAACGATAAAAATTGTTCCTTAAAAATAGGCCATACAAGACCCAAATGTGTAACCATTAATAATAAAAATTTGAAAGTTAAAACAGTACAAATATTTTATGTCGCCTTATCGCTGCAAAATATATGTCTCATAACTAATATACTAATTCAAAATTGAAAAAAAATCATTCGTCAAATAAACAGAACCACTTAGTGCAAATTTTAACAATTTTCGTTCTAATCCAACTATACAAATATCGAGCACATATGGAAGATTTTTTTAAAAATAAAAATGTTAGCGAAACAATCTTTATTATTTTTTTCTCCATCTCGATTTTCTCTGAAATGGTCGCTATCAATACCATCAGCTATACGAGGATTGGCCACTGTCTTAAATGGAACTCGTAAATTTGCATACTTTGTCATAGGTCATCTGAAAACTTATTTTGTCAAAAAGCATTCTGATTCTAAACAAAACCAATCCAAGGTTGATATTGAAATTGAGTTTCTAATTGATAAAATTTCTGTTGCTTTTGTAAACCAGTCTTCCAACAATCTGTTGGAATTCGAATGGGTAATAATTGTGCCCAGTTATTAGCAGACTTGCATGTTTCTGTATTAACATGAAGCAGAATTTATTCAAAAACTTCTACATGAAAAGGAGAAGTCTCTTGCTGTGGCCTTCAATTCATAATTTAGATATATCGACAACGTTTTATCAATTAACATTATTTAGTTTCATTCCTACTTTGATTAGATATATCCGATTGAACTCGAAATAAGACACCACAGTCTGACACTCTGTTTCATATTTGGATGTTCTACTAGAAAGATATTGATGGCAAACTGACAACTGAACTTTATGAAAAACGTGATGACTTCAACTTTTCTGTCGTCAACTTTCCTTGCTTATGTAGTAATATACCATTATCATCTTGAGTTTATGTTTATGTCTCCAGTTTAATCTATATGCAAGAGAAAGCAAGCTATTGACAAATAAGTTGATGATTCAAGAATATCAACAATCTTATTTTTAAATTCAAGCCTGCCTCTTCCTAAACACAGATCATTTTTTTCCATAGCAATAGATGAATCTCAAAATATAATTTGGATAAATGGACAGAACATTCTTCTTCCAAATATGTCTATATTATATACAAGAATTCACCTTCATCATTTTCCATTTGAAGTTATCATACTGCTGCAGCCAACATTGCATGCGGAAAGAAGTAAAAAATCCGGTATTTGGCAAACACGATTCGAACCCACCAGTATTAAATATCCACAGTCAACGTTACAAGAAGATATGAAAAAAATATTTACCCTTTGCAAAATTATTTTAAAAATCTGTTAAGTAGCAATATACGAGTTTTGTCCGCAGTGATGATTATTTTTCACTCTAGACAACTTGTCCACGATTTTACCGGACAAACCTCGGTTGTTATTATTTTCAATAATTTAAAAGCTACTATTGTTCCTTCAAAGAAATTTAAAATAATAAAAAATCGGTAGAAAACATACGCTTTTGTCTGGATCGACTTTGAACATGTCGACAATTGGTCGACTAGGACAACTAGCAAGGAAAACAGGCCCAAATACCATTCAGAGAAACAGACCTACGCATCTCAGAGTAATTCGTTTGACTACATTTAATGCAAACGCAAATAGGAATACTAGAACTTTTCAAGGTCTGTATAATCAATAATAATAAATACATTCTTGAACAAATAAGGGATTTTCCAGATCTACATGAAACATTACAAAAACCAAAGGAAACTATTCATCTCTCGTTCTGCTATTTTCCTCCCAAAGCTTTGTGATTTTGATTATGCATATAGATATGCGAAATGTAGTTCAAGTTAGGCAAATCATGAAGTCTTTGTGGAATCTTTGTTTTTTTTCAATAGTCAGTTGAGGTCCTATTTTCGTTATAAAATTGTTTGTTGCAAGGGTACTAGTATGCAGAAGACAGGGAAGTTATGGAAATTTGCGTAATGTTGGCAACTTGTTCTTTCGCGGTATTGCGCTGTTTGTTGTTGCAGCATACATAGGCCTTCGGTGTCATATTTTTTTTTTACATTTTTCATTTGAAAATTGGGTATTTGAGCAATTTTCATCTTACTCAAAATTGTGTCACCACGAAAATTAACCATACACTTGCATTTTGGGCATACTCAAACTGAACATATCAGCATAAAAATTTGCAGAATAAATGTATACAGAATAAATGGAAAAGGGATATTGTTTAGAAAATGTCCTACTCAAAACAGATCTAGAGCGAAATTGTGTCCAAGAACTTGTATATAAACGAACTTAACAGTTCAGTGCAAAAGGCATACATTTACACAGCCTTAAGCACTTAAACTAGCATTCCTACGACGTTACTAATATGTTTTCTATTGATGAGTAGACATAACATAGTTTAAAAAGAAATGGTTAAACTCGTGTTTAAATGCAGAGTTATGCAGTCATCACATTTGCATTAGCATAACAATTGCTTTCATGCATTGTCCGTTCAATTGCCTGCATTTTTTTTACGTCAGAAATATATTTAAAATAACTATACACTACTCCTTTGATTGTAAATAATATAATACTTTTAGGTCACTTTGGTACAAAGCATAACACAGCATAACAATAGAATACACATTCTATAGGATTTTACAATTCTCCTCATAATTTTCTTATTTTTCCGTTTCCATGGAATATTCATTTTCTGGTTTAATAAGTTACTTATAAGACCCCACAAGTAACTTTTTTCCCATTCACCATAGAAGGAGATAGACACTTCTCGGCCATTTATCGTATATCCAGCAAGATCCCCTTTCTCCACATGTAATTTGCCAAACCATACAGGTGCTGTTTAAAATGGTGCTTAGAAAAATTGAACCTGGCGTTGATCCTCTAATAGCAAATTTTTTAAATACATTTACTATGCAGCAAATCGATCGTCTATAATTTTATCTTTAACTACTTCAAAGGATTTAGTAGATAACGATTCTACTTCATTTCATAGTTGCTTATTTTTTAATTCGAATTCTATTCAACTTTTGAGTGCAGAGGACAGGGAACCTAAAACTTAGTTTTTAGTTCAAGAATACAACATTCTGACAGAAAAAAATGGAATCAATGACAGTCCAATTTGGAAACAAACAACATGCGTTTCATAAGTCATATATATATTTAAAAAGTAATCTTGATATCATAGTTAGCTATTTGCGTACATAAACATTGTATGATTTGCTGATTAATTTTCATGATAATTCTTGTTTCAAATAGTTTTAGAGAGGAAAATATGAATGAACCATCTACATTACTATTCTAAAAAAAATTGCTTGTCCCACCCTAATGAATGCTACAAAAAGTATCTGTCCCATCATACATTGCACAGGTCCCACCCTGGTAATAAATATTGCCTGGCTCTTTAAAGCGTTTCCAATAAGCAGTATTGCGTAGTATAACTATGTTTCTTTCAGTCATGCAAGATGTTTTGCTCGAGTTGGAGGCAAAATAGAGGTTTCCTGTTGAATTTTTGGTGGTACCTGTCTTTCATGAAAAATGAAGTTGACGAAAAGTAAAAAAACTCAAAAGTCCAATGAAACAAAAAAAACTGGGAGCAGAGCAAACAAGGATGTCTAAAAAAAAAAAACATCAGAATTGGGATCAGGTGCCATTGAGGAGTAAGCATCCCCTGTCGATCGGTTACACCCGTCGTGTGCTCCTTGTCATGATCGGGCAAAAGGGAAAATCCAGGCAATTCTATGAAAAACGTCACTCAACATTCGATTGAACGGCAGATTATATTTGCTAACAAGGTAATTATAAAGGGGAAAAAAACAAAAACATGTTCATTATAAATTGATTAAAAAAATTGTAGATTATTTAAGCATTTGCATTATATTCAATTCTATACGGAATTCCTTTGTCAACTGCACTTACTAGATATGTGTATTCATACAGGCCTCTGAGGCAAGACAAAAACGAGAAACCCTGTAGACATAACAAAAAAGCCGATCCCCATAAAGAGAGGTTTGCTGGCATGCGTTCCAAGAAAGCACACCAGAATAAATATGGCAGCAGACCCAAAATCATTGGACGTGGCAATCATACCAAACTCCTGACTGCAAAGTTTGTATTGCTTTTCCAAGATGACGATGATAATATTGATGACGCCACGGACGAAAAAGTCTTCCAGGAAACCAAAGATACAATGCCAAATCACGTACCATTTTACTGTATTCAAGAATTGAATGGAATTAAAACATTTAATAGTAAATGTAAACTATATCTATTTTTGTAATAGCTGTAGTGTTTGAAAAAAAAATAATATATGTTAAAAATTTATCTGTCTGAGAGGATCCACTCACATGCAAACCAAATGGAGAACACATATTCTAATAAATATTGCAAACAGACGGGTGTTTCAATACAGATTTACCATGTATCTTGTTGCAATATTTGCCTACTTTACGCACTGTCATAGATGGAGTTTAAGATTATCGTATTTCAAGCTTTGAACAGACGGAATACAAAAAGGTGGTGGTTTTAAATTCCGTTCAAAAAATATCTACAAAGTAAAAGTCTTTGACAAGGATGGCTCTTCCTACCACCTTCTATTAAGAGTGCAGGGAAACTAGTACACTTAGATTTGTTATGTAATATTAAATGTCATTGGAAGGTGTGAGGTCATCAAAAAGAACATAGCTGAATATTCTGTTCAAATTGAAGAAAAAATAGAAGTCTCGCCATGTAAAATGTAATTCGAGTTCTATGACAAGGATTTTGATTACAGAAGTCTTACATATACCCAGTAAGAATTTGCAAAAGTTCACCTAATAAGTGGATCGTTTTAAACCTAAAACGAGAGAGAAAGCGAGAAAGTCATTACTTGTCTCGTTCCCGTTATTTTACTAAACCTAAAATAACATTAGCATGTTGTCAGTCTTCAAGTAAAGGTTTTAAAAGGTAAACAAGTGTGTAAATATCATACAATATAAAGGGTGTTTATAGTTCAGTGGTTAGAGTGGTAGCACAATACGCCAGAGGCACCGGGATCGAGTCCTCATTGAAACTCGATTTTTCATCGCCTTTACAAAAGCAAGAACTGCAAGTATTTCAATTACTGCAAAATATTCGGTACAGTCTTAGCTTCTTTGAATTTGTCTTGCATCACCTTGATCTAAAAAAAATCCTGAACCTAGCTTGCCTTTGCTTGTCACGACTCAAATCCAAACTTGATTAAATACTATAATTCTAAAAAATAAAATATCCCCCACAACAATTTTAGAATAGCAAAGCCCATAGGATATTATTTCTTTAAGAATAACTGCAGGTCCCACATACTAGTCATGTAAGAAAATGTTAAATGACCATAATTCGGAAATGATGTATTCATTTGAACATCATTTGGAAATGATGTATTTAGAACTGATAATTAAAATTAATCAAAAAAATGGGGTGGGGTGTCTGCACTATACAGAAAAAGGACATCATATCGTTCAAATTCTTTTAAGAAACAAAGTCACAAAAACGCATCACTTTCAAAAAGAAAATTAAACGATATATTTTTTCGTAAAGTGCAGACCCCCTCCCCCCAAATGGTACATGTTAATAGAGAAATATACATCAGATCAATATATTACAATAGTCGGGATTTTCTTATAGGGTAAATCATCGCCATTTTGCAGTGCGTTGTTTGTTGATCCTTCAACATCTTATCTATCTCTGAAGTACAGATACCTCCTCCAAATAAATATCCATAAACATCTCATCTATCCCTGATACATGAACCTCTTCCAAAGAACTATCCTGTCTACTTTCTCTTCACCGTTAGTCTGATTCATTTCTTTTTTATACTAGTAGTCTCTTCTAGCAATTTTCCAAATTTGTATATGAACAAGAAAGTATGCAAGCATGCTGCTTTTCAAAATTGAAAAAAATAAATAAATAAAATTGCAACGTAACTATACAAGATCAAAGCTTACTCAGTACTATATGCAGTGAAAAGGTGAAGACAAGGAATAAAAATCTTTAAAAAATCTACCAACAATACAAATTCCTGAGGTGGGATCAGGTGCCTAGGAGGAGTTAGTTTCTCCTGTCGGCCGGTCACACCCGTATGTATTGATCAGGTAAACGGAATATTCCAGTCAAATTTAGTATGAAAACAAAGGCCTAACAATTGGTATGAAACACGTCAGCCAAATACGCCCAATGATGGGTTATTTTTGCTAACTAGGTCATTAAAATGAACATATTGAATTTCCGAAATGCTGACTATAAACGAGGTTGTTGAAATCCCTGTAACACTAACTTATCTGTCCGTCTCTGTTTAAAAAATTGTTCGTACTCAGAGCATGCTCTTGAGTATTGAATAAGTTGGGAGACGTAAATACCATGTTACGCAGGTGATAGTGGAGTATAACTACATAAGTAAGGAGAGTTGACGATGGAAAAGTTGAAGTCATCTAGTTCGTTACACAGTTTATTCTTAGTTGGTCCTCAGTAAAACATCAAATATGAAACAGATGTGGCAAACTGTGGTGTCTTTTACTTCGAGTTCACTGGGATATATCGAGTCGACATATGGATGGAAGTAACTATTGTAAATTCATAACATATCTGAATGTCGAGTTGAAGGCCACAGCAAGTGTTTTCTTCTTCTCATGCAGAAGTTTATGAATAAATTCTGCTTCATAAGAATATATAACAGGTCGGCTAATAAAGGAGCACAATAAATGCCCAAGGGAATTCCAACAGTTTGTTGGAAGACCTAGTCTCCAAAGACTACAACAATGTTGTCAATGAGAAAATCCAGAATCCTTTTAATATCAACTTCAGAGTACTTCTACTGTGTAGAATGAGAGTGATTTTTAACAAAGTAATTTTGTTGATGACAAATCACAAGATATGAAAATTTCCGAGTTCCATTTTTGATGTACCAGATTGGAGCAAAAGACTTTATTTTTATTTTGCAAGCAGGGGAAATAGAAGAAGAAAACAAAAGCATAATGATTTATAAATCGGGAGAAATTTTGTGCCCCTCGCCCTCTCCATTCTTAAAACGCGAGTATAGTTATCTTGAGAATAGTATTGGTGTTTTTTTTTTTTTTAATTTAAAACACTGACATTTCAATACAGTAAAGATATTGATAAAATGCAAATCCCATTTATAATGACAATTAAAAAGAAAGATTCAAGCAAAACGCGAACTCCAAATGAACAAAATAGTCATGTCGAAGTTTGTTCATGTTTTCTTTCGGATTAACTATATATCATTTTAAATTTTTCTTCAATCTCAATTTATAGTTTGTTTTCTAATCAAATTTTTCTTTTGAGAAATATTTGAATTGAACTGAATTAATTTTGCAATGGTAAGTATTTAGAATATTTACCTTTATGATAGTAATATACTTTCTTCAAAAATTATATGCATGTCTATGTTAATTTCTGTTGCAGTCAATGGAAAAATACTATCACGACCAATATTAGATTATGTTTTTAGAATTATAATTATGATTATATATAAGGATATCCGCTCCTCAGCCAGGAAGGATAACTCTTAAATTTATCATTTAATCAAAAAAGTCTCAAAATAAACCTTGAAACTGAAATTTTTTTTTGCAACAATTTTCATTTTATGCATCTCAATGGATTCAATGTTCTTGTAAAAAGTTGACATTTGTACCTCATGAAAGTACAAATATAAATGCAAATATAAATACATTTTTAGAGAAATCGATTTTGTTTTACTCTAGCCTTAGATACCAATGTTAATTAGCATGATATGCATTTAGAAGTGATCTGTGGTGTTTTGCCATGATAGCAAAAGCTTTTTACAGTATGTATTATATAACAATTGAAGTAAATAGAAGAACTAAAGAACAATATAGGTATAAAAAAAACATGCAATTTCCCCAGATGCCTGGATGGATTTGAGATTTGATAATTTTCCTATCTAATATGATTAAATTTAATGATAAACTTTGAATTCCCGTGGATAAATACGCGTTACTTTGAGATTTCAGAGACATTTTTGTGAGCATTTTCAATTTCTCAGCTCCCAATTTTCAGAACCTGAAAAAGGTGTTGAACTGTTGCATGGTCTGGAGAACATGTACATATGTCTTATTATATAATCAAATTAGTGCAGTGTCACACATGCATGAACAAAGAAAGAGAACAATATGAATTCGCATTTAACAACATTTCTTTCCTATTCTTACAGATTACAGCACATTTAAAATCTTAAGGTAAAAATTATTTGCAAGAAGAATATACGACTAATTTATGAATACTTGCAAAAATAAAAATACTTTGCAGAAATCGACGGACTTATATCTTCTACAATCATGCCAAATCTTTACCTTGATTGCAGGTAGCTGCCTTATCTTTCTTGCGCTATTAAGATCTATCTTGTGAATATTGATATACTACTTCTATTTTGACACAAATGACATGCATTATTTCATGCAGAATTAATTTTAAAAGAACTTACTATTGAAGATCGGGGGAAAACAGGTTGATCCTTTCTCTAATTATATAAATGACCTCTGTCTGTAAAAGAGGTGAAGAAAGCGAACAGCGATTTATCTGTCAAATTACCTAGTACCTACGTATGACCTATTCATGAACGACATAATTTATAAATACGCCCGTAAACAGAAACGTTTACTTATGAGCGAGTATCAGATCATCTTCGGTTCCCATATTAAATAATGATCAAACAAACTCTTGGCACATTGAAGTATAAATATTTGCGGATAAGCATCATTTTTCGAGTATGTAGATTTTCACAGTGCTCTTTTACTGCTGGTGTTTTATTCCGAGGGAAGAATTTGCATACAACAGACCCTGCGATTCACATGTATCAAGTTTTATTTTCTTTTTATATTGATATTTATATCATACAATAATTTTCGTGGAAGTTTGCTACTATATGAAGAACTTACCTATGAAATAAATCCATTTTCACACTAAACAAGTCTTTCCTTTAAGCTAAATGATTTGTGATGATATACAGAAATATTTTGTTACCTTATCAATGCAAAACATACATGGTTCATAACAAAAGCTTGTTTTAAAAATCAATAATCAAATAATAAAAACCGTTTAATGCATATTTTCCAATTTTCGTTCTAATTCACTTATACATACTCGTATATCAAGAAAAGAAGTACTTTTTTTAACAAATAAATATTTTAGCTAAGCAATATTTATTATAGCTTTCTCCCTCCTTTTCCCTAAAATCGTCGTCAACATTATCATTAACTATATGAGAATTGTCCACTTTTCTCTTAATCTCTTCATTATTTTCTTGTTTTTCAATTTAAATTCCTATCGTATATTTTATAGGTTTCTTAGTCATTGACTTAAAGAAACTTGGTTCCCCACTTCATGAGACGGCTACCTAGCGGCCGTTTATCGTATATCCAACAGGACCCTCTTTCTCCGCAGGTTTTTCTAAACCATACAGGTGTTGTCTGGAATGATGCGAAGGAAACTTTGAGCCGGTATTATCCCTATGATAAATTTAGTATTTTATGAGTTTCAGTATTTTCATTATTCAATGACTCAAAATATTATACGAACCCCGTTTCCTAATTATTTAGAAATATTTATATACACACACGAACCTAGCAGTTCAGTGCACATTGCATACATTTACGCAGCCTTTTCCTTTTCCACCAACATGCAGTCCTACGAAATTTTTAGTATGTTTTTATTGTTGACTAGACATGATATAATTTCGTGGAAAAATGGTCAAACTCGTGTTTAAAATGCAGACTTTTGCATTTTTATCACTCTGCATTAACATAAGAATTGCTGCTCCAGTGATTCTAAAGTTAAAGATGAAAAGTGATATTTTATGACAACAACGCTAACGACAACGCCAACAGGACAAACTTCAATCAGAAAAGCTAACGAACAATTTGCTCAGCTAAACTGTGAGTGTTTGGTGATCAGTAAACGGACGAAAAGCGAATGGTGAACGCAAGCCAAGCGAAGGGTGAACATGCGGAGAACGAATTCTAAAAAGAGAAAGGAGAACTTACTTACAAATGATTTATAACACATATCCTTACTCAAAGTTTTTGCCTTGTTATGGCTAACCAGTAAGAATATGAAACTTTAAATCTTTGTAACAATATGGGGTTTTCATATCTATCTAGAATATATGTTATGTCATTCAACAAAGTGACGGCAGCAAAATAAAAGAAACTTGAAGGCAATTCCAAAACCATAGTAGCTCAACAAAATGAAACAAGTACGTCCACGGTAATTACCGTCGATATATGGCTGAAATACTGAAGATTCGCCATTAAGCAATACACAATCAATCAATTCAAGGTTTACTCAAAGCCAGCATAAATCAAAATTCAACAGAAAGACTCACTGGCAACTCTCATAGAGCCAAACAGGAGAAAGATAAACGCAGATTTTGTAATCTCCACAACACTATCCAATGCTTGGAATTTCATTACATACAGCAAAAGCATATTGCATAAGGCGGAATACGTTAGGTGGAAAGCTTTTCAGAGAAAAATGGTGAAAACCTAAATATTCTGAATTGTATAATAAGGGTACAAAATAAATTTTCAAATACCATTTCAAAGTTCCGAATCGATAACAAAGGTGAATATGTTAAGAAAAAGTAATCAAAATTCAGTTCAGATTAATGTGTGAGCATTTAATTTTATCTTCAGAAGAAAGACTGACGAGAGTTATTTTCAATCTCAGTACACTGAACAAGTTTGTTGTCCAAAAGTACTTCAGAATCGAAGGATTTCATATGATACAAAGTGTATTTAAAAAAAAATACATGGTAAATTAAATATAAAAATGCTTATTTCTATATCCATATTCTTAAGAAGCACATGAAGTTTCTGAGTTTCAAGTGGAGAGGGGAAATGATGCTGTACAAATGCTGTACAATCGTCTCCCTTTTGGAATGGCATCGGGAAAAAACATTCAAAATGATAATGAAATCTGGGTTTCAATTCTGCTAAGAGTAGGTGTCCGAATGATCACTTATCTGGACGACAATTATTTCATAAAACAATCATTAAAGGTAGAAACAAATAATCGAGATGCTTTATTGCACCTTTTCCATCATTTACGCTGGCAGAACACAACTGTAAAAAATGTTCTTCTGCAAGTGATGGAATTTCTGGTACTCAGAATTCAATCAGTATACATGAGTATTTCATTGCCACAAGCAATCTCCCTTGTAGAGTTGTCGTTCGTTCCTCTCTCAGAAAAGAACAATTTCTAAAATAGGCAAGCTATTGACAAATAAGTTGATCATACAAGGATATCAAGTCTCGTTTAAAACCAACATTTCGCAAATTCTATGGTCGATACAATGACCTTGTCAGTAATGACAATCAAATCAAACATTCTATTTTTTTAAAAGTATATAAAACCAAAAATTATTACTTATTTGCACACATTTACAGACATTTGCAGATATTGCCATAAATTTGCATAAATTTATATACATTTTCATAAATTACCGTGCATTTGCATAGACTTATATACATTTGCATGGATTTATATACATTTGCATAAATTTGCATAGACTTTTACATAAATTACCATAAATTTGCATATATTTACATACATTTGCATAGACTTATATATATTTGCATAAATTAACAATCAATTTGCATAAATTTACATACACTTGTTTAAATTACCCTTTCGTTTATGGTTATATGTGCAAATCTATGGTAATATATGCAAATTTATGTATATGTATATTAATTCATGCAAATGCATGTAAATATATTGTGCTATATGTAAATGTACTCAAATATATGGTGCAGACGTATGCAAATTTATGGAAATATATGGAAATTTATGTAAATTTATGGTAATTTATGCAAATATATAGAGATTAGGGCAATTTTATGTAAATATGTAATAACTAATCCAAATGTACGGTAATAAATGCAAATTTATGTTACCTGTGCAATTTAAATTTTTTTTTTTTGCAAATGCATCATAATATATGCAATTCTATGGTAATCAATACACATTAATGGTAATGTTAGCAAATTTATGGTTAGTTATGCAAATCATGGAAGAGTATGTTACATTGCAAATATGTTATTATAATTCTGAAAATTTCAGGAAATGTAATATTTGTAATAAATAGCACATTAAACTATTTTTAAAAGTAGGTCAAATGTCAAGTTTAGGATCACGAGGTCGGTAACCATGATATTTTACAAAAAACAGTGCCAGGCAATATATGTGCAAAATATCCATACCTCTAATAGTTCTTAGGATACAGGGTGTGACAGACGGACAGACAGCTAGACGGACAGGCAGACAGATAAAAGACAGACAGCTAGACTGACGGACAAACAGAGAAACAGACAGACGCCGGGTTAAGTGATCACTAATTGTCAGACTGCTCAGCAGGTGATACAAAAAGATACGTGAAAGATACTCTAGCAGGAATTGTACTCAGTTCCAAAACCTTTCTGTGAAAACTTTGAAATTCAAAGCATACCCAGTCGAATCAAAAAAGATTTTTGTGCAAAAGGGTAATACTAGAAAGTAAATTATTAATCATGAATGTAAAACTATGTTTACATTGCAAAATTCATAATAATTAGCTTTTGTTTGCGTCTTTGGTAAGTTGCAGTACATTTTTTGCAAAAAGTATTTGATATGTTCACAAAAGAATATTAGGTTCTGTATATAAACTATCGGTTCAGTGCGCATATATTTATACAGCCTTTGGCATGTAAACCAACATTCTTACGACACTATATGAGTTCTACTGTTGAGTAAACATTACATAATTTAAAAAGAGAGACAGAGACAGAGAAATGGTAAAATGCAGGATTTTTGCTATATTATTACACTCTTTAGTATCATAATAATTGCTTTAATGTATTGTCCGAGCAATCGGTTGTATGTTGTTGTCAATGTCAGGAACCTATTGATTAAAAAAATTACCGAGCGTATACTGCATCTTTCATTGTAAATAATACGATTTTTTCGGGTCACTTTGGTTTATAGCATAATTAAATACTAGTACACATTGTATAGGAATGATTTATCAAATTCATTTGTTCTCCTCATAATTTTCTTGTTTTTTAATTTCCATCTCCATGGCGTATATATTTTCGGGTTTATATGTAACTGACGCTATCAAAAGAAAGATGACCCCAAGAAACTTGGTTCCCATCCACCAGATCATGAGACGGACACCTAGCGGCCATTTATCGTATACCCAACAGGTTCCCCTTTCTCCACATGTTTCCTGCCAAACCATACAGGTGCTGTCTAAAATGGCACCAAGGAAGATTGGACCCGGCGTTGACCCTTTAATAGCAATTTAAAATTTTGAACATTTGATATCAAGCAAATCGTCCATAATTTTATCATTAACTGTCTCAAAAGATTGCTAGGTAATGATTCTTTTTTATTTCATAATTCCTCGAATTCCTATAAAAATTCCTTTAAACAAATTAAAATAAAAAGTATATCATCTGTTATCATCTTTTGAATCCAGAGGAAATGTTGTAACAAAGAACTATGTCTATTGCTCCAAAGTAAACCATTCGGACATAGAAAAGAATAAAGGAATCTTATTTGGGAACAAAAAAGATGAGTGCTTCATGAAATGTAAGGACAACAAACAATAACAATGCTAAAAATCAAATTAAACAGTACAAATTATGAGCAGAGCAAACATGGACTTCTGAAAACATCAGAGGTGGGATCAGGTCCCATGGAGGAGTAAGTATCCCCTGTCGACCGGTCACACCCCGCTGTGCGCCCTTTGTTATGATCTGGTTAACGGAGAAATCTGTAGTAAATTAAGTATGAAAATGAGGCTGACAACCATCATTGATAGTTATTTAGATTCTTTCTTGAGTTCAAAGCTTTCCTTACCAAGGAGTCGACCAAATGTGAATTGAATCCCTGCCCCTAAAGCTCGCTGTTGATTAGGAATGCATCTGAGGTAAAAATAAACATGAATCTTGTTTATATTCCTTTGTTGTTTAAAGCGATCAAAGTTTGTATGCATTTTTGTCAAATGTATTGTGAAAATTACTAAGAATCAATTTTCCATGTGACTACCTGTACATAGCTGTAAGCCCGGGAGAGAGGGAGCAGAAAGTCAAGAACATCATGAAAAACAACAGTACACTAGTTACGTAAAACCAGATACATCGCTCGGAACATTTCCCAGTAGTGAAAGGGACCGAGGGAATAGTACTGTTGATGCAAGAACAGTATTGGTATATCTAAAAAAAAAAAAGAAGAATGATTAAACAATATTTTTCAGACTTCATGTTATAACTGAGATAGGAATTGGAATAATTATGCAATATTTGGGTCAATAGTAAATCAGAGTTTATGATTTAAGTCTTTTTGATCGCCTGCAAAATTTCTCAAAAAGCCGTGAACCGAATTCAATGAAAACTTAGCCTGGCACAAAAGACACTGATGTGGATCTAGTTATATATACGGTATCTTTTTTTCTATCTATAAACTAAATTAGGATTACATTGATAGCCACAATATGTCTCCTAATATACCGGTAGGTCTCAAATTTTATGAAGTGCTCCAAAACAGAAGACGATAGAATTTCAGTAAGTTCTGGCGATTCATAATATTATATAAATATTTTATACAAAGCAAACACAGGTTATTATTTCCATGTCTTTTTACATTTACGACTAGATTTAACATACCATAGTTCCATTTACAGTCCTCTCACCGCTGCAGCCGGCATGACATGGAGAGAAGTAGACAATCTGATTTTCGTCACACACTGGTTCGAACCCAACAGTAGTACAACCGCAGTCAACATTACAAGATGATATCATGGAAGATTCACTAATTGCAAAATCATTTTTTAATATCATAATTTATGTAGCTATATCACATGCCACAAAATCTACAAAAGGGCAAAATTCCAAAGTAATTTTCATATTTTTACATTTGTTAGAGATGTTTTGAAAAAAAATCTGCTGAACAAAATAAAACCTATTATCTGGATAAGTCGTAGAAACGCCAGCAATTAGTGGACTTGGACAAGTAGTCAGGAAAGCAGGTCCAAATAGTATACAAAGGAACATACATGCGCAAATGAAGCGAATGATACCTCTACATCTCAAATCCAATCTTTTGACTATATAACCACCAAACATCATTCCTCCACCAGTTCCAAAAACAGTGATTACACCTAATGTCCAAAGATTAAAAGAAATAAACATCTGAATTTAAGAATACCACTTTAGTGCAACTACTTGTATGTTGACGTTTATAAAGAACGTTTTATATGTACCCATAATGTATCCAGCTTCCGTAATGTTTATGTGATAATATTCTGTAAATAATTTTGCACCAAAAGTTGAAATTCCTCCCATTAAAAAGATTTCAACAGTTCCACCAAGTACAATAAAGAGGAACGCAGGATTTTTCAACTGAAATTAACAGAGTATGAATAATTAATGAAATTCTAATATAATATATTATTGCTGAAGTTCCTATTGAAGGTAAGAGTTAATTTTGGAAATACAATCACTTTGAAAGACAACATTTTGAGCATTTACCAGCAGCCACACAGACTTTGGGAGATGTTTTATGCTTTTTCCAAAGTTTTCCTGCTCTTTGTATATGTTCCTCATATTTGTTTGCACTTCTGAAACTCTTTCTTTTTGTATTTCATCATATCCTTCGAAATAGAATAAAATGAGATGAAAAAATACTTTTGAAGTTTTATCAGACCGCGAATGATCTCTCTCTCTCTTTCTCTCGGTCTCTCTCTCTCACGGAAGAGAATGAAATTTCAATGTTTTACCTGGTAATCGTTTTGGAAAACCACTAATTGGAAATAAAACAAGAAGAAATCCTCCTATCCCTGTAAGAACACCAATCCACCATGCTCCTACCCACTGTGGACTTGATGGATCCAATGTCAGACTAAAATTTTGTGCTTTAAAATATTATATTAAATAACAAATGTTTCAGAGTGCATATCTACTCATTTATGGATTCAAATGAAATACCTAAGATTGAGACTTATTAAAAATGATATACCATTCACGCTACAATTTTACCTGAATGTCTCGAAACTTTTTTAAAGAGGACATTGACCTTGAATCTTACCTACTAGAATCTATTTTATCTATGTCAACGAAAATGGACAAAGTTTGTGCTCCTGCAATATATCCCACTGCAGCACCAACTGCTGAGACTCCAAACACACAACCTTAGCCAAAAAAATCGAAATGGTCGTAAAGTCTCTGAAATGTTCTACAATCCTATATTGAGCAAACGCTGAATGAACGATGAACGAAATGCATGAGAACAAAATATGAACAAAACTTCGTGAATGAAGCGATGAGAGAATACTGAAAAGAGAACAAAATATCGAATACAGGAGCATGCTCGAACAGAAACTGAACGCTAAACGGATGTTGAAAGAAGAGCAAGTTGTGAACAAACACTCAACGTAAGAAGAGCAAAGTGCTTCTATTTCAAGCAATGAAACACATTTTCTTATTGATCATATTAATTCACAAATGAATGATAATTTAATAGTCACATTAAAATAATCTCTTTTATTGATTAATCATTTAGTATGTACCCGACGGTGAAATCGTTAAGGTAAGCATAGTTTCATTTGTATAGTTAATAAATTTTCAACCCCTCAAATGTCGATTTAAATGTTGCCAATGAGGTGACCATTTTCAGAAGAAAAAAATTGATATTTTACCCGAATTTTCTCTATTCGCATACGTTGTCCTTAGAACTTGATAATCGAAAGGTCTACCTCATGAATAAAGTAATCTAGTGAAAATTTTTATCTTTCAGACTTGAATTTAGTTGCTATACATTTGACTACATCGCTAGATGGATTAATGCCAAGAGAATTAAAATGAAGAAGTTCTAGATACCTAGGCTAAAGATATTACGTCCTGATAGTCTCAATATACTGACTTTTACAAAAATAAACACCCATTGAAAACGTGCCTCATTGTTTTAATCTGTCGTTTTTTTGGTCTACTTAGTGTTGTTTCATTTCCCCCTTTCGATTATATCATTGTCCGCACTTTAACGTACTTGAATCCCTTTTTCACAGGGATAGTTTGTGACAAATTTGGTTTGAATTAGTTCAGCGGTTGTAAACATAAAGATGAAAATGTAACGATAAGAACGCCTATCGACAAATTGTGGTCAGAAAAGCCAATGAGCCTTATTCAAGCTAAACAATAAATGCTGTATGTGTGATTAGTAAAGGGACGAAAAGGGAACAGTAAGCGAACGAAGACTGAACGAATACAAACCACTCGGCACACTTCGACCGATTCGTACCTCATTTGATGAGAGTGATGGAATCACCCGAGGTTTGACGAATGGAATACTAACACCAAAAAGGGAAAGTAGAACTAATAAGGGACTGTATACTTACAAATGATTTATAATACTTATCCCTACTTAGAGAATTTATCTTGTCTACGATTTGTCATAATACTCTAGTATAAAAACATAACTAGGAATATAAAACCTTAAATCTTTCTAACAATAAGAGTTTTTTTCCCCATATTTATCTGGAATTTGGAAAGTTTAAAAAGTATTCACCGAAATAAAACGGAGAGTCTCTCGTTCTACTATTTTCCTCAATGTATGTTAATCCAAGGATAAACACAGGTACTGATCCGACGCCAATTAAAGCGTTTCCAATGATCAGCAAGGCGTAGTATAAATCGTTTTTGTCAACTCCGTTTGTTCCAGTCAAACAAGATTTGTCACTCGAGTTGGAGGCAAAGCAGAGGTTTCCAGTTGAATTTGTGATGGTACCTTGTTTCGTTTAAAAGAAAAAATATTAATGTATGCTTATTAAATTAGTTTTAAACTTGTGGACTTTTATTGCAATTTGCATACATTCAACACTACATGGAAATCCTTTTAACTGCACTTACTAGATAATGTGTATTCATACAAGCCTCCCACAAAATGCGGCGAAACAAAAACGAGACACCCTAAAGACATAACAAAAAAGCCTATGCCCATTAAGCGAGGTTTGTTCGCATGCGTTCCAAGAAATCCCACCAAAATAAATACGGCGGCAGATCCAAAATCATTGGCCGAGGAAATCATACCAGACCTCTGACTGGACAGTCCGTATCTCTTCTCCAAGGTGATGATAATGATATTGATGACGCCACGGACGACAAAGCCTTCCAGGAAGCCAAAGATACAATGCCAAACCACGTACCATTTTACAGTATTCAAGAACTGAATGGAACTGAAATATTGAAATATATATAAGCCCTAAAAATGTTTACCTTAAAAATATTGTATAACATTATTCTTGTGTATCTTATTACCAGTAAGCCAGAAATGAAGGGTTCACAATGTTTCACTCGACATTCACAACAATATGACAGTATATGCATAGAATTCCAAAAGTTACCTTGGACGTACTATGCAGCAGCCATATCTTGACTTCACACATGTTTCGGGTGATTTGATCATTTTTTTCCCAATAGCTGTGTCGTATGAGAAATTTCTATGTTAAAAATTAATCTCACAGAGCGGATCCACTCACCTACATATCAATCGGAGAAAACTTCTCATAAATATTGCAAACAGGCGAGTTTTGCAATACAAATAAACAATGTATCTTGTTGCATATGTGTGCCTACTTTACGACACTGTTATATTTGGATTTTAAAATTATCTATTTGAAATGTTAAATAGATTGCAGATGATTCGTAAAGATTTTAAATCCCTCTCCAAAAACTACCTACAAAGTAAAAGGATTCGACAATCATGACTGCACCAAGCTAGGACACTTAAACGGGTTCCAGCTCAATGATTTGCTTACATAATGTTAAAAATGTCCTTTGCTGTGTGGTCATCAAACAGAACATAATTCTGAATACTATGCTCATACTGTAAAATAAATCAAATGTCTCTCTATTCCTAAAACAACACACAATTCGAGTTTTATGAAAAGGATTTTGAGTACAAAATTTTAAACATCCATAAGAATTTGCAAAAGTTCAACTGTAAGTGGGTCAAATCTAAACTAATGAAATCTATACAGAGAGAGAAAAGGGAGGGAGGTCATTTTTTGTCTCGCTCCTTGTGATGTTACGAAAAAATTAACACTGTCTGTCATAAAATGGTACAATTTCAGCTTCTTTGAATTAATCCTAACTTGCCTATGCTTGCCAGTCCTCCACAATGTAAACCCTGTAAACCGCCAATATTTTAATTCTACAGAAAGTATATTTCCATGGCAGCAATTTTAGAATAGCAAAGCTTACAAGAGATTACAGAAATTGTCTCTTTAAAGAATATTGCAGGTCCTAAATACACACACATTCCAACAAGTATTTGTAGAGTTTTGAAGGTTGAAGGAACAAACACACAATGAAAATTTATGGCTGGACCGAGAATCGTAACCCGAACCCCTGAATTAACTTGTCAGGTGCTCTAACCACTGAGCTATCCTGGCCAATATCTACGGTCCATATAGCCCAATTTACCACATTCTTCCCTCTCTAAAAAGTCTTCGCCCTCACAGACGCATAAATTCTTGTCAGAACCTACTGTTATATAATGACAATGTCTGAACAAGTGTAGTCAGGTCATTATATGTAGTATGAAAGGAGGAATGAATAATTACAAAATGAAATATTATATGAAATATGGAGATAACGAACAGCATTCAAGCTCAAAGTCCATTTAAACAATACAAATCGGGAGCAGGGCAAACACGGAACTCTTAAAACATCAGAGGTGGGATCAGGTGCCATGGAAGAGTGAGCATCTCCTGCCGACCGGTCACACCGACCGTGTGCTCCTTGTCATGATCGGGAAAAACGGAAAAATTCGTAAAAAAATCAGTGTGTAAATAATGGCCTAACAATTAGTATGAAAAACGTCAGTCAGCATTTGACTCAATGATAAATTGTATTTGCTGACAAGGTCATTGTATCTACCATAGAACTTACGAAATGATGACTTCAGACGAGACAGCTGATATTCTTGTTTCATCAACTTGTTTGTCAATAATTTACCTCGTTTTAGAAATTGTACATACGTAGAGCATGCTCTTGCGTATCGAATCAACTGAGAGATATATACCCCATATGCAGGTGATGAAGGTATATTGCTGCATAAGTAAGGGAAGTTGACGATTGAAAAGTTAAAGTCATCACGTTTATCATAAAGCTTGGTTATTAGATTACCATTAACGTCTTTCTCAAGTAAAATATCCAAATATGAAACAGATGTGTCAGACTCTGTGGTATCCTTTAACTCAAGCTCACCGGGAAATAACGTATCGACATAAGAATGGAAATAGCCATTGTTAATTGACAATACGTCGTCGATATATCTAAATGTCGAGTTGAAGGCTACAGTAAGTGTTTTCTTCTTTTCACGTATAGGATTTTGGACAAATTCTGCTTCATATGAATACAAAAAAAGGTCTGCTAATAACGGGGCGCAATTGGTACCCATGGGAATTCCAATAGATTGTTGGAAGACCTGGTCTCCAAAAACCACAAAGATATTGTCAATCAGAAACTCAAGCATATTTTTAATGTCAACTTCAGAGTACTTGTGTGTACAATCAGAATGTTTTTTAACAAAATAATTTTGCAATTGACCAATGACAAGGTAAGTAAATTTACGAGTTCCATTTTTATTGAAAAAGCAGCTATCAATGATATCAAAAAGCCTGGACTTTAATTTATCGTGGGGAATGGTTGTGTATAAAGTTGAAAAGTCGTAAGTTTTTAAGCTGTTGATTTTGGTAAAATCTTATGATTTCAAATTTTCCAAAAGTTCCTTGGAATTTTTAAGTATCCACATCTGATTTACAGCACTTCTCGAATATATTATTGCACAGTACTCTTGAAGTTTCTCCTTCACTACTGTTAATATCTTAGTGAGGAGTAAAGAAAGAGGTTTGGTTAAACATTTATATTGGAACCCGCTATGTATCTTTGTAAGGATTTTCATGAAGTTTCGGAATCCAATATAAATATGGTAATTCAAATTCACTTTGGTTATTTGGAATATTAAAAATATTCAAAACTGACATATGATTTTGAAGAATGTCTTCCTTAGAGAGGCAACTATGAGTATAAGTTGGATTACCACTTGTAGAATTAAATCCAAATTCCTCTAAAATACATTTAATATAATGAGCCTTACAAACAAAGACAATGTTGTTACCTGCTTTGTCAGCAGGGACCAGTACGTACTGATCATGTAATCTATCTTATTCTTTTTTCACTTCTGGATTAATGAATACAGAAGGATAGATGGTTCTCATATTGCCCCTCAATCTTTTAATGCGCGATTTTAACATACATCTGATACATTTAATCCATTCTGACAAAGTGTCAAGGTCTTCTTGAAATAATTATTTCAATAGTGGTCGTTATTCAATAGTGGTTGCAACAGCATTCTCAACCACTATTGAAATAATTATTTCAATAGTTGTTATTTCAATTGTGGTTGCAACACTACTCTTTTATTTGGCGTGAGGAATTGTTGTAGAAAGCGTAGAAAAATCACCGGTTTTGATGCTATTAATGTTTGAAATGCTTTGAGATTTTTAAATTTATGGAAACTCTTTGGAGTATTTAAAAGTTCTTGAATATGATGTAGAATACAGTAAAACTCGTTTAGTACGAACACGGATATAGCGAATTCACGGATATAGCGAAGTTTTCTTGGATCACCAGTTATATCAATTTTATGAATTCCTTAAACGGATATAACGAATTACGGATATAGCAAAGTAATTTCAAAGGTCCCAGTGACTTCGTTATAACCGAGTTTTACTGTAATATGTTTGAAGTTTCTCCTTCTCAGCAGTTAATGTTTCGGTGAAGAGTAAGGATATAGGCTTTGTTGAACATTCGTTGGACACTGCAATAGGATTTTATGACAGAGTTTAACATATTGCATACTTTTTGCATACTTTTTCGAATTCTGATCTCTCCTCTCGGGCCCCAGAAGGGTGGGGGCTGGACCATAACATTTAAACTTTTTCCCCTTCATCAAAATATACTTCATATCTTTATTCTGCAATATTAAGCCGTTTGAAAAGCTAACAAAGTCTTATAACGTACGTCTTCTTGAAAGGCGTAAAAGAGGCCTTTCACTTCGCTTTTTTAAAAAAGGCATAAAAAAATTTTTCTCGTAAAAACGCTTTTGATTCATTTTATTATACCCGTACTTTCTAAAGAATTTCGGGTATGTTGTTATTATCCTGGCACGACCGTCCGTTTGTCACACTTCTACCTCAAGATACTCTTACATTTTAAGCAGTAGCCAACTCATTTTTTTTAAATATAGCGTCATGCAGATGTGTCAAAAACGTTCCCTGAACTCCTCTTAAATTTTTGCATTAGCCAGCTCATTTTCAAATACGATTTTGAATGTTCTGTAGATGTGCAATGAGGTTTTGGAAATTTCATTTTTCACTCTAGGGGCTAAGTGGGGGTAAAAAAAACTCTTGTTTATCTACAAAACCTGGTTCCCTGAACTACTTTCACATTTTTCGCAGTAGCCCATTCATGTTTTGGAATATGATTGAGAATGACCTGTAGATGTGTAATAAGGTTTTAGAATTTCGATTTTCTCCCTGGGTGATTTGGGGTTCAAAACCTTTTTTTTCTAAATCAAGAGGTCCAAGGGCCTTATCGGTCACCTGAGTATAATACAACCCTGAGCAGAGAAGGTTTTCAAAGAAATAATACATTTTGACCATACAGTCAATAGAGCCCCACCCAGACACCAGAACCCCTGACCCAGGGGCCTCGAATGAAATATGTGGAGATAACGAACAGTATTCGAGCTCAAAAGTCCAATTAACATTACAAAATAGGAGCAGAGCAAACACGGGCCTCTAAGACATCAGAGATTGGATCAGATGCCATGGAGGAGTGAGCATCCCCTGCCGACCGGTCACATCCGCCGTGTGCTCCTTGTCATGATCGGGAAATAACGGGAAAATCCGTCGACAATTCAGTGTGTAAATAATGGCCTAACAATTAGTATGAAAAAAGTCAGTCAGCATTTGACTTAATGATAGATTGTATTTTGCTGACAAGGTCATTGTATCGACCATAGAACTTACGAAATGATGACTTTAAACGAGACTGCTGATATTCTTGTTTCATCAACTTGTTTGTCAATAACTTACCTCGTTTTAGAAATTGTTCATACGTAGAGCATGCTCTGACGTTTTTCAATTTTGGAAAAGACACACTAGTTCATCGTCATAATCAATTTGTCTGCTAAATATACAGAGAAATATACAGCAAAAAGATTTTTGAAGAATTAATGTTTTTCAGATCCATAGACCTCCCCCCCCCCAAACACCAGAGCCACATGACCCTGGGGCCAAAATTTCACTAAGAATAGGCATCCTTGTACATTATAACCAAGTGCTTAGTATATTTTCTTAACACCCAGGAGCAGAAAAGAAGATTTCTAAAGAATTTATATTTAAATTACATGCAATGTCAGAGGAGTTCTGAAAAATAAGATTTTTTGTATAAAATGTTTATCGAATCCCAATTGGTCTCCAGGATGAACTTGAAAATTCCTAAATCTTACTGCATATCTGGAGGACACCACCAATCAAATTCCCAATGATGGTTTGGCTTCTGTGAAAAATGTAAGAGGAGTTATGGGAACCAGGATTTTGTATCTTAAATAAAAACAAGCAAACAAACAAAACAATGTTTTTGATCACCATTTGGCCCCAACCATGAAAATAAAAAATGTCAAAACCTTATTGCACGTTTACAGAACATCACCAATCTTAATTTGGCTACTGCGTAAAATGTAGGAGGAGTTCAGAGAATATGGTTTTTGTAGAAAAGTGCCGTTTTTCGACTCCTAGTTCGCCCCGATGATGAAACTGAAAATTCTGAAATCGCACTGCACATCTTCAGGACTCCATCAATCATATTCCTGAAAAAAATTGCCTTCTCCCTACTATGTAAGAGAAGTTACTGGTACAAGGCTTCAGTAGAAAAACGTCGTTTTTCGACCCCCCCCCCCCCCCAAAAAAAAACCCGGGTGAAACTGAAAAGTTTATTGATTATTAATGGAACTCTGTGTATTATAATTCAAAAGAATTGACTAATGTGCAAATGTAAGAGGAGCTTGTAGAAGACTGTGTGACAGACGGACGGACGAACAGATCATGTACTAGAACTATTTTTAAAAAGTGCCGGTATAACTAGAATACAAGCCTTTGAGAGTATTGCGTAGTCCACTACCGGATGTAAACTTGATCTGTAACTCATCAAGAGAAATTCACATGTGTACCAAAAATTAATATGTGCAAGTATCTGGAAAAGGCCATAAAAAACAAAGTGGAAAAGACTGACTGACAGAGGAAAAGATAGACAGAGAGGAAATAGCTCTCTAGTCCTCCCATCCGTAGGGGACTAATAAATAATATATATATAGTTATTTCCCCTATCACAGATAATGGTTAAATACTATACAAATTCGATCTAGACTATGAACAATTCATACAGTGAAAAAATGTATACCCAAATGTTACCGACATTTCAAAAACTATAAAACTAAAGTCTAAAATACCATCGTTTTTCAAATTTCAGGCGCGTAGTCAGAATAGAAATGATGTGTACGCAGAGAACGGCAGGGGGTTGGGTGGGTGGGTGGGGGGGTCTTGAACCCCCTCCCCCCCCCCCCCCCCAGTGTTTAAGGGCTCTGGTCAGGCACGTAATATAGCTTTTGCCAGCCAGGGAAACATTACAACTTTAAAAATTTTGTCAAGCAAGGACGAAAAAGGAAGATTGTCAAAATTCGAAGTCCTACTTCTTGTGTGTGTGTGTTTGTTGAAGGGAGGGGTGTCCATCTTTCACAAACCAATTTTTTATTAATACATTACCAAACTACCATGATTTAACAATGGTGCAACAAACAGTGGGGGTCCACCCTTTCAATGTACATTTTTTCAATAGTAAAAGGGTAGGTTTTGGGAATAAATAATGGGGAGGCTCTCCTGATACTACGTGCCTGCTGGTGAGGGCCCAGAAGCTCCGGAGTTTTACCAAATATTTCATTCATTTTCTTGAAATATAAAAATTATACCATTTAGTTTTTGTTTAGGAAGTAAAAGACATAGTAATGATTATTGTTTTAAGGAGGGATTCTTGTTTGGTTTCTGACTAGATGAAACATTCCAAGTATATTTGCTTGTATGTCTTATAAACTTAGCTGTAATATATTTAAAAGATCATATTTTTCTTTACTCATCATTGTACAATTTTAAATAGAAATGGTAAACTGAGTTTGAAATCCATAAGGGACTATATTTTTGGCGCAACTGTGGCGTATGAAAATATCTCCTTTTCTGCCTATCAAAATCACTTACAGAACATTACATGTGGTTAATTTTTTTAATCAATCAAAGACTTGAAGAAATTTTGATATGTAACTAAAATTAATAATAATGCCCTAAGTTTTAAAACATAGCAAATAAAAATGATTTTCTAAACAAACTACCATCTTGTTAGCTTTTGAAAGCCTCCGACCTTAAAACAGATTCGAGCAAAAAATCAGTAAAAAGTGTTTTTTTTCTCTATTACTAAACGGTCAAAGCTTTTCGTTTTTGTATCATTTTGTATATTTGACTACTTTACCATATGTAAAAATAAGAAATATTTAAATATAAGAAGTATATAAAAATAACTAATATATCCTAAAAAATTAAGAAAAACAGAGGAAATCCGGATTAGCCAATATCTATTTAAGTTAAATAATGTCAATTAATTTGGTAGATAGACCCGATATGGTAGCATCTTTTTGTGTAAAAAGAAAAACATTTTATCTTTTAAAATAGAAGAAGGCATCACATGATTAGCAACAGTAATTCTGTGCTCTAAATGTCAAGGAAAAAGATAATGACCTTGACCTGACCTTGCTTCTAAAATAAAACGGTCAAATTTAATCTAATTGATACCATCACTTAGTGATATTGTCTTCTTGAATCTATGAAAATTTCATCAATTTTTAAATACAAGAAATATGGGTAGAATAAGAGAAGAATCCCTCCTTAACGAAAATTAATATTCCATGTAAAGTTATTGTACATATAATTGAGGCTAAAATTTAACCGATATATTAACTGATATCATATAATCATTCTTAACGTTTAAAAACACGTATACAAAATTTTAATTATGAACAAAAAATATCGTATTGTAAATCATACTAGTAGATCATAGCATTCAACGATGTGGCTGAAATTAATTTTTTCAAAGATCTTTAAAAAAAAAAAAAAAGATCAATGTATGATAGAACAATGACAAAATAATGAATGATTTATTTGGATTTGTCAGTTATTAAATAAAAGATTTCAGATTTTATCATACAGCCATGATAATTTAAAATTTAAATCAACACAGTGTGACACAGAATAATTTAATTGAAACACGAATATTTGTTGGATGGTACTGAGAATTTTTTCTCCGAATAATTCTCTCTTTTTTCTTATCTTTTTTTTTTTTTTCTTTTTTTTTTCTGAAAATGATGTGTACGCACTTGCGTATAGGCAGCTACGCGCCTGAATTTGTTTTATTGACAATTCACACACAGGAACATCTCTCTCTCTCTCTCTCTCATAACCTAGTATTATAGTTCTCCTCATCAAGAATATTAAAGACGGGATTGTCTGTCCCTGCTTTCTCCGCATTATTATTCTTCGAATCCACCACATTTGTAGTATTTTCTGTTTCCTCCGGCTTATAAACAAGAGATGCAATAAAAAGGAGAACAACCCCTGTAAACTTGGTCCCCATCCACCACAACATAAGACGAAGCCCTAGCGGCCATTTGTCGTATATCCAGCAGGACCCTCGTACTCCACAATTCTCCTGCCACACTGAACAAGTGCTGTCTAAAATGACTCCCAGGAATATTGGTCCCGGTAAAGTTCCTATTCAATCATTAAATAATTGACTATGTTAATCTTCAGACACAGATGAATCATATTAGTTATTAAAATAAAAGCGTTAAAAGATAAATGTTAATAATGCCAATTAATGAAATACAATTTCTTACCAAGTAGTCGACCAAATGTCAACTGTATTCCAAGTCCAAGTGATCGTTGTTGTTGTGGAATACATCTGAAAATTTACTTGATTACTTTGATGAACAGTATATGTGTAATAAATATTTCTTCGATATCATTTTTAGAGGAAAGTGTGGCAACCATCCTAAAATTCAAGTCACACCAGACTTTCTTAAAAACAAACTTTAGGAATTTCTAAAAACATTTTTTGCTCAATTAATATAAAAATACATGAATATCAATCAAAAAGCAAAACTAAAACTAAAAAAACTAAAACTAAACTAAAAAAATTAAAAAGAATTAAAATTTAAAATTAAACTAAACTAAAAACTTAAGCAAAACTAAACAAAACTAAAACAAAAAACCAAAGCAAAAAAAACTTATGCTAAAATCATAAAACAGTAACAACCTTGTCCAAACGAAAGTTTTTTTTTCTCTGGTGATTTTATTTCATATCATGCTTACCTGAACATTGCTGTCAATGTTGGTGACGTTGTAGAAAATGTCAAAAACATCATCAAAAACAGGAGAACACAAAACACATAAAACCAAGCACATCTTCCCGAACACGTTCCGCTCCTCAAGGTCATGGACGGGGCACTGGTGTTTATACAGGAACATTCCTGATATACCTGGTAGGAAAGCATACATGTATGTAATTTATCTTTGTCGATAAATTGTATTTTAACTTATGCTTTTCGATTTGTCTGTTTGGCTGTCTGCAAAATATTTTAGAATTCGATGATCAAATTGGAATGGTGGGAAAAGATGGGACAAACAAGAATTTTTGGAAGGGCTATCGTTCTTTGAATAAGTTAGATGATAAGTTTACTGACGCAACAATCCAGGAGGGATTCACTTCATTCGCCGGATTCATTTCAAAATTAAAATACTGGAAACATATATCCTAAAATTGTCTTCAATACTTTCCGAGAAAACCTATAGACAGACCTATAGACAGACAGACAAATTGATCCAAACCAGGCAAATTCATTTGTTGAGAAAATTTTTAAAAAATCAACAAGTGCAATATGAATGATTAAAGTCGCAGGTATATTTCTTAAACACACTTTTTCATACTTAAATGTTGATACACATATTTGCGTTGTAAGTAACAAGGAATTTTAATTATCAATCATTTTCAAAGATACTTAAAATCTTATTCAAAATGTATTTTAGCTACCTTGGTTTCATTTACATTGGTGATACTTTTGCACCCTGCATGGCATGGAGAAAAATAAACAATTTGGTTTTCATCGCATATAGGTTCATATCCCTTAGTAGTACATCCACAGTCCGAGTTACAGGGGGAGATGAAAGACGAGTCCCTAATTAAATAAAAAGTAAGCATTCAAACTGTTGACACTTATAATAACCGTTATTGTTTAACTGCATGTAAATCTTTAAGATATTTATACCAACACTAGGCCTGAGAACATTTACTGTCAGTTGAGTATCAAACGTTTTTGATCAAGTCCAATATACAACATCTAGGACACGGTCATTCGTCTAAATTTCATTATTACCAATCTCTGATTCAAACTATTCTAATGACCTTGACATTGTCAAAAGACCTTGGATTAGTTACGAAATTAGCTTGCCTGGTTAAGGTTATTCCTTTTAAGTACATACATGAGCTTCTCATATTCTTCAGTTACTTTAATAATTGCTTCAGATGGGGTTTCATGCTTCCCTTTCAATAAACTTCACATTTGCTTGATGGCCAAAGATGAGAATTTGATCGCTTGTATTTAGTGAGTACATTACCAACAATTTAATGAAAATACTTCTTTCACCTATTTGATGGATATGTTGTTGACACACCAGCAATAGGGCGGCTTGGACAACTGGCTAGGAATGAGGGTCCCAGTAACATGCAGAGGAACAGGCATGCGCAACTGAAGCGAATGATACCTCGGCATTTTAAGTTGAATTTTTTCACTACATAACCTCCAAAGAGCATGCCACCAGCAGACCCAGGTACAGTAATGAAACCTTAAGGTAAAATATAAGATCAGTTTCATTTGTCAGGTAGCACTTATTTGCAGAAATATTGTACATTTTATTTTTTTACCCATCAGATTCCCGGCCTCCAATATATCTACGTTAAAAAATTCTTGGAACAATTTCGCGCCAAATGTCGCTAGCCCTCCAATGATAAAGATTTCAACAGTTCCCCCTAGGATGATGAAAACAAAAGCAGGATTCTTGGCCTGTAATAACAATTGTTTCAAAGCAGTTGAAGAAAAGTTTTTGAAACGGTTTAACAATAATATTAAGACTATCTCACTCCTGTCAAACTTAATAGTAGTTGGTACACTGTGAACCTCTTTTGCGTGCAAACATACTGCTTTTACAGCCAGAATTTAAAATATTAAATGTATCTTTATCAAATCAACTCATATAATTTCATTAATTCAGTGTAGACATAATTCAAAGCCATTTGAACGCAAAAATAAGGAATTAATGTTGCTTGCAAATAAAAAAAAAGAGTTCAAGGAGAAAAGTATACATACTAGAAGCCAAAGGGATTTTGGAAGATGCCTTATACTCTTGCCAAATTTCTCTTTTTCTTTATAGACTTTCTCAGAATTAGTTTGAGCTTCTGAAACTTTTTCTTTCTGCAGTTCTTCGTAACCTAATTAAACATTGAAATGCAACTCACACATATCACATGTTGTTCATCAAGCAAGGTAAAATGAAATATATATTTTTCTACAAAGTAAGTACATGTAATAGAATATCAAGAATTAATTGAATTTTTATCATAAGGTTTATATTACCTGGAAGTCTTCTGGGATATCCGATTATTGGAAACAAAACCAATATAAACCCTCCCATTCCTGCCAAAATACAGATCCACCACGCCCCTACCCATTGTGGGCTCAGTGGACTCAGAGAAAGGCTGAAATTTTTTTTAAAAAATATGTATGTGCCAATGAAGTAATCGGAAAGACCCTAACCAAAAAAATATAATAGAAAGGTTATATTTACTTGCTTATGTCCATTTTATCCACGTCTACAAAAATGGACAGAGATTGTGCTCCTGCAATGTAGCCTACAGCAACACCGAGTGCCGCGCAACAAAACGTACAACCTGGGAAGCAACAATTTGATACTGGTATTGTAATTATAAAATCACTGTCATTCGATTGGGAGCCGAGGCACATTTACAAATAAGAAAACCGACTGAAGAATAAGCATTTATGATCTTTTACGCATACAGAAGAACTTTAGCATCACTATATATACTGAACTGGTGCAGAGAGAGAGAGAGAAAGAGAGAGAGAGAGAGAAGGGGGGTAGTACCAAAGTAGAAGGGAGAGTTCCTGGTTTTACTGTTCTCCTCGATGTATGTTATGCCCAGTGTAAACGATGGGACTGCTCCTATACCGATGAGTGCATTTCCTAGTAGTAACATTGAGTAATAGCCTTTGTAATTTTGCTTCGAACTTTGAATTGAACAGGTTGCTGCACTTGAATTTGATGCTACGCAGACGTTGTCGGTAGAATTTTCTGCTGCACCTACATGAAAAATTGAATGCAAAGTCTCAAATAAAGGCAAATGTCAAAGTTGTTTATATAACTGATGCTCGAATAGCATATGTTCTTTAACTGACTTGATATGGTGTAAGTGTATTAACTGACTTGATATGGTGTAAGTGTATTAACTGACTTGATATAGTGTAAGTGTATTACTTACTTGATATAGTGCAAGTGTATTAACTGACTTGATATAGTGTAAGTGTATTAACTTACCCGATATGGTGTAAGTGTATTAACTGACTCGATATGGTGTAAGTGTATTAACTGACTTGATATATTGTAACTGTATTAAGTAACTTACTCGATATGGTGTAAGTGTATTTTTCTCCGACGAACTGAGGAAGAGCAAACACAAAACATCCTATAGACATCAAAAACATTCCAGCTCCCATCAGACGAGGCTTATTGGCATAAGTTCCCAAATATCCCACAATCATTAGCAGCGCTGCAGCTCCAAAATCATTGGCAGAGGCGATCATGCCTGATTCCTTACTGGACAATTCATATCTTTTCTCTAATGTGACGATGATTATGTTAATGACACCATTGACGATGAACCCCTCACAGAACGAGAAGATACAATGAAACAGTACATGCCATCTTATCGTATTAAGGAATTGAAGACAGCTGAAAAATTTAAAAAAAGAAGAGTGGGACTATGTTTTTTGTTTTTGTTGTGTGTGTGAGGGTGTGTGTGTGTGTGTTTGGTACTTTTTGATAATTGAAGTAATTTCGGATATTTGCAAAGCATATTTTACACCAGTGAAAAATAAAATTACATTTAATGCATTACAAAAAAAGAAAAGTAAGTCTGAAGACAACCTAGCTACAAAAATGTTAAGTTATGTTGTATTACTTAAAGTAGCATCCCTCGTTCCACATATCTGTCCTTTTTCTCTTTGTCATTATTGATTAAGGAATGGTTATCAAGAATTCAGATTATGAATTCGTCATTTTCTACAGATCATCTAGAAGGTATATCTTCTTGAAAGAAAATAATGCTGAAATTTACACCTATGGTATCCTTTCATCTCCCAGACATTACTTTCGACTTAAAAAACATGTTGAGACATAGATTATTTCCGATATATGCAAAACTTACCCCGGTCGAACGCTTAAGCAACCATATTTTGATTTCTTGTCTGCATCATCTGACATGATGTTGGATTCAGCTTAAAATCCCTGAAACTGCTCCTGGTTCTCTGTCACTGTTTTATAAAATTTTCAAGTGTTATAACTTTAAACAGCTATTTAAATATTCGTTAACACGCACAGTAAGTAAATGTCCCTGTGCTTACTTTATGTTTGACCTCTTCAATGCTTCAAAATCAACACAAAGTGTGATAAAACAAGATAAATTTCAGACGAATTGGAGATTTTTTTGTTTCTAAAAATTTGGTATTTATGTTTCTCCTGAACAGATTTTCAAAGTTAATTTGATACGAGACGGAAAAGTTTTCTCGGATTCTGTTCCTTAATTTATGAAGAGTTAAAAAACTTATAAAGTTTTTCTTTCAAAGCAAAATAATTTACATAACATTACCTGACTTTTATTTGAACCCGACTTTTAAAAACTTCACGGATCTCTGAATTTCAATAAACATTGTTGGATTGGGTCAACGTTTTCATTTGTACTGCATGTCAATTACCAGTAGTCCAGCACCTGAGATTTTATTTCCATGTTTATGGAACAGGTATCGTACAATACACGGCCTTACGATTTAGGTTACAGATTTTCCAGAGAATAGGTTAATCTATTTGTATTCACTTTTTTGAACACATTACAATTAGTATATCTTATTTAAGGTACTGAATTTTAAGGGGGGGGGGATTAACTTTCAATTTACTGTAAAATGAATACATTTTCAGAGAATGATATTCCCTTAAATTCCACCAAATGCTAATCTCGTCATCACTACCAACATCTGTGCACGTAAAAATCAAACGTAAAATTCAAACAGTAAAAGATGTTTTAATTGTATCCGAATTGACTCAAAAAGTAAATCTAACATAGGACATCTCACATGCACATCTTTTTCCACATGCGCGGATCTAGAGGGGGAGGGGGTCGGACTCCCCTGGAATTTGCTGAGTTATTAAATGCACTTAGTAAAGTAATTAAAAAATGACCTTGGACTCTCTTAGAAATGTCTCCACCCCCCCCCCCCACGAAATAGGTTTCTTTACGTTTGGTAAAGGAGTTTACGGTTTTTCGGCTTTTTTTCGGGAGGGGGGGGGGCCTTGACAAACAAATTTCTGGGTTGGATTTTTTTTTTTGCACTGAGACACCCCCTCCCCCGGAAAAAATTCCTGGATCGGCGCTTGTTTCACTTCCTAAAACGATCAAGGGTCATAGAAGAGAAATGTGGATTCTTTCTTGTAGGAATATCAGTGAAAAGAGACAGAGCTTCCCTTTTTGAATGTCTAATGAAAGATTGCACGTGCCTTGCCACATATACTACATCCATATTGAATTGACATTAAATTACTAGTATATAGGGATTATTCAACAGAGATCAGAATGAGTCTTTTTTTTTTCATTTTGCACCAATTAATTAATACAGAATCCATCTAAATAGATAATAAGGTGTACATATGATTTATCAACCTCATTTTCTTTATAAAAAAACGGTATTATAAATATCAACATTGATAGGAAAAGCATAAATAATGAATAATTAATGTGAAGAGGTAACAACGTCGAAAATGACATGAATCTCTCTCTCTTTCTCTCTCTTACCTTATTTTCTAATGTTGGTGTCATCTGAGTGAGATTTTTTTTGTTTACAGTTTATTAATGTATGCAAAAGCATTTCACAGTTAAGTACACATGGGTTACATTTACACACACTTTCACCTTCTTACCTGGAACCTTATTAGTCAATGCTTTTGGTTTATTCCCCGACGCCTACTCCGTAAGGGATTGTTTACCACTGATGCTATTTTTGTTCTACAATCGCTTATAAATAAGTACCTGTCTGCTAAGAATAGATTATATTGTTGTTTTGTAGACTTTCAAAAAGCCTTCGATTCTGTTGATAGAATAAAATTATGGCAGAAATTGTTTCATTTAGGCATCCAAGGTAAAATGTTAAAGATAATTAATAGGGATGTCAAATCGGTCAATTTTTGATAATCGGTTACTCGGACGTTTTTCCGATCGAGTACCCGGGTACTCGATAAAAGTGTAAATACAAGTGTGTTAATTTTCTTGAACCCCGTGAAACCCCAAGGCTGTTTTTATCACGTGTATAAATGTACTATATAAACACCGATTCCAACGTAAATGATTTTGGCATTAAATTTATTTATCAAATAAACACATAAGACATAATTATTAGATCAAAAATTACAAATGGTTTACAGCTCTTGTTTAGAATCTATATTTCATCAAAAGTAGGACACTCTGTTATGCAGGTTTGTAATGATTAGACTAGCGAAAGAGAAGCAACGGACGTTGTTGGGATCGCTAGTCTAATATTATAGTAAGTTTAGTCTAATATTATAGTAAGTTTAGTGTATCAGGGGAAACAATTTTATATGTTGATTACACTAACTGACTAAACTTACTACGCTGACCCTCAACATTTTTTAAAAATATTTAGTTATTTCTAAGTATTTCTTCACTTTTGAAGTGAGTTGTGGCATTTCTATGCATGTCCGATTTCGCTGCCGTATATTAACTAAATGATTTAAAAATGATTTGAAGATAATAGACCATCGATATTCACTGAAAACAATCACTGAAGCCATCCAAAAATTAAGGACCACAATAGGTGAGAACAGCTGGGTCACTAATTACTGTACACAGCCACAGGCGATAATTGGTGTTTTAGAGGTGTAGAAGACTACAAGCTATAATTACACATATGCAATATGCATACATGTATTTAAATTAGTTTTTGATAAGTTTTTGATAAAAATAAGTACTTTGAAATAAGAAAAAATACATATCCGAGTAACCGAGTACCATTTTTAGTATTCGATACTCGGACTTTCGATCGAGTACCCGGTTAACCGGGTACTCGTTGACATCCCTATAATTAAATTTCTATACAATAATGTTAAAAGTTGTGTTGTATTGTATTGTTTATTACCAAGAACCATACAGTTCATAGGTTTAAAGTATATACATGAATCAATTTGTACATTATATATATATAACATTTCATTATCATTTGTACATTAAGTAAAGCAGGATCATAGTAAAGGATCTTACATACTATTCATTCTTGGTTCACAAAGCAGACAATTGCACCTTAATATATATTAGTTCATAAAGCAGACAAAAGCACCATATTAAAAGTTGGTAATACATGTAGTAATAGTGAGGATAATCTCGTTATATCAATGTGAGTTAACTTATGCTCTCAATCTTGTACATTTATAAAGATATTTTCCTAGTTTACATAACTCTGTTACATTTTTTGTCGACAACAATTGAACAAGTTTAAAGGTAGATGGTTTTTGGTGATAATATTTCTTAATATACTCTTTTCTAAAATCGGAAAAAAACGGACAAACCAGAATAAAATGATAAAGTGTTAAATACAACGGTTTCTCAGCGACTACTACCAGACATTGGTCTAATGCAAGGAGAAACATTATCACCAATATTATTTTCACCATATGTTAATGATTTCGAGGTTGGTTTTATATCAGAAAACTGCCCCTATATTGATTTGCAGATGCTAAACTTATTCATACTTATGTATGCAGACGACATGGTTATTTTTGCTGAATCTCCAGAAGGATTACAAAAAATGTTAAACACACTATGCAGTTACACTGAAGAATGGAGTCTTTCCGTTAATGTAACAAAAACTAAGGTTGTTATCTTTAGAAATGGTGGTAAATTACATAATGATGAATCCTGGTTTTATAATAATGTTGAATTAGAAATTGTGAATGAATTTGAATATTTAGGTATTTTATTTAATTTTAATGGAAAATTTTTAAAAACGCAGAAACATGCTGCTGAACAAGGTAGAAAAGCTGTGTTTGCTATTTCAAGTAGATTAAAGAGGTATGAATTCAATGTAGAAACTTTATGTTCAATTTTTGATACTTATGTATGTAGTGTATATATTACTTTATGGATCTGAGATATGGGGTTTTCACAGATGTCCCGATGTAGAAAAGGTACATTTAAATTTTTGTAAAAATACTCTTGGTGTTGGAAAGAAAACCTCAAACAGCTTGATTTATTCAGAGCTTGGGCGTTTTCCACTATATGTTACAATGAAACTAAGAATATTTAAATATTGGATCAAATTAAGAACAACAGAAAATTGCATTCTTAAGTCTTGTTATGAAA
Source organism: Saccostrea echinata (assembly GCF_033153115.1). Classification (NCBI taxonomy): domain Eukaryota; kingdom Metazoa; phylum Mollusca; class Bivalvia; order Ostreida; family Ostreidae; genus Saccostrea; species Saccostrea echinata. Next base: position 47,630,967 of record NW_026889758.1, read on the forward strand.
ATATGGTATTACAAAATGACAAATGGATTTTACAAATTAAAAAAGAACTGTCTTTTCTAGGATTAGGACAACTTTGGACAGAAAACCATTTAAATGATAGAGCTTATAACATTATAAAACAACGACTTTTAGATGTTTCAAAGCAAAACATAACAGAGAGTATATCAAACTCTCCAAAGAGTTATTTGTATCAACATTTAATTGACAATTTCTGTTTGCAATCATATTTAACAAAACCTATTGACAAAAAATTTAGAAAACTATTAACAAAATTTAGGTTATCAAATCATATGTTGAATATTGAAACAGGTCGATACCATAACATACCAAAGATTAATAGATTATGTACATGTTGTAATCTCCATGATATAGAAGACGAATTTCATTTTATTTTGAAATGCCCTTTGTATATATTGATTTAAGAGAGAATTTTTTGAAAAAAGTATTATTATAACAAGCCTAGTGTCTTTAAATTAATTCAACTGTTAAGTTCTAATAATACTAAGTTAAATTTGGGCAAATTTTTGAATGCTGCCACATTGTTAAGAAAAAATAATATCGATGTATAAGACTATTTTCATCTATGTATTTTTTACGTTCACTCTCTCTGTATGATTTTGTTTTCTTTTTCCATGATTGTATTATTATTCTGATGCATAAGCCAGTTGGCTTAAAGATATACACGCTATATAAACGCGATTTTTTTATGTGAAACAAAATGATTAAATGATTTGAGAAACATGATGTGTAATAAAAAATAATTACTTACCACAAAGTTTTACTAAATAAGTCGTTGTAATTACAAAACAATTAAGCAAGATCTGCAATTTAAAAGAATTCAGCCTATTTATGAATATTGATGAAGGAAGTGTGTAAACAGTATACAGACACGCATGTCCGCGGGAAATCATAGACAACGAGGTACGTTGCATTTTGACTACGATTTTGAATAAAAGTTAATATCTGTCATTACAGAGTAGATGGTCAATACTGGTTGTTTTCAAAGATAAGTATCTTTAAGCATAAAACTATGCCATCCACGTCAAAAGTTATTTTGTATACCAAACGGCCTACCTCGTTTCTTGACGCCATTCTTGTTTATCAATTTAAAAGTAGCGACGGTGTCACATGATGCATGAATTTAAATAGAGGCATTACTTTCCTAGTAGGATAATAATTATAATTTGAGATCTTTATAATGCGTTCATTTCCAATTGTGTAATTTACAAGATTTTCGTAACTTTATTTGGTAAACAAAATAAATAAATTTCCAACTTTTTAAATTTACCTGCGTTACCTTGTTTTAACAAAGTAGTCTAAATGAATCAATAATAATATTTTCTGATAAAATTTTGTACTAAAGCACAGATTTATTTATTAAATACTTGCTATAATTGAAGACAATGAACAAATATTTTGTCATATAATTATAATAAATATTTTAAAAAAAATTAATATTCGTAAAAGAAACATTACTGCCCATGTAAATTAATAGATAGCATGTTTATCAATTACTTTCAAATATTACTTTTTTATCCTAACACTTGGCACTTGACGCATTACTTAAATCACATTTTAAGCTTTGTTTAATCTAAATTAAAACATTGAGAAAAGTTTTCACATCGCATTTGCAGGTCCGTAGAACGAAGGCATTTTTCTGAGTATAGACTTTTCCTGAAGAATAGTCTTTTTCTCTAGATTTAATATGTAAATTTTCATTTAGATGCTGCCCCCCCCCCCCCACCTACTTTTTGTTGCTGTAAGGTCGAGCGCTGGCGAATTCCAGCACTTGAAAAAAAAATCTAAAAGTATGAAAGAGTTGGAGAATGTTCATCCCTCCCCACACACAAAATAGGATTTTCAGAGTTTTTAAAATTCTTTTAATTTTACTTGTCAGATTTCTTTAGGAGGTTGTCCCTTCCCCACTATTTAAACCTGTTTGTTTGAAAGCAATATCTATATGTTAGCTCCGTTTTATTTACATCAAAGTTTGTCATTGAACTGTTCAATGAACATAATATGTAAAAAAAAGAAAAAAGAAAAAAGAAATCCGAAAAAGGTATGTTAAAAATTCAAATGTTTTTAATCTTATCACACCTTCCTTTAATAATCGCTTCTATTGTCATTGTCTTTTTTATGAATTTTGTTTTCAGCGTCAAAATAGAAACATGTCAAGCACTGCATCATCTTTTTTTTTTTTTAAGCAGTCTGATACACGTGTTCAAAGCACAGTTTTTGAATGCAATTCTCTCTAATATTAAACACTTATTCCTGTTTTTTTAGTCAATACGATGATTTAGCCACCAGCAGGGAAGTGCAATATTCACCACCGAGCCCGTTGGAGGTGGTAGGGTTTATGAATATAGGAGGAATTTGACTACACTGAATTGTTTTAAACCCTTTCTAAGTTTACAGATAATCTCCCCAATAAATCTGAGGAATGTTAAGTAGTTTCAAATGTATTTTGTCTCAAGATTTGTACATGTAAAAATTATATTACAAGTACAAGCGTTTTGTCATTGACAAAGATGTACATGTACAAAATGATACAGGTATTACTGTTAAAGTCAATTAATTCTGCGTACATAATAGAGTTATTCTTACTTGTAATTTGACGGCTCATATCGGCCATCGTACAAAAAAGATGTGGGGCAACCAGCCTTTCAATGAACACTTAATTGACCCTTTGGGGTAGAGGGTCCTGTACCCTTTCAATTGAGAATTTTACATCAAAAAAATAAGTAGTAAATTTTAGAAATATTGATGAAATATATGTTTTCCTTTAAAATAATAACAATTTAGATTGTAGGCTTATCCTCTGTGCACATTATTCAATCATATAATATATTCTAAGATTTGGTTGATTGATTAATTTTTGAATTATTGATTTCTACCAATTTATGACAATAAATTAAAAATTTAACAAATAAAAAATTATGAAATGAGAAAATATACATATGTATAATTGTAAATATTGAGAGATGATTTTTTTTAAATTGATTTCATAAAACACAGTATTTAATATTTTCAAAACATATTTCAGTGTCGGAATGTTATAATAATTTAAAAGGAAACAGCTTGTTTTTTTTTTTTTTCGTAATAATAAAGGTCTATTTTATACTTCCATATTTAATTTTTATCTTACTGAATGTTAGCATCCGTTTACTTCAAATATTTTTTTTTAAAAAGTCGATCGATATTCTCTTTCATCTATTCAACTCAAAGTATCAAAATTATATAAGGATGTGTCACTAACAGATAAACGTGGTATTCTAAATCCTTATGTTGTATAATGTGATATTAATAATAATATAATTCCTATAGTCTTGCGTGCACTGCGTAAAATAGTTCTGGAGTTATAATGGTATTTCTTTGACAACCGACTAAATAAGAATTTGGTAGACAAAAGAACATGTTTCATGGATATGAAAAATTCTTCGACCCCTTGGAGAGGCATGAATTTAAAAGAGTAATTTTTAAACATGCAGGTGTTGAAGGTACTAAAACACACACACACCCTCACCCTCCCTCACACACACACATCTTTAGTATGTAAAAAAGAATAAAATCTTGAATCATTTATATATAAGAGTAAAACAAAAAGTACCTACCAGTATTGATTCATTCATATCAATATTTGATTCGGTTTCCTAAATGACCACCAGGATTAACGTCTCTGATGTACATGTAATTAGCTTAATTCTTCAGATTGAAGTAGGATATAACTGGTCATTCAACTATTGTAAACCAGATGCTATATGATCAGTGATTATTAAAGATATACTGGTATCATGGACTATCCAAACCAAATCTGTGGAGATTTTATTATAGGAAATAGTTTTGGGTAAGGAATTTCAGGGAATGTTTTCTATATATAGACTCATTTCTGGAGGATAACTGGGTGAGAAGGATATTTCATTGAAGGGGGAGGGGGGGTTGCGAATAGGCAAATAGAAAATCCTAAAAGAAGGAGATTTTTAAATATTCTTTAGAAACAATAACTTTTAAAATACACTAAAATGGGTTCCACATATAGTGTACGTTATAATTTTGCAATTCTGAACCTACTTCGTAACTAGCACTCCACATACACTTCTAATTGATCATCAGAAATTTCCCAACCTTTCCGGCACAGTAACGTGGTGGGTAAGATGCAAGCACTAAGACTTCCAAATGGTGAGATGAACAGGTCATAACAATAATAAATTTAACCCAAACTTTGTGGAACGCCAGTAACACATCTTTATACGATTGTAATTAGTGACATCTTAAGATAATCTTACGATAGTATGTGAACCCCAGCGCTGCAAAGGATCCATAGAAGTACTTTTTGTATTATACATTTAATATTTTTGCATTATTCTTTTATTTAATTTGACATATCAGTTACATTGTTACAGTGATTTATAATCATCGGTGAATAAAAAAGGGGGATACAGGTAACTTCTCTCAAAGTGCGTACAAATTTCCCTATACGATCAATAAAGCCCTAGCCAACACAAGAACCCAAGACCAAGAATTTCAAAAAATCTGGTAAGAAAAAACTCCTTCCTCATTACAACTTTGTACTCGTTTGCCTCTTAGATGCCCAGAGGCAATATTAAAGAATTGTTTGCCTCCTAGATGCCCAGAAGCATATTAAAGAATTGTGCTGTTTTCACTACATGATCATAGCCATTTCCTTATTTTGTTTCCTTAATACCTAGGGGCAAAGAAGATTTTATTTTCACTGTATGATCAATAGAGCCCCCTCCCCCAACACTTGAACCCCTGGCCATGGGGCTATGAATTTCACAATTTTAGAAGAGGCACCCTTGCTCATCTTAACCATGCACTTAGTTTGTCTTCAAAATATACAGGGGGAGAGAAGAAGATTTTCACTGTATGATCAACAGAGCGCGACCCTAACACCACAAGCCCTAACCCTGGGGCCATGAATTTTACAATTAGAGGACTCATTGCTGATTACAATCATGACAACAGTTTGTCTACTTGATGTCCAGGAGTAAAGAAGACATTTTTGAAGATTTTATTAATTTTCATGAATTTGGCCCCATCCCTAAGGCCCATGAGGAGGGATCATGAAAAACATTATTTTTGTCCCCTTTTACCCATAGATGCTATATGCCAAAATCGACTGAAATTGGTTCTGCTGTTCCAGAGAAGAAGATGAAAATGTTTAAAGATTTACAACCAATGCACAATGGTGGACAAAACCGATAGCAATAGGTCACCTGAGTCACTAAAAATACATTTGTTATCATCTTTATTGAAGTATCAAAATAACATTTCATTTATCAAAGAATCTGTTGTGTCTTTTAGATCTGATATTCATTTCTTCACAAAAGCTAAGTTGGATGAAGACCCTGTATATGTGTGTAATCTCGAGGTTGTGAACAGTCAAACCTCATTATCTCGAACTTAATGGGACCGAGAAAAAACTCCGAGATATCCAGGGTAAAATACTTTAAGAAAAAGGGGGCTGAGACTTCAAAATCACTTCAACATATTCATGGCATTCGAGATATCAGTGTTCGAGATATCGAAGTTCAACTGTATTTTAAAGTGTTGTAAACAAAATACAAAGAGGACAGGATATTTCAGTCTCTTCCTCATAAGAGAGGGTCTAACTCTAAGTGACGTAAGGAAACTTCTTTGAATCAAAGGGTCTGTCCTTCAAAACTTTATCAACTGAATTGCTGTTTTTAGACACAATAAGAAAATATGACTATTTTGTTTGCATGTGCAGGATAATATTTTGATGAGTTAGGCCTATCAACTTGAAACATTTTGAGAATGTCAAAACCAATTTATTTCTATGTAACACATTAACTATATTTGCACTACTTATGGAATCTGTTATAGATTTATATATTTACATCCACTGAATATTTCCTCCTTTATTTCTTGTGAAACATACCATGATCAATACAGATCATTGAGATCAATAAATACACAATTTTACGTACTTAAACCTAATTCATATGATTATTAATACATACAGACATAAATATAAGCAAGAAAATGTCTTTCTGTCATTGGTAATGCAGGATTAACAGTTGCAACCATTGCAGAAAAAATTTACAAAACCCATGTTGGTCACTGGTTATGAATTTTTCTGCAATGGTTGCAACCATTAATTCCTGCATTAATAACAAACAAAGAAAGCATTTTATTTCTTAAATAACCTTGCTGTACAAGAACACAGGTTTTTTTTTTGAAATTATTGTATCTCAATCTCGGGTGAAACAGAAGAGTGAAATAGCTTTTATTCCCGATAGTAGCTTCTTGTACTAGTACTAAAATAGCAAACCATTTTAACTGTTTATTTTCATCCTTTTATTAAATCTAAGCAAAATGCATGTAACAATAATGATCAGATCAAATACTTTACTGAATTCTAGTCATATCACAGCTGGCCAGGGAAAAAAATTACAACACAGAATAAATGTGGAGTAGTTGGACATTTCAATTTGATTACTTGTAATACTTTCACATAACATGACATACATGTATAAATAGGTATTAAAACATCACAAGGAGTTATACATTTAAATCAATGCTCAATTCCAAAAGCTTTCCCCAAAAATCCTTTATTATGTGTCATAATTTTTATAGTAAATTGAACAAAATTTAATATGAATCAAGTTGAAGAGAACAATATCTCTAAAAAAAAATTGCATCTGACAATATTTTGTCGATAATAGGCATTGCAGTAAAATCAGGGGTTATACCTTGATAATAAGATCACAAGTTGTCAATTGACATGGCTGTATTATAACATCTCTAAATCAGGAAATGGGAGGCTAGAATGAGGTGGGTGACATTATAAAGGAATTTTTCAAAAATGTAAACATGCATAATGAACAAGAAGCTCATGGTCTTTTTCAATCACATCTGAGACTGGAAACTGGGACTCCACAATCCAACAACTTTTTTTTTAATTTGTACAGGGTTCTGCCATAATTATCACAAAATCCTAGACAGAATCCAAGATGACCTACGCATAATACATAAACATTGATCTTTAAAATGGTGAAATATTAGGTTTCTTGTCATTTATAATCAAGATTCAGTTGTGGACAAAAAGACCAAAACTGGACTTTTGTTCAGAGTTCTATGGAGGCGAGGTATACAAGCATGGAAAAGGGACATTTTTGTGCCCCCTTCCTCCATACAATTCTTTTATTCCAACCTTCCCATAGATTCAGCACAAATAAATCATCTACTGACTACATAAAACAGAATTTCAAGACTTTATAATTATAGTCATTGAAGGGAAATTGACTGGTAGATCTTTAACTGCCAATATATACAGGGTCAGAATGATTGGTTGACTGGGACAATCTTAAAATTAATAAAATAAAAGAAATACACATTGTAATGATAAAAAGAATACAAGTCAGAAACAAACTAAAACATGTTATGTTGACAACATAAAAGCAAAATGCCGATGGGCCACAATGCTCATCTGAGTCACTATGGCCCTGCTGTTCTTCATCAGCATATTTTACCCTGTACATTGTATTCCTGTGTTAAAATTTTTAAAAGATGCCATTATCTTTTTACTTATTCTTAATTATCTCCCCTTAAAAGAGGGTATGGCCCTTCATTTGAACAAATTTGAATCCCCTTCACCCAAGGATGCTTTGTGGCAAGTTTGGTTGAAATGGTCCAGTAATTCTGGAGAAGAAGATGAAAATGTGAAAAGTTTATGGCGACAGACAACGTACAATTTTCAATCAGAAAAGCTCACTTGAGCCAAGTGAGCTAAAAATCAATTAAACATAGGTCATCTGATACTGTACTACATTGAACAATATACCCATATTTTTGTAAACTGATATATGTTCAGGCAAGAAAATGAGTAATACACATTATAATTCAATTAGACCTGCATGCACTTCTGGACATTAAAAACATTTAACTGCTAGTCTTAAACCTTGGTGTTACTAATTTACCTCCAACAGTTAAGTTGAATAGTGTTACGATTTTCAATCTTTTTTGGCATTCTGCAAATTCACATGACTTCTCATAAGTAAACAAAAGATTTCAACACATTTTTGGAAAAGGTCATACCCTAGAAAAAAAAGTAATTTTGAGGTAGGCCCCCTAGAAAAATCAGTCTATGGAATCTAACTCGATACTCAATAATATATGGCATTTGTATTAAAAAACACATGAGAAAGAAAACTCAACCAGATAACACATAAGTAAGTTAACATTTTTAACAGCAATGTTGCCTAAATGTTGAAGGTATGAGCTCTTTGATAAACATCTAGTTTCATTCTGAATTTCCTTGACACCTTGAACTTGTCTTTCTGATATGACCTAACTTCTGGATTAAGACATACTACTCTTTTATAAGCAACCATTTGAAACATGGGCTCCTACACTTTCTGCATTGCACTGTCATGTTAGAGAAATGAATTTTTATGTTATGCACTGCAAAAGTCAGGACTTTGTAATAATAGTCATAACACACACTTAATCAATGTTTCAAATACATGTAATAGGAAATCCCAATGTTAAAAAGTTATTGACCAGACAACCAATTTACTCTATAATATCCTAGACTTTGCCCTTATCATTTCATGTTGCTGTTTCCAAAAAGGAAAGCATAGAAGGAAGAAAAGTCCTGCAATTTGATTTATGGGTAGGGGAAAACAACAAATCTACTTCATTAAAGATCAATCTTAAACTGCTATTAAAAAAAACTCACAAAAATTAGACAAATCAATAAAATACGCCATCTTTATAGACATATGCCACGTTTATAAAAAAAACTTTTTTTCCTTAAATTTATTTAAATCTAAATATCAGTGCAAGATCTATATTCACGTAATTAAATATGTGGACCCTGAGAGAAATTAAGAACAGACATAAATTTGCAGTTTGGTATAAATGTTACCCATATATTGCACTTCGTTTATGAGAGTTTATGAAGATAAATATCATAAATGTAAGTCATAATTTAACAACCCAGCTATAAAACAGGTCGACATGAAAACATAATCTGGACTGTAAACAAAGCATGTTTACATTGTACATACCCTGACACAATATGACATACTATCTATAATGCTTTTAAGTACATATATTATCATGTAAGAAAAAATTGGAAGTCTCTGATAAGACTGGACAATTACTGGCTTGTAATTACAGTACAGGAAGAGAAAATAGCACCTAGAAATGAAACACTTTTTTTTTTAGGTTTACAGGTACAGAATAATGTATCCTGATGTTTTTAAACTTGTATCAAATCAAAACTGTACGTGGAATAGCATTTTGAAGATTTTTACACATTCCTTTGAGTGGCTTTCACAACGATGATACTGTAAACAGAATTAAAAGCTTGGTACAGTTTATCTAATATTTGAACAAATTTCACAGAAATTAAAATTTTTAGTAACTTTCGGTTACTTTTTTAGTAATCTTAGTATAGTATACTTGTGTTCCAAGTTCAATTGAAATCAGACCAAACTTGTAGGATAGTACTATTTTGAAAAATTGTTTACAGACACACAGATGAACAATGGACTAATCATCAAATAAGCTTTGGTTCTTGACCAAAGGACATTGTATACATACAATTTCATATGGTATGTATTATTAATTTGCAAGAAATGTGTAAATATAAAGTGCTTTAAAAATTTTATATATTCCACTTATATGCACATACTTAGTACCAAGAAAATCCTGAAAAGCAAAACTTTTTCAATAGAAAAATCCAACATTTTTTTTTAACAGATAATTCATGTTGATGCTTTACATTAACTTTTGTTATCATTGGAGGTTCTCTTTCTTCAGCTCTTCTGATCACCTCCCCTGAATAATGACATGAATGAAGTAGCAGCAGTGGTGACAAATCCACTGGCTGTCAGTTGTTCTGGAGGCTGACCTGGATAAGACATGGTCTGGATGTTGGATATTGTGCTGCTGTATCCGGCTCGGGTTGGAACATCAGACATATCCGACACATCCTCTGTGACCTGCTCCCAGTCACTGATCAGTTCGTCCTCTCCTCCACCAGTGTCCGAGTCCTCCTCCTGGAGGATAACGGAGTCTTCGATGGAAGCCATTAGATTTCTGTCGATTTCAAAATTGGAATTCCTGTTTCAAATCATAAGAATTTCAGGAGTGAAAAAACCTGCATTTTTTTTTCATTTTGATTCTAAAAATTTGAAATATGTCCATATAACATAAGTGTCCTAAAAGGCACATTACCTTCTTTAAAAAAGAGACAGTAGCACTATAATATTCTTAAGGGTATATACCTTAATACACAAAGAACAAGGCAGCAACAACATAAAGTCTGTAGTGTACTTACCTTCCCAGTGATGGACATGACAGTAGCACCACAATATTCTGAAGTGTGTTTCTGGGATCTAATTGTTCTGGATTTGGAACATTCTGGGCAAAGCACAAATACAAGATATTCTGGTTTAAACAGGCCACACTGTGTTTAAACTGCCTCTCTGTTATTTCATTGGTACAGAAGTCACTGAAATCAATATTTCTTCTATTGTAGCAAATGTTGGATAGATGTTTCTTTTTATCATTCCACATGTTCAGGGCCTTTAAAAAGATTAGGAACAAGCAGTACTTTTACAAAAATAGCAGGTACCAATATATTGGCTGGTACAATCATGTTTCAGGCAGGTAAATGTACCGGGTACGAGCAGATTTTGAAAGGCCTGCATGTTGAAATTCTGTAGTGTCAAACGTTACAATACTTACAGTACACCTACAATATTTTAATCTCTGAAGTCATACATTTACCATAGCATATCATGTAAATTCTGTAAATATATTCACATGTACATGGTATGTCCTTAATCTTAACAGTATCATGATATGAATGTGACATCAAATTAAGAATGTAACTAGAAAACTGACCAGTCAGCAAGGGCCCCGCTGAGGGGTAGAAATATAAGGGTGCAGCTTACAGAATGAGAATTTTAATTGATTACAAAAATTAAGAAATATATGAAGAAGAATATGCAATAACAACTGTATTTATAAAATTTCAAGATAATTCCTAAATATCCAACAACCTGTAAAGCGTATCCCTGTATTTACAAAAGGCAGTAAAAAACATCATATCTATAATAACTCAATTAAATGTATATTTAAACAAGAATAAAGCATGTGTTTTATAAAATGCTAGCCTTCAGTGAATGCAAATATCACCCAGGCTTGACCTTAACTTCAAAACAAACATCAGTTGCAGACAAAGGTTAATTTATCTTAAAGTGACAAATAAAGATAAGCCTGGAAAATTTTCTGCCCCACACAAGATAATTAAGCCCAGGGGATTAATTGTACTGCTCTCTCATCCTTTTCTTCCAAGTTTACAATAAGAACTTTTTCAGTAATGATAGAATGAGTTTATTATCAGACTACCTGTTAAAATTAATAGTAATCTTGAATTTACATACAGCAGCAAAAAAAAAAAAAAAAAAAAAAAGAATGAATAAATAAATAAATAAAATAAATAAATAAATAAATAAAAAAAACAACAACATATCTTTATGTATATTATCTTGTTTTTAGAATTCAATAAAATCATAACTCATTGTGTATTTTACCAAAGTAAAGTATGAACATTATTTAAATCCACATTTCAGAGAATGTAACCATCATTTAGAATTGACCTTGACTTCAAAACAAACTTCATTTGCAGACAGAGGTGTTTATTAATCTCAATTCGACAGAAACAGATAATGCTTTGGATTTTCTTCAAGAGGAAAGTTAATTAATCCCATGGGACTAGTTGCAGCTTTCGTAGTTTACAATAGGAACATTCTCAGGAGTTATCTCTCTTTGCCCTGGCATTCATTCTAATGTAAAGTTTAGGAATCTACCCCACCACCCCAGCTCCAAACTGGATGACATAGAGAACCAAACTAAGCATCAAAATATGTCTTACTGCCTCTTCAACCAACATACCAAATTTGAACTTAATTGGTCAACTACAAAAAAAGTTATTAGAAAAAAACAGAAAATTTGTGGACGGAAGAATGACAGACAGACGGACAGACAGACAAAGTGATTACTATAGGGCACCCGCAAATCCTTGCGGGGCCCTAATAATTTAGCTATTTAGACATCAAAGTCTAAATGAGAATTTCCCTCAGCCATTTCTCACCTGCTTCACATTCTTGATAAATTCTCTGTTACTCTCAACATTATATTGATTTTGATACCAACTGTACAGCTGAGACATGGAGTTGGGAATAATATTACCAGGGACAGATAACCAGACTTGTTACCACAGACAGATAACCAGACTTGGTGATACTTTGTGGGTGGTAAACATAAAGCTCACCTGTAAGGCTGTTTTCTAGGAAGACGGATATCCAATATATGACTAAGTACAGCAGTCATCTGACTGGCATAACACAACCCAGCACTGATTCTGTGACCAGGATTTCTCAAACTGTTGTCAGGGTTACCACCATTTTCCTGGCTTGCAGCCACTGCAATAGAAAAACCAAGAAGGATACTATGAGGCAATGTCATAAATTTTATGATAAAATAAATTTATCCTTTACATAAACTGCTATAAAAAGTCATCCAATATGCTTTAAAAGTCCTCCAATCAATAAAATCAATTTTCTTTGACATTACATATACATACACTTAAGGGAATTCTAATGATGTATTTCTTGTCAAAAGAAACTTATTTCATCTTCATCTATCCCTGTAATAGCCCTTCCAATAAGCCTTAATACGGTTTCAGCTGACTTACCCCACAAGTTATATGCTGAGTAATCCCCACTACAGGGTAATGTGGGCTCCACAATTCTGTGCTGAGCCTCCCCACTACCATCTGTGTATACCCACTGTCCTCTAACATACGCTGTGTGACTGGCATCTCGGAGTGCACTCACTGTGCTCACAGCCATTGAGTCTGTTTCACTGGAAATATATGTATGTAAGGTTAATGTACATTGTCACCTTCCAGAGTTCACTCTTGAGTTTTAAGGATAAAAGTGTATTAACTATGTTCTGATAAACATATAAATAATACAACAATACCATAATGGAATGTGCACCAAAAAAATTTTTTATGAAGAATACTACTATTTTTTCTTTTGTACTTTGTGGGTCTGAAAAATATCAATCTAGAGTATATATGCTGTGACCTAGACCTAATATATGACATTGTGCTCTTTCAGATGTTGCATATCACCATGTTAATATCTTTTTGGAATGTACAACAAGAAAATCTTACAGAAAGCAACTCTTTTTGCTTTTTTCTGTATGGGTCTGTGGGATGTCAGAGTATTTATTCAAGAAATACATGCTGTGACCTAACAGTCAGATATGACCTTGAACATTCCAGGTATTGCATCTCACTGTGATAAATATAAGCAGTTGATGTCAGAATATTGTAATAGTAAGCATGAGTAAGTAAAATCACCAAGGCATATACAGAAAAATGAAAACCTGGTTCAATTCACACGTCCCTCCACCCTCCCCAATAAAAATAAGACTGAAGGTAATAGTCATAGTATATGGTCAAAGGAATGGCAAAAACATACTTTAAGCACACATATATTGTTTATCATCTCAAATATACATGTATACTTCAGAAATCTGAAATGACACCCAAACTTTGCAAAATTATATAATCAGTAATAAAGTACCTTACATAATCAGTAACAAAGTACCTTAAATAATCAGTACCAAAGTACCTTAAATAATCAGTACCAAAGTACCTTACGTAATCAGTAACAAAGTACCTTACATAATCAGTACCAAAGTACCTTACATAATCAGTAACAATCAGTACCAAAGTACCTTACATAATCAGTAACAAAGTACCTTACATAATCAGTAACAAAGTACCTGACCAGAGCCACCTCTTCCACCTGAAAAATAAACTGCACCAATCTTTCCACCTGGATTTTTCTCTCTGCCGCTAGTTCTCTTTTCTTTTCTATGCAGAGCTGCTGTTTATCTTCATTTGTTGCCCTCACAGTTTCTATGTAGGAACAGATGCGCCTTTTCTTCTCTTCATGTCTTCGACCTCTTACGACTCGCTGGTAGTTTTCTCTCTTCTGTTTATCACAAAAGTCTTTGCCTGCAAACATTGTAAAATTTTAATTTTTCTGTGTCTTTCAAATGTAAACTTTTTCTTGTCATTTACACCCATATGATAAGATGTGTCTTACCACTTTGGCAAATATGAAGAATAAGCTTATTGAGTTTAATAAATTGTACATATTAAAATCATATGTGAAATTCTGTAAACAAAACAAAAAAAATTCTGAAAATGTTGAAAGTAAAATCATCTTCTCTGAAATTAATGTTATTTCTTTGGAAATAAAATTAATCATTAATTTAGGACTGAAATTCAAATAGAGATTCTCGGAACGCTTACTCATGTTTTATATTCAGGGAAGAGTCAGAGTGGACACCATACTGAAAACCTGGAATTCCATGCTACCAGCTAGTTTGTAATTTTTCCTACCTTTTGCATCATAATTCAAGATGCCCCCCTTCTAGGCTCAGTAGATTTGTTGCAGAAAGATAAGATTTTCATGTTTGCTATGAATTTACAAATTCCACTCTAGTCTGTTTAAGCACTAGCTGTGTTGTGATCATCAACAAACATCCATCTCATTCCAGCTGAAGAGGACCTTATCCGAGACTGTGGATGTTGGTCAGTGATCTCTGTGCTTAAACAGCACAACAAGCAAATTAGCAAACATGATGAAAATGTGATTTAATTTTCCTGCAATAAATCTTCTGAGTTTGAAGATTTCTTATGACACAATAGGTAAGGAAGGTTATAACAAAAGCTGTTTGTGGGGTATTCCCAGTATGATCTCTGCTCTGACTCTCACTTGCACTACAAAATACAGTAAAACTTGGTTATAGCTAAGTCCTGGGGACCTGTAAATTTACTTTGCTATATCTGTAATTCATTATATCCATATAACAAATAAGTATATATAGCGAGCGAATTCGCAACATACACATTTTCCTTCAAGTATTACTACCGAATATGTTAGGGAGGCAATTATTACAAAACATACCTTGGATAACTAGGTTTTTAATGATTGAATTGACTATATTGAATTATATACAAATACTTAACGAAAATAAAGTCAGCTCAAATTTTGAGATCTTTGTTATAATTCGTTATAAAAGATGTAAATTTTGCATTTTTAACTTTTATGGATTCAAAATCAGTTCACTATAACCATAAATTCGTTATGTCAGAGTTTGTTATAACCATAAAATTTTACAAAGAAATGTTAGGAATTTTGCAGAGAACCCCGAAAACTTCGCTATATCTGTGAATTCGCTATATCCATTTTCTTACTAAATGAGTTTTACTATATAAATGCAGAGGTGAGGGGAAAAAAGAATAACAGATTTCAATTCACAAAACTCCGATTTCAGATTTAAAAAACAAGAAGTCTGTGAGCCAATGCTCACTAATAATACCCCCACTCTGATGTGAAAACACAGGTTCAGTTATGGACAGACACAGAGTTAATCAGGAAATTGACATCCAATTTGTACAAAAATGAATCCCTGGCCAACATATGGCATGTCTAAACAAAGAGTGTGTTAAAATTTCAAGCATCTGCGATTAGTAGTTGCTGAGAAAACTGCAACCCAAATTTGTTATGTATGGTACAGACAGATGCACGGATAAATAGGAAGTTGACATCGGATTTGTACAAAAATGAATCCCACCATATGGGTTGCCTAAACAAAGAGTGTGTTAAAATTTCAAGCATCTGCGATGAGTAGTTGCTGAGAAAACTGCGACCAAAATTTGTTGTGTATGGTACGGACAGATGCACGGATAAACAGGAAGTTGACATTGGATTTGTACAAAAATGAATCCCACCATATGGCATGCCTATACAAAGAGTGTGCTAAAATTTCAAGCATCTGTGATGAGTAGTTGCTGAGAAAACTGCGACCAAAATTTGTTATGTATGGTACGGACAGATGCACAGATAAACAGGAAGTTGACATTGGATTTGTACAAAAATGAATCCCACCATATGGCATGCCTATACAAAGAGTGTGCTAAAATTTCAAGCATCTGCAATGAGTAGTCGCTGAGAAAACTGCAACCAAAATTTGTTATGGACAGACACACAGATGGTCAGACAGATGGACGGACAGACAAACACACAAGGGTAAAAAAGTATATCACCCTCTCCTTCAGAGCAGGGGTATAAAAAGGAAGACAATTTGAATACACCTGACATTTGTAAAAATCATTTGTCTGCATAAAAGTTGCACCATGAAAACAGAAAAGTGTGAGGTAAGAAAGAATGAAAGAAAAAGTGAGCAAGCTCACATACCCCACGCTTCCCCAAAACTCGACAATGCAACACGTAATGAATGGCACAGTGCATTTTAAATACACAGTATAATTCAAAAAAGGGGCATTACTTGCAAAAAATCATCACATCAAAACTTCTTGCATATAAGGACATTCAAATCTTTGTATGTTACAAATTTAACTGGGCTGAAGTTTCTAGATAAATAATGGAATCAAAATTTCTTGGTAATATACAAATCTATACATTATTCTGAAATACCTACAAAATTTCAGGAAATTCAGTGCCGGAATTATGCTGACAAACTGTTATTTAAATTCCTCAGTGATTTCGATTTGTTAATGAGTGTAAGTCCATGTCCAACACATGACAGTTTACACATTTAAATAATTGATGGAAACAAAATTATGATGCAGTCATTCATATGAATCTGTTTATATACTGTACTTATGAAATTATTGAAGGCAAAGCACACCAATTTGAAGGGGGGGGGGGGGAGAACTATCAAAGATGGTGTGTGTGTGAGTGTGTGTTTGTGTTAAACCATTAATATTTTGATCTCAAAATCAATAGGGGTCTTTTAAGGTCATAAAATATTTCACATAGAATTTCATTATAAAAAGCTGATTCCAGTGAAGTTTCTTATTACCTAGCTGGAAAGTTTCTTCAATAAAAGGCAAAACTCTTAAGGCAAAAATAATGGAATCGGAATTTCCTGGTAATATGCACATCTACACACTGTGTACTAAATATCTGCAAAGTTTGTCCAAATTCTGTGCAGCGGTTTAAGAGGAGTTGTGCTGACAAACTGTTCATCTCTATATTCAAGATATGGCCAAAAACCTAAGTTGAAAAGTGCCGAAATTCCCAGAAAAAATAATGGAATCAGAATTTCCTGGTAATATGCACATCTACACACTGTGTACTAAATATCTGCAGAGATTGACCAAATTCTGTGCAGGGGTTTAAGAGGAGTTGTGCAGACAAACTGTTCATCTTTATATTCAAGATATGGCCAAAAATCTAAGTTGAAAAGTGCCGAAATTCCCAGAAAATATAAAGGAATCGGAATTTCCTGGTAATATGCACATCTATACATTGTGTGCTAAATATCTGCAAAGTTTGACCAAATTCTATGCAGCGGTTTAATAGGAGTTGTGCTGACAAACTGTTCACCTCTATATTCAAGATATGGCCAAAAACCTAAGTTGAAAAGTGCCGAAATTCCCAGAAAAATATGGAATCGGAATTTCCTGGTAATATGCACATCTACACACTGTGTACTAAATATCTGCAAAGTTTGACCAAATTCTGTGCAGCGGTTTAAGAGGAGTTGCGCTGACAAACTGTTCATCTCTATATTCAAGATATGGCCAAAAATCTAAGTTGAAAAGTACTGAAATTCCCAGAAAAATAATGGAATCGGAATTTCCTGGTAATATGCACATCTACACATTGTGTCCTAAATATCTGCAAAGTTTGACCAAATTCTGTGCAGCGGTTTAAGAGGAGTTGTGCTGACAAACTGTTCATCTTTATATTGAAGATATGGCCAAAAATCTAAGTTGAAAAGTGCCGAAATTCCCAGAAAATATAAAGGAATCGGAATTTCCTGGTAATATGCACATCTATACATTGTGTGCTAAATATCTGCAAAGTTTGACCAAATTCTGTGCATTGGTTTATGAGGAGTTGCGCTGACAAACTGTTCATCTCCATATTCAAGATATGGCCAAAAATCTAAGTTGAAAAGTGCCGAAATTCCGAGAAAAATTAAAGGAATCGGAATTTCCTGGTAATATGCACATCTACACATTGTGTCCTAAATATCTGCAAAGTTTGACGAAATTCTGTGCAGCGGTTTATGAGGAGTTGCGCTGACAAAAAAACAGGACTGACGGACTGACTGACTGACTGACACACTGACTGACTGACTGACTGACGGACGGGTCAAAAACATTATACCTCACGCAACTTGTTGCGTGGGGTATAAATATCATTGATTAATTGTTACAGAGAGTCTTAAATTCATTTTAGCTGAAATATATAAGCTTTCCTCCAGATGATAACTACCTTAATGTGCTAAATTATAACATACAAAACATTATACATACAAAACACTATACATGTACATACCCTTTAATCTCACTTCTTTTGCTGCAGCAAGGGCCTTTTTTAAAAGCTTGATCCTTTCTCTGCATTGTTCAATTTCACTTATCTATACAAAATTTAAAATCATAATTTATGACAATGAAGCAGTTAATATAAGCAAACACATATCATCCTTAAAATTGAATGCACAGTGTTTTGTCTGCAATGCAGAACTTCTCTTCTTTTTTCAAAATGTCTGTTTTTGATCAATATGATATAAAATCTTGGTAACACTCAGGTGACCCCAATGACTACATTAGTTTGGGTAAAGTCCAGATTAAACAATATTGCCAAAGCCAGTGAAAGCTCAAAATCTAACGTTATTCATACTTTTTCCAGGTTTAACTGGTGTCTATGGAAATTTTGAATTAAAAAAATAGGTGTCTTATTTCTTAGCGAAAATAAATGCATTAAACTTAGACATTTGAGCAAATAAAATGTGTGAATTGTACATATTTGTTGCTTAATATTGCTGGTCTTAAAGTCAACTTTGTTAAATTCATTTTTTTTTGTCCAAGACTAACATGATTCCTCAAACAATAAAGGACTAAAGACACTAGAACTTTTGCTATTGCATTAGCATACCCAGTATGTCATCCCGAACTGATCCCAATGCAGTATTACAGAAGTTAAAAGCAGAGTAAGCAAGTACACATAAAGTTAGCACAGTATTTTGCAAGACAGCATACCTAAACAATGTCAATACACACTGCCACAAGACAGCATACCTAAACAATGTCAGTACACACTGCCACAAGACAGCATACCTAAACAATGTCAATACAAACTGCCACAAGACAGCATACCTAAACAATGTCAATACACACTGCCACAAGACAGCATACCTAAACAATGTCAATACACACTGCCACAAGACAGCATACCTAAACAATGTCAATACACACTGCCACAAGACAGCATACCTAAACAATGTCAATACAAACTGCCACAAGACAGCATACCTAAACAATGTCAATATACACTGCCAAAAAGACAGCATACCTAAACAATGTCAATACACACTGCCACAAGACAGCATACCTAAACAATGTCAATACAAACTGCCACATGACATTAACTTTTCTATCTCCCAAGAGAAAGAGCAAACTGTTACTATAGTTAACTCATTCATTCTTTCCATGACAACGCAACAAACTTTAAATGCAAGGATTCCAATTTTGGGGTAGAAAATACCTCAACAGAATACAATCTCTTAAAGTTTAAAAAAGTTTAGATGAGCAATTACTGAGAAAAATTAAATTAAAATAGTGCTGATCTTGTCTGTTTCCATAGAAACCATGCCCATTTTGAAAATTTCATGTGTAAATGGCAGATCTACAGTTGGTGATTATCATTTCTGTGAAGTTTTATTAAGATTCTCCCAGCCACCTCCGAGAAAATTTTCTCCCAAATTTTAGGTCTTGCAATAACAATATATCGCTTGACTTCATAATTATATATGTGTGATTTTTAACACATAAGCAAACACTCAATGAAGCTAATTCACACTTACTTTCTGGTCCCTTTTTAAATGATTTTTAAGTGCATCTTGTACCCTAAAAATAAATTAAGATGATAATGATGCATCACTTTAGAATATAAATAAATTAGCGTATGGCAATTCATTGCACTCTTGAGTTTTGTTTACAGAATAATATAAAGTACCTTTCCAATCGTCCCCGTCTTTCTTTTTGTAATAATTCTAGCTTATGACTTTTTTCCCTGTACCTGACAATGTGAAATTAAAAAAAACAACAACACAACATTAGCCATTAGACAGAATGTTCTATAATTAAAATGATAATGTCCTATGAACATATGGTAAACAACATATTTTTTTTTCTGTGTGCTGGCAAGGTAAAAAAAAAAAATGAGCATATAATTCTAATTTACCTGTATACTGTACAATTCTGAGAGTTCTGAATGTCAACTTGCTGAATAAATTTGAAGCCCAAAAAACCCCACACTTCTGTGTCAAGCTTTTCCCCCTTTTATATGTACTTTTTTTAGGATAGTAGGTACATACAAGCTTAAAAGAGTTTGTTATGATTAATTTTATGGTTATTTTCAGTGCATCTCCTTTCGAATTCTAAAAAATCATGCCAAATAAGATTCTCTTCATTTTGCTGCACTGCAATGAAATGGATTGAACGATTATAGTTCAATCCACACTTTGCAAGATGTAAACTGAGTTTTGTCCCGTTGTGGGGTCAACCCAAATGTCAAAAGGGAAAGAAACTGTTTCTCTTCTATATGCTACCAAACATTTGGGCATTGATGTATGGATAGCCCCATTTATGGCAAAAAATTAGTGCTGAATTTTACCAATGTTTCCACAGGTTACAAAAGCTTTTCCCTGAGCATCATTATTTCATTCAATGCAGGTTACACTGGTTACAAGTTACACTGGTTACAGTGGTAATTGCAGTGGTAAACGTCTGTCCCAAGTCAAGTTAAATTATTCTTACTAATTAGTCATACCAGAACTTTGAGTGTGAAAGTTCAAGGGTATTATTCTGTTTACTATATGACCTTGTATCGATGGAGAAGACATATCATTGACATGCAGAAATCAAACTGACTGCAATGGCAGACGACGCAAAATGTTTACCTTTCAGGGTGGCTTCCAGTCGAGTGAACAAACAGGCCGCCATTCACACAATCTCTGCAATAAAATGATCTCCTACTTCCATCACATAAAGGACATCGTTCCACTGCAACCGTCAGCCCAGAGGAACTTTCTACTGAGCTGGCCAAGTCAAATTCTGTTGGTGCCAAGTTACTTTCACAAGAGCTGGAGGTCGCCATTATAAATATGGAAATGACGTAATTTTGTTTCTCCAATAGAGAAACCGATCACAAAAATATTCCGGAAACTTTTTCTTTAAGTCACTAATCGGCTCCCTACTTTAAAAAAAAAAAATAATAATTCAAAGATGCTTTTGCTTTACATTTTTAATAATAGTTGTGCTTTGATACAAAAAAATCAACAGATTTTAAAGCTATTCCCTTTTCACAAAAAGAAGAAAAATGGGGGTGGGGTGGGTGTCTTAGAACTGTATTCTGTCTGTGCATTCTGTTTTATGGGTCAAATCTGTTTTGTTCGGGACAAAGGTTAACTCATACTTTAATAGCATACATGGGGAGTTCCTGCCTTTCATCCTATTCTTACAGGCCTATGTTGAATCTTTGCCCGTTTCAATATGGCCATTATGGATATACAAAATATGTACCCTCTAGATAGATCATGTAGATGGCTTTGATAAAAATGTTAGACAAGCTTAAAATCGTCGACATGTACATAGAGGATATTCAATGTTTTGTAGATGAATACGGAATATATTTCACTCGTGGGACAGGATTTTTTGATATTTTCACGAGTGCGAAGCACGAGTGAAAATATAAAAAAAATCCTGTCTCAAGAGTGAAATAAATTCCATATTCATCTACAAAACATTGAATTTTCTGTTTATTACATTTTCTTTGATTTTCCCTTTGCCTCCGTCTTTTCTTAACACAGTGTCATAGGCTTGACGTCATAGTTGAGCGGTTGAGACGTCATAGCTTAGAAGTTGTGTGTCAGATTGAAAACATAATATAGCATGGATTTTAGCAACATATTTAGGAAGAAATTTGCAGTTTTAGCTCTATCAAGATGCTTAGTTACTATCTCTATCTTATGACTGGCCAGAAATTATTTTTTACTTACTTTGATATCCTTTCACACTGTGAGAGAATATCATTTTTGGTATTCTTTCACACTGTGAGAGAATATCACTTTTATTCAATAAATAAATCACAGTATTTCACTGTTGAAAATGTAATAAATCACAGTATTTCACTGTTGAAAATGTAATAAATGTATTTATTCATTTTTTTTCAGCATCGGTATTTAAGATGCTAAACGCATTTATCACTTCATGAATTTAGGATGTAGGAAACAATTTCACTGTGAGGGACACAACCATATAATTATATTTTCAGTTGGAGGGAGGGGGGCACTATAAAGTACCAAAATTCCTTAACAAGCAAAAAAAAAGTCATCAGACATTATTATTGAGGGGCACAAGCATATTGTAGCTATGTTTTCCATAGTATTCTATATATCGGCAAAATGATTGGGGGAACGCCCCCCCCCCCAGTTCCTAAGGCCATGTATTACAACCACCATGCAGAGACATAGAGGGGGTCGGGAGGGGGGGTCAGAACCCCCTTGGAATTTGTGTAGGTATTAAAAGTATATACTGAAGCAAATAAAAAATGACTTTGGACCCCCCCACCCCCCCACCCCCTAGAAAACGTGTCCCCACCATTACCACCACGAAATTAGTGTTTTTCGCGTTTTGGAAATGGAATTTTCCTTTTTTTTTTTTTTTTTTTTTGCTTGTTAAGAAATTTTTGGATTGGAAATTTTTTTTGTCTGGGGTTGAAAGCAATATTATAATATTGTAGATTTCGTTAGGACTATGATATTGGTAACTTCCAAAACTATTTACATGACGCAGGACTGTTCTTCTAAATAAATGAATTTCGCATATAACACTCAAAAAATGCGGTTCCTTAAGGTATGTCACTCTGGTCATATCAAGAATTTTTTATTCATTCATTCATTTTTTTATTATTATTATTTTTTTTATTATTATTTATTTTTTTTTAAAGGTATGTCACTCGTGAAATTTGTTATATCAAGGATTTTTTGAGAAGTATATTTTGGATAAGTACTCATATAGAATGACTCAAAATCGCAGAGAAAATGGGGGGTCAGTGTGCATCTAACTGAGCTACGGTACAATTAAGTTGACCTTTTTGCACTTAAATTGTAACTCTTTGGTTAATCACTCTAACCGTTATCATATTTTATCAGATGTAACCATGGCAATAAACATAATCTTATTTTACGTAAAATAGTTTGAATAATATTTATCATTGAACAAATCATGCAAATTAATGCGCGTAAATTATTGTGTGACCTTTTTGCACTAAAAAAGTCTCATATTTGGGGTATTAAAAATCTAAATAGGCAATAGAATATTTTCTTGTATCAAACTTTTTACGACTTAAGTGCTGATCGGCCAAAAGTATCAAGTAGTTTAAAATTATGAAAGAAAAAGTTTGGGTCAGTGATGTAAATTTTGAAATATTGGTCAAAATATGCGATTTTCTGGCAAAAAACTGTGTAAATTTTATCTCGACTTCCTTAATATATCTTCATTTCTTGGCAAAGTTTGTTGAGCGAAGGTGTAAATTTTGTTATAAAAATATAAATTGAGACCTATATTTAATATTCCAGGCATATCATAACGGAAAATATTCTCTGAGTAAAAGTATGTGAGGCTAAAGTTCCAAGATATTAAATTTAATAAATGTGTAGATTTGCAGAATTTTCTGCTAAATATCCTTCCACCACAAGAAATAGTCCCTTATAAATCTTTCTTCTTTATGCATTTTTGAGCAGTTTTTTTAATTGAATGTTGAACATTTTACATTGTTTAATTTAAATATGTTATAAAGATTGAATTGTAATAAATAGTTTTTAAGTAAGAGGTTTTGACTGAAATTTTCTAAAAGGCTGACGAGTGACATACCTTAATTTTATTTATTTTTTTTTTTTAGTTTTAGTCATCTACTCATATACATGTAGCATAACTCAAAATCGCAAAGAAAATTGGGATTAAGTGTTCATATTACAATTAATTTGACCTTTTGCACTTAAAAATTGTAGCCTTCAGGTTAATTACTTTAACCTCTATTATATTTTACCATATGTAATTATGGCAATAAACTATTTTATGCAAAATTGTTTGAAGAATCATGACATATCATAGAAAAAATGCTTAAAATTAATGCGCATAAACTATTATGTGAATTTTGTACACTAGTAGAATATCATATTTGCCAAATGAGGTATTAAAAATCTAAACAGGTAACTGAATATTTTCTCACATGTTTCATTAAGCTTTTTATAAACTTGAAAGTATCCTGCAACAATGAAATGAAAAACAATGAAATCAAAAGTTGGGCCCAAAAATATAATTTTTGAACTATGGAAATTTAGGCTTAAATATTTTATCTGCAATTTTCTTCTGTGAATATTGTACTCCTCATGTAGCTAAATTATCGCATTGACCTCAAAACAGATTATTTCAAATTAAAGTTATCGCCGGAATTTCGTCCATGGTAGATTCGATTTTTTATAATGACCACGCATGCTCGTAGGGGTGTTATCGTCCATATTTGTTTACCTTTTTGGAGAAGAGAAGTCGCATCAGAGAGTCAGTCTATTTAGATTCCATAGGACATAGAAAAATATAGACGTTATGGATTTTACAATGGATTAATGAACTTTTCTCCATTACAGTCATATTTTAGGAATAGACTCGTTGAGTCACATCGAAATAATCAACAGATTTTTGTTGAGCACATGTCAGCATTTCAGCAAGGTGAAGCTTCGACCGATCATTGACAGTGGGGGAGCTTTTGTGTCGTCATCATCCTCAACTTATTAATCCCTCCACATTGATTAGATAGTTCATAGAAATATTTATAGACCCGTCACAATGGGAAACTCATCTTCGTCCTCTTCTCGTAGTAGACATATTTCAGGCGATGAAACGGGTCCATCGCTCACCGCCGGAAAATTTCTGTCGGACTCCAGTTGCAGTCAAGATAACTACGAGGCCCTTCTGAAATCAGGATACAGGGTGATTATTTTCGCTTTGTTTACACACTCTCCTTATATTGGCCATATTGTTTTTGACAGTTCGGGGCAAAAATATAAACAAAAACAACTTCAAGGTCACATGAATAATTCTGTTTACATTAGTGTTACAAGTTTGTTTACAGTGTTGTAGTGATAGATTTATAAGATGTTAACTGTTTAGTGGACTTAAATATTGGTCATCTTTGGTGGATATCATTTTTTGTGAGGAAGAGATGTGAACACTTTGTTATTGAAGGTTCCAATGCTGTCATTTTCAGTATTTCAGATCTAACCTTTGTAAACCTTTTAGTGTCCTATGATAAGACTGATTTATGGCATGACCATATAGGAATATTTCAACAAATATATGACTGTGTAAAACTGTGTAAAGTATATATATAACGTTATATATGGTTCTAGATAAATTGATGAAAGCAATGAACCAGAGTTTCTGGGTTCAATACTCAGCAGTAAAAAAAAGGTTTAACTGAAGTAGTATTGAGTGAGATAGACTGAATAATTGACAGATTTATACTTTCAATTTAATGGAATTTTATTTGGATTTATCTTTAAGTTTTGATAACACCTTTTTTTTTAAATATAGAGACAGAGGGCTGCAACAACACAAAGCCAGGGAGACACATCTATCATGAAACCCAAGCTTCTCCCAACAGTCTTTAAGTGGGAAGGGGGAGGCAAAGATGTCTACATCACAGGTTCCTTTAATAACTGGCAGTCCAAAATACCGCTTGTTAAGAGGTAGGTATATACATAAGCATTTAAAAATCAAAGAACACTGAACTACTGATAATACAGATGTTATTTGCATTTAACTTGTTTAAATGCCATTTAACTTTTGAACCAATAAAAGGATTCACATTTGAATGCTTGAATACTTTTTAAAATGATCACATTTGTCTCAGAATACTTGTTTAAGCTTACCAGAGTCATAGGCTCAAGTGTGCTTTCCTGATCACAAGTTGTCCAAGTCTATGAACTGTCTGCTTTTATTACCTTTTTATATTTGAACTTCTGCAGAGCCAAGAGGAAATTTTCATGCAAGCTTGTCAGGCTTTGGAGAGCCTCATACCATATCAAGAGGAGATAATAAGATAGAGAAAATATGGCTTTATTTGAAACTCTGTAGAATCAGAGCCAAAAAGGTCTAAAGTAAAATAAAGGCTTCTGCAAACAGTACACTTTTAGATTTTATTTAAATGAACATATCCAGGGGATATGAACTATTGAAAGGAAGGCCTTTGACTTAGAATGTGGCTACATAAGGGTTTCATGTTTGACAGAAAGAGAAGTGGTGAGCATTGTGGCCCATGACCCTTTTGTTTGTTTCATATGATTATTTTTTACAAGAATTTCTGTATAGTTTTCTTTTCTTTTTTTTCTTAACTGCTTACCAAAAATATATATATAACGAGAAGAGCCACAACTGTATGTAATAGACAAAAAGATTTATTTGACTTCTGTCCAGGAACATAGTTCTTGGCATAATTTTCAATGCATATTTTAATTTTCCTAGCAGTCATGATGGTGAATTTCTCACCATAATTGATCTACCTGAAGGGGATTACCAATATAGATTTTGTGTTGATGGCAACATGTGTGTTGACCCCAATGAGGTAATAGTTGGAAAGTTGATTAAGACACACTATGTTGCTTGCAAGAGGCTATGTCATGCTTGATAAATGTACTCTGAGTACTCTGTGTGATTTCATAAGTCATCTTCTGTACACTTTGGTTATTTGAGCAGTTTTCTTGAGGGCATTTTTTTCATGGAATTGCACCCACATTTCAGTATTATATTTTATTATTTATGGTTGAAGTGAACATATGTATTTACATATTTTTATATTAAATGAAAAAAAAAATTAGATTTCCAATTTTGTTTCAGCCTTCCAGATGTGTGGTCTGAAATTCTACTTAATATTCTTAATATTTCATTTAGTACTATTGCAGATGTTCAAAGCTTAAATTATAAGATACATTTTAATAAATTTTAGGATTCACTGTGAAGTGCAAATATTTACAATAATTATATGCAAGCTTAAATTTGTTTTGAGTTGAGATCAAGATTTCATAATGTTCTATAACCATTATGATTCTTAAGAAAATACAAGTACTGACGTAACCATTGTGTGGTTAGACATTTTGATCTGAATCAGATGACTGTTTGAATTAAAATTCTAGAAACATTCATTTCTGTACCATGCATAAATTGCCACAGAGTTTACAAGAACATTTATCAAGCATTACCCTATCTAGGCTTTATGCATGCTTGTAATTTCTCAGTAGACTAATATCGTTGAAACATTTTCAGTCATGGCGATTTTACTACCATTGTTGATTTACCAGAGGGCGATCATCAGTATAAGTTTTTTGTTGACGGGCAGTGGGTCCACAATGCGGATGAGGTATGTCTTCGCCGTGAGTGATGTTCTCTGTAGAATAGAATGACGGGTTTGAGAAACCTTACAAAAAGAAAGCTGAAGAATTGGTGGGAGGCAAGAATTGATTGGGATGGGGGGGTATTGAGGTTCCTTCAGTGTTGGAAACTGCGAGATACACAGAAATGGAGGAAAAATAGCAACAGAGAACATATCTTGCATTTACCAATGCACATTCCAAAAGTAGATGTAATACATTGAAAAAAATGCAGACTGAGTTGTGCATCTTTAGAATGCCACGGGGTAGCCATTTCCCTTTAGATATCATGTAAAGACAGAGTGAAAAGTTTGTAGAAAACATCATGTCCACCATGGCAAAAGAAACTACTTGAACACTTACCGTGTAATATGATTCCAAAATTTTTCAGTTTGAATTTTCTTCGTTGATGCCAGGGTAATGATAAAAATTATTTACTTAATAAATGTTTTTAGTATCATTAATTATTAATGAAATTTTCATCTTAAAATGGTCACTTTAATTGAATGATCAGATATGCTTTCCAGATGCTTAATATAGTCACTGCTTAATCATATAATCCATGATATTGAAAGCCTTTTCTCCAAGTAACCACTACCATTACAAAAAGAATCTTCTCACTTGTTGCTTATAAGGAACATACCAGTGCCTCTTTCCCTTTTCTTCAACAAATATGTTTTCTTCCAAGGATATTTACCTCATCTTCTGGCTGCAATGTGTAATTCTTGTTCCAGATTTTTGGATATAGCTGCCCTTGGAGTGTTTTACTCTCTCAATCTGTATTCTCTTTTTATTCTAATATGTGGGAATTCTTCATTCAAATTAGAGGACTACAAATTTCCAGTGACACTTTCTATTCAGTGTGTGAGCTAATTAATTACGCTTCTATTGTGAAATGTTAATTTAGGGATACATTTATTTCGATAGGTTTTCAACTGCATTTAAATCTGTTTTCACCCTAAAATTATGTTTAAAGAATGTTGCGGAGATATGTACATGTATGATGAATGCCGCAGTGAAAAATTAAATATAATGCCAGTGACAGAGGAACTTATATTCTACTATGGTTATAGCAAAGATCAAAGAGATGCCACAGCCATTATTCTCCAATAAATCACAAACGTCATCAACAAATTATCAATAATTTTAACTCGGTTTCAAATAGAAATAATTCCCTATTCGTCGGAATTGTTGGAGAATATAACCCTCAGTAGAGAGATTTTGTTGGCAAATAAAAACCTCGCCAACAAAATCTCTCGACTATCGGGGTATAGTCTCCAACAATTCCTCTGACTTGGGAATTATTTCTTAAATAATACATGTATCACTGTCAAGATATTCAGTAAGAAAATGAAATTGCACCCAAATTGAGAATCATGACATTAGCCGATATACTTGTTACTAAATGTTTAGGGTGTTGGATTATTGATGTGTATAATGCATGCTATTCATTATTGCAGATTACGTGTAACAGTTTATGTATTTGTTGAGTAACCTGTTTTATTGTCAACTTTGTATTACTGTTGATGTGTTTTCAGTGATGGGGGATTCTGATGCATGCATGAAACCATATATTTTCACGATGGGAATCGAGCAAACTCAATATATGAGTCTTTTTATCAGCTTTCACTTTAGTAATGTATTCATCATTAAACTGTATTTAAGATCTGTTTTGATAGTTCCACTGATTTCTCGGCTTTCTGCAGGAATAAAATCCTTTCATTTACCTTAGAAAGATAAAAGATCACCTTCTATTAAAAAAAATAATCTGTTAATTTTGTTTTTAAAGGCTAATTTAACATTGAAAATTTTTGAAAAGTGTGCAAAGCTTGCTTTGGAATGATTCATATGGGGTAATATTTGATAAAGTCAGCTTTTATAGTCAGTTCTAGACCACATGTAGCCCATGCTTCATCAGATAGAGTTCCTTGAAACATGACAAGGTTGGCATCATGGGAAGATTCAAGCTCGTTATTCAGATTAATATGTATATATTAATATATGTAAAAAGTGTGTCCCTTCAAAAGTGTGGTTACAAAATTTGCATTGTTATTTATTAGAAGGGTGGTTTTGAAAAACTGTTCTTAAGGTTAAAGATCTGGATATGCTGAATTCCACATAGGTACAATGCAAAAGATGGATAACTGATACATATATTGATTTCATATTGAAATAATGATAGGTGTGTGATAGTTTTGAACATTTTACAAAAGACATTTTTTTTTGGTGATAACTTTTTGTGCTAGCTTTCATCCTGAAACAAAATTTCTTGCTAGTGGATATACTGAAAAGTGATGTACTTAAAATTTCAAACCAGTTAATAGAGAAGCATTCAAGTTCCGATGTCTTGACCAATGTTTTGATTAGAATGTTACATGACCGATAAGCATTCGCTACTATTGTATGACTTGTTTTTAGTGTTAACTGCATTATAATTACATAAATGTATTTCTTTTACCACAGCCAACTGTCACCAATGACAAAGGCACTCAGAATAATGTGATTTCTGTGAAGAAGTCAGACTTTGAGGTGTTTGAGGCACTTGCCCTGGACAGTCTGAATACAAACAGCAACAAGAAAGGGCGTAAGTCAAATCTCAGTAGAGTTTGTCACTAACCTGCAAGTTTTTCATTTGAGAAAAATGTGTAAGCAAAAATAAAATTTGATACATCAACAATGTGCAACATCTAAGTCTTTTCTATTAAGCTTAAAGCTGGAATCTTTTTTCCCCAAGTTAAAGCTCTGGTTCATCTTAATTATAAATATTTTTATGCAAATATATTTGTTGAGCTGCTTTCAACATCTAGATGTTGATGTAAGGAAAGAAAATGAATAAATTCATGAAATTCTCTGAAATGTATCATCTTGGCTGATAAAGTTGTTCCCTTCTAGTTGACACCCCTGGTTCTCCGTCGGGGGAGTACTGTCAAGATGTTCCTCCCAGAAAGCCAGGGGAGAAACACAGTGGGCCCCCCATTCTACCTCCACACCTTCTACAAGTGATACTTAACAAAGATACTCCTGCACATGTAAGTATCTAATGATGCAAGAAGGGACATCTTGAATATTTTTAAATTAATGAAATATTAGTAATGTTCTCTTGCATGGAATCAACAACTTAAAGGGTTTAATGAAAAAATATGTGAAGCTTATGCAAGTACATACAACTTACATTAATGTTAGTCTGTCAAGTAAAAGAGTGTTTCAACCTCAGGGTGAAAGTCGTCATTCAATCCTTGTGTTTATTATCACAGTGCGAGCCAACTTTACTACCAGAGCCAAACCATGTGATGCTTAATCATTTGTACGCATTATCAATAAAGGTCAGTTTTGGTGCAATTTTTAGTAAAAAGATTTTGTATATATGTGCATTTTCAAACTTTTCTGTAAAGTAATTTCAAAATATTTTAATGGTTTATTTAGGAGATGTATTTAATTTTACAGGATGGCGTAATGGTTCTTAGTGCCACACACAGATTTAGAAAGAAATATGTTACGACCCTGCTGTATAAACCTATATAGGATTTATTAGACTTATAGGCATATTTTATCAAATTATTGAGTAGATAGTGTTTTAACATTATTTGTTCTTTCTCTTAATGTAATGACTGATTCATTCGACCACAGGTTAAGAACAAATATGAAGAATTCTAGTCTATCAGAAGTGAATTGCTTTTTTCCTTGTGTCGTGTTTTGCACCTATCAGCAGAAATTTTGTGTCATAAATTGTGACTAGCCTGCATCTAAATGTTGCGTACTTAGCACAGAGGGTCATTTTATTTTGATTCTTGGCTTTTATTATGCACAGATTATATAACTATAAAATATGTTTTCTTTTGGAAAACCTGTATGCAGAAAAGTTTTTTTTTACATGGTTTGGTGCATATAACTTTAATTATTTTAAAGCTGTGACAGTGAAGTAAGGTGAAAAATATTTTCTTTTGAACAAATTATATGTGACCCAAGCATATTGATAAGGCATTCCATGTTTATTTATGAGTATTTAAAAGATAAAGAATTGACATCTTAGCTGAAATATGGAAAACAATGATTTCTCAATCTTTTTTTCTGTGAACAGTGTTCTATGCATGCTCACACTAGCATTTTATCAGCTCCAAAAATATTTCGTTACCATTTCAATTTCCTATTACCTGTTGTGGCTTTAGGATTTTTTTTTATACAGTTGCAATTTTCAAAAGTGCTGCAACTTTGCCAGAAAAAGGAACATGAATTAGTATGCTAAATATTTGGTTAGATATTATTTAATGGAAAAGCAAAGTAATGTACCATTTAGTCAATACCATACATAAAAGAAAGCTGTAGGTTTTTTTTAGGTTTACTGCACTAGCTAAAAATCATTTTAAAAATTGGATCATCAATAAGATACATTTGTATTTATGTTAGTTAAATTTTGTATGTTAAAGCTGATTGTTCAAGTATGTACATTGTAGATTAGCAATTGGAGATGCCTCGGCAATACTTTATATTGTGTATAAGTCTATAATGAAATGGATTTTTCATTTAGTAAGTATTAAAGGCTTTATGCATTTAGATTTATAGATTTTGTGCCTGACAAATTGGGTATCGTGAAATTTTTTTTTTCATTTTTTTCGTAAACCACAGGTAGGATGAAATTTAAAAAAGTATTTTGATTAAATATAGCTACACTGTATAATGTACCTGATATTAAAAGAAGGAGTGATTGATAGCTTGTGATTAAGAGATTTTTCTGTTAAAAATATGGGTGATCTCGTCCTTGTTATGTTTTGTTTGTTTGTTTGTTTGTTTGTTTTGTTGTGGGTGTGGGTTATTCGAGACAAAGCTTAGCCATGCATTGCATAAAGTTTGGACTAAAGATGCTGTTGATTGTGTTAGTGAGAAAAGTAGTTGTTCAATTATAAGAATAACTTGATATCTGTATTTGCACCTACATGAATATAATCATATGCACAGGTGTGAGAGAAGTCAATGTTGATGTATGTTTTATTTACCAGTAAGTGTCACAAATCAATGACAGTGGTTATAGTTAGGTCAACAAACTTGTACATGCTTCTCATTTTCTCATTTGGCAGCTGGGTGAAATACTGAAAAAGAAATTATCTGTGAAAGGGTCTTTTAACAATTAGATAAAGAGCTATTTTTTTATTATTTATTTATTTTTTTTTTTTTTCTGAAAGATGGAGGCATATTTGATGATAGTGGTAAAACCACTGGTACTTGCTTTGGCTATTTATTTCTATCAAAATTTCTGTGTTGTTCAAATTTACTTGTATATTAAATCAGCCCCAAGATTAAAACAGGGGGGGTGGGGGGCAACTTAAGATTATAATCTTGGGAAATTTAGTTGCTGTAACTTTACATATTTAGGCTTATATCATTTCTCATCCATTGCTGACCATTCCTGAAGAGAGACATGCTATGTCATAAAAGAGGATGTGAACTGAAGAAAACTGAGAAAAATATAGAAAGAACATCATAACATTTTACTTTCATTTGTAAAATGACACTGTTTTTAATTTTGTGGATGGGTTTTACACAACTTGAAATCTCAGGTGTTTACACTTTTTCAGCACCAGAACTTTTTGGTAATCACTGGCTAGGAGAGTCTTGAAGCATGAATACATGGCTGTGCCAGAGCCTTCTTGAATGAAATATGTTGGGTTTTTCCCCCAGCAGATATATGCATGTATGATTTGTTTAAGGGAGGTGGAAGAAAGTGTGTGTCAAGTCTGTGGTCTGACAGTCAAGCCCTTACATTTATGTGGTTTTGTGAAGATTTTTTCTTTGTGGAGGTGCCCCTTCTTGGTGGTAACCAGAACGAATATTTAATGTATTATTGTGCAATGAGTTAGGGATATCAGTATTCCTAGACATGGTGTAACCATGATAGAGACTGATATAAAGAGAA
Source organism: Saccostrea echinata (assembly GCF_033153115.1). Classification (NCBI taxonomy): domain Eukaryota; kingdom Metazoa; phylum Mollusca; class Bivalvia; order Ostreida; family Ostreidae; genus Saccostrea; species Saccostrea echinata. The sequence continues at coordinate 47,664,484 of NW_026889758.1, forward strand.
TGGAAGAAAGCATACAATATTTTTAATATTTTATTGCTGTTTTGTGGAACATAATTTTTACACATGATCTGTATTTTCATGAAACATATTTTTGATTTGCAGTAGATAATATTTTAAGAATTAAGATGTTGCAATAAATGACAGATGTATCTTTAAGCTTCTTGCACATATCATGATTGATATCATGAAATTGGAATATATCACCAGTTCAAGAAAATAATGTTCTTAAATGCATACATATATATCTGATAAAGGAATTCTGCTCTTACAATTGTTCACTGTTGGTTAATTGTACCACAATTGAAAAATGTATATGCATAGTATATAATATTGACAATTTTATCATAATGATCACATTAAAGGGCAGAAGATGATAATCTTGTTTGTTATTGCTTTGAATGTAAGAAATCTTCAATTATTTGTGGTTATATTAATTTGGCACTATCCTTAGCAGGGGTTAAGTGGATATAAAGAGCTAATCACTGATCACAAGTTCGAATCAAAGTGCAGAACATCTTCAGACCATAAAAAAATCTTCATTTATTTGAGTTTAAGCTAATTTGCGCTCCCTAGTTTTAGGTCACCTGAGTCACTTGGGTGACCTATTAATAGCTGTTTTTGTCCTTTGTCTTTCATTGTCCATCTCTTGTGTTGAACATTTTAAGCCTCTTCCCGTAAACTGCTGAACCAATTTCAACTGCAACCTGAGACTCAGAGACTGGGGTGGGACCAAAACCATCAAAATTAATGCAGTTTTCAAAAATCTTCTTTACTCCTGCACAGTCCTGCACTGCAAACTGTTGGCATGATTATAACAAGCAATGAATCTTTTACCAAAATTGTGAAATTCATGACCCCAGGATCAGGGGTTCTGGAATTAGGGTGGGGCTCTATTGATCATATAGTAAAAATGGATTGATGCTGTGAAAATGTTCTTCTTTCCCCCTGTATATTTACTACACAAACTAAGTGCATGGTTATGATGAGCAAGGGTGCTTCTTTCAAAATTGTGAAAATCATGGCCCCAGGGTTCTGGTGTTAGGGTGGGGCTCTATTGATCAAAATGAACTTTCATGAATTCTTTGAAAATCTTCTCTGCTCCTGGGTATTAAGCAAACAAAGTAAGTGTGTGGTTATCTTTAGCAGAGATGCCTAGCTCTTCCAGAATTGTGAATTTCATGGTCTCTGGATCAGGGGTGCAGTTGTTAGGGTGGGACTCTATTGATTATAATTATAGTGAATTTGAAAATGCATTAATTCTTTGAAAATCGTCTTCTCTGCTCCTGGGTATTTACCAGATAAATTATGTGCATAGTTATGATGAGCAAGGGTGCCTCTTCTAAAGTTTTGAAATTCATGGCCCCTGGGTTAGGGGTACTGGTGTTAGGACAAGAGCTCTATTGATTATACAATGAAAATGCATTATCAATTGAAAATCCTCTTCTCTGCCCCTGAGTATTAAGCAAACACACTAAGTGCATCGTTATGATGAGCAAGAGTGCCTCTTTATATCATGAATTTCATGGCCCCTGGGTCAGGCACTCTGGTGTTAGGGCAGGGCCTGTTTATATAGTGAAAATACATTTATTCTTTGAAAGTCTTCTTTTCTGCTCCTACATAGGTATTAAGCAGATAAACTAAGTTCTTAGTTATATAATCAGAAAAAACTGTAGAAGTAGCGTTTTGAAAGTATTTCAAAGAAATTTCTATTTTTTAGTAACCATGGCAACACTTCATCGAAATTAAAAACCGATAAAAAGAATTACGTATTATGGTATGACACTTAATAAAGGTCGTTTATTCCAGGTCTAGGTAACAAATTTTGGAAGAGTGAAATCCTTAAGAGAAAGTTGTAGGAGCATCAGGAGTCATACTTGGTATATATGTTACATTTGACCAAGAGGTCTGTCAAAATTTATAAGGTCAAGGTCACATAACTTGGAAATTATATTTTTTTGGGGGGGGGGGCAAGACTTTTTAATGCTAAATCTGGAGATGGTCATATTCTTCTAACTCAACACAAAGTTTATTCCCGACCAGAAGTGTAAAGATTCAGGACATGAGCATATGCAGTATAACTTTTTAGAACTTTTTCAACTATTTTAATGTATGTGTTATGCTCTTTGTTTAGTTAACCCGTAGGGGGTATAAGACCTGTTAGGGCAGTTCTACTAGTGCTTTTTTCATGTCTATTTTTTTTTTTTAGCTCTACTGGCTAGAGACCAGAAGAACTTATGCAATATTAATGTGTCTGCCTGTAAACAATAACTAATACTAAAAATAGAAATTTCTTTGAAAGTCTTTAAAACATTACTCTTCTACAGTTTTGGTCTGATTTGAATAAGACTTGGTTCACAAGTAGACTATTCTAATGTACATAATTCAAAATATCGGTTTTTTATTTAGACACAGAGTATTGCCATGGTTACTAGATTAGAATTTTCTGTGATTGTTTTTTTCAAAACATTACTCTTCCTACAGTTTTAGTCCAATTTCAATACGACTTGGTACATAGGTAAACTTTACTAAGATACATGATTCTTTGTACCGTATTTTTTTTAGTTTCGTCAAGTGATGTTACCATGGTTACTAAAAATAGGAATATCTGTGAATTTCTTTCAAAATCTACTTCTCTTTCAGTTTTTGTTCTATTTCAGTACGACTTGGTACACAAATAGAATTCTCTAAGATACAATATAATTCTGACATTATATATAAATTTTTTATTATGACAAATGGTGTTGATTTCCAGATGGTTTTGAAATGGTGTTGGTTACTAAAATTGTAATTCCTCCTAAAGTTTAAATCCAATTTCAATAATGCCCCTGTAATACTTGGTACACAAGTAGCTAGACTATCTTAACATAATTTTTTTTTTAACAGTCAGTGTTGCTGTATGTTTGTATAGATAGAAATTTCTGTGAAATTATTTCAAAACATTACTCCTCCGACAGTTTCAGTCGGATTTCAATAAGACTAAGATACATCTTTCTTTAATATAAGTACACACTAGTAGAGCTAGAGTCTTGTCAGAGAATTCTGGTTTTATTAGATCTAGCAAATTTGCCGGCAAACACACACACACACCCCCTCACACACACACACACACACACACACACATTCTTGAAAATATGAAGAGAGAATCTATAGACAAAACGCTTAAAATCTGATACCAGTGTTGTATAGAGTAGGATTCCCCCCCCCCCTTAGCCAGACCCCCCCCAATCTGTACTCTAGAGTAGATCCCCCCGGAAGGGGAAATCTCATGCACACCAGAACCATATTTCCCCCTCTTTCTTTCTCAGAGTAGGATTCCCCCTCTTTTTCAATGCTTACTTCATATCGACAATAATGTGACAAAATGTTTATATGAAAGTCAATTAATTTTTCGAATGGAAATATTGGTGTTTTCGACTCAAGAATCGTCGAATTTAGTATGAAATCTTAAAATCATTCAGTCTCAACCCAAAATTTTAACTTACGGGAAATTATAAATTAGTCACTTCAAAAACCGTAATACTCGATGTCTCAACGCCGTCTCCCGGCGCAGCGGTACGTGTTTACTCAATAATTTCAAAATAATTTCAGGACACTTTTACTTAACTTTTAGTGAATTGAATTTGCTTGCCCTCTAAACGCCCAGTATTTCATCTATATAGACCCTTCCTTTTTTACAAAGTGTGTAAGAAAATTCTAAAATTTATGCTGTTGATGGGTTCCACGTGTCATTTTGTGAGTACATGTATTTGAATTGAATAGTTCTTGAAAGGAAAAAATAAGGCTAAAACCATAAGCACAACGTACAATACAAGAAACACTGCTTTTGCAAGCCAAAGCATAAATATGTACCCTGTGACGGTACATATTGTCGTTTTGTACATATTGTCGTCGGCGACAATATGTACCTACCCTCACTGCACATATTGTCGTCCATCTGTTCATATTGTCGCTGGCTGAAAAGTTACACATGTACATATTGTCGCTGGCGACATTTTGTGCCTCACTCTCACTGTACATATTGTCGCCCCACAGATATTGTTGCTTAAAGATTTCTTTTGTTGTTTTTTGGTAGTTTTGTGAATGCAATTTGTGTATGAATCACACTGACGTTCTCTCATGCTATTTCATGCAGCGTGATTGTGATGGTACATATTGTCGTCCTGTTCATATTGTCGCCGGCGACAATGTGTACCTACCCTAACCGCGCATATTGTCGTCCATCAGAACATGTCGCATGACAATGCATGGCAATGCTCCATATAAATGTAAATATGGCCAGAGAAACCAAAAACAGAAATGGTCATATACACTTAATTTAATCGCCGAAATATGGCTGAAATATTGAAATACTGAAATAATCAATCAATCAATCCATATTAATATGACTAATCATTGCTTTACTGTTTTTTGAGAAGATACATTTTAAAAGTATTTTCCCATATATTCCTAAGTAAAACTTTGATCGCCCATTGTGGCCCCACCTTAGGCTACATTGTATGGTTTTTGAGAAGATGTATATATTTTTAAGTAAATCTTTGATCACCCATTGTGGCCCCACCCTACTGTTGGGGGTCATGATTTGAACAAAATTGATTTTGTTTGTTGTTTTAATGTCTATCTCGAGAATTTTTTCATTCGTAAGTAGACGTATACTTTAGTCCTATACTTGGCACACAGGGTCATTGAGCTTTGAGGGGTCTTTATCGAGCCAGCACCTCAAAATTGAACTAACGCTATGTAACGAAGCTTTCACATAAGTATCATCTCTTCTGACCCACTACTTCTTGGGGAAAAAAAATTGAAAGATTTTTTTTCCTAAATATTCTTAGAAAAACTTTGATCACCTATTGCAGCCAAACCCCTTTTCCCCGAGGAACATGATCTGAATGAAACTGAATCTACATTTCATGATGAAGTTTTCAAAAAAAGTTCAACTTTTCAGATAGAGTGGTTCTTGAGAAGATTTTTAAAAGATGTCACTAAATTTTCACTAATTCTTAACTACTATTCTACTACTGTATGACACTTCATTTAAACAAACTTGAATTCCCTTTATCCACCGATGCTTTTGTGACAAGTCTGCTGGAAATTGACCCAGTAGTTCTTGAGAAGAAGCTGAAATTGTGAAAAGTTTACAGACAGAGGAACGGTCAGACAATATGTGATCAGAAAAGCTCACTTGAACTTCCAGTTCAGGTGGTCTAAAAATGTCAACCCTACACCAATTATATAGACACATGATTGTATATAAGAATAACACGAAAAATATTTTTTAATTAATCATTACTAATGAACCAAAAAAAATAATACATATATTCAATCTCCAAGTATATATTACAAGAAAAAGGAAAAGTCCGATATATCAGTTCTCTTAAGAATCGCAGTATCTTGACAAATCATGTGATGTACATCAATCCTGGACACAATTTTATGATAAAAAAAAAGTTTTCTTCCTACAGTATTGCGAGAAATGATGTCCGTCTCCCTTCGTGCTTGTGTTTGTGTTTGTCAATCTCTCTTTCTTTATTCAAGTAAATATTCGTCAAAACAATATATCGACGACAATATGTGCCGACCTTGACTGTACATATTGTCACCGACGACAATATGTGCTGGTGATTGACTGCACATTTTGTCGTCCATTATGCAGGAGAAAAATAAGGCTCGTCTCGGTACATATTGTCGCCGGCGACAATATGTATCGATGGACGACAATAAGTGCAGTGAGGGTAGGTACATATTGTCGCCGACGACAATATGTACAAAACGACAATACCCTCGATCCCAGCGATGTAATAATGGATTTTCAAAGTGCAAATACTCTAAAAGATTTGCAAATTTCAAACTTTTAGAAATAATGCCAATTTTTAGTTCCTTGGCAATATTTAAACACCAGAATTTTGGAGAGACACTTACATATATGAACATATACATGTAGTTTGAAATACAATTTGAGAATAAAAAATTCCATTTAAAATAAAATATTCCCTTTTGTTAAGAACTACACGTACGGATACAGTTAAAATTTGCCCAACGATCACATAGTACCATTTTTTTCCTCAGAAATTAGTTTGACCAGGTTTTACAGAACCCTGGGGGGACATTGACTTACTTTTTAGGAGTTTTGACTTAGTTCTTATGACTTTATTGTTAATTCTTGTTATTTTACATTTGTTATCACACGTTTACTTGACCCCAAAAACGTGGCGCACAAGATGGAGGCTACGTGTAGTTTCAGAAAAAAAGAAGGGAATATTTTGTCTTTGAATTTATTACTAATGACAAGATAAAATTGTTTGTTTGTTTGTATGCTGGTTAACGTCCCTCTCGAGAATTTTTCACTCATATGGGAGACGCCACCACTTGCCGGTGGAAAGCTGCAAATTTTTTTCCTATACTCTGCACTTACGGCCATTGAGCAGTGGGGGATCTTTTTCGTGCCAGCATCTACTGCGACACGGGACCTCGGTTTATACGGTCTCATCCAAAGGACCGGTCTCCACGTCCCACAGTAGGATTCGAACCCGCGACGTAAGGATCAACTCCTTACTCCGCGACTCTAGAGTAGACGCTCTAACCACTGCGCCACGCGGGCGACAGATAAAATAGTAGTTATGTTCATGTGTTCAATCATTATGCGCACTGAAAGTTACAAATAAGAATTAACTAATTGCTATGCAGTAAAAAGAAAAAATAGTAGTTATGTTCATGTGTTCAATCATTATGCGCACTGAAAGTTACAAATAAGAATTAACTAATTGCTATTCAGTAAAAAAAAAAACAAATAAAAATGAACAAATAACAATTAAGTTATAACAATTAAGTTTCAAGATATAACATATAAGAATATTAAGTAATCACAACAGTACTGGATAATCAATCAAAGGCCACAGCTAAAGTAGGAATAAACACATCATTTTAATGGTAAATTAAGCCAAGCTACATGCACGTGTCCTCTTTAGCTATGTTACATCAGAACAAAAAAGTCATAACAAATAAGTCAAAACAAATAAGCTATAACAAGTAAGTCAGTGTCTCTCAAGGTCTTCCGTGCACAAGATTTTAATGCTTCAGAAATTTATAGCGAGAAATATTAGATTTAAAAATTTTATTTTTTACTACGTATGGTCGTCATTTTGAAGAGGGGACACTTGTAACAATATGTCGCCCCCTTTACCCTCATACATAGAACAGCTATGATATTTTATTTGGAGGGGGGGGGGGATTGACTCTGGGGGGAAATCGCACTCTATAACTATAATATTACACAGAGTAGGATTTTCCCTCGGAAAATTGATTCATGTGTGGGATTTTCGTAGGGGAAATCCTACACTAGAGTAATTTTTCCGTGGGGAAAATCCTACTCTAGAGCCTTTTTTCCGGGGAAAGATTTTAGAGGGGAAAGTCTACTCTACAAGACCGTTACTTTTTGCAATAAATGCTTCACTTAGCTATAAATAGAACGATATTTCAACAATTCAATGCAAAATTATCGGTCCTTTTAATATTTATTTCTATCGAATTTAGACTATCGTCAAAGTAAGAAAAAAAGTTAAAATTAACGTTTATAAATAATTAAGACATCGATGACATATTCGTTTAACTGGCATGATATGGTTTTAACTGGCATGATATGGTTTTCTTTCATTAGTTAGTGAACCTCTGTCATCTAAAATGTAAATGATCTGTATAAACGACAGCAATTTTCTAAAAGAAGACGGAGAAAAAATAACATTAAATAATATTTAATTTAAACCCCACAAGGGTTAAACTTTTTAACAAATTATTGTTAAAGAATGTGTTATAAAATGAGTGTATTGTTTATGAATAATAGAGTTGTCTGTCTAAACAAAGAGTCACTGCTGCTTAATGGTTTTGAGATATACCCTTTTGTCGTCACTTGATTTGGAATTGTGGCTCTAAGAACCCATGTAAACTCTGTAAAATTTCACATTTGTAAACTCAAGCTTTGGTGAAATTATTAATTCAGTAGATTGATTATCTTAGATTTAAGTGGCTTTCAAAGACTTTTGATATTCAAAGAATGCATTTTCAGGTATCTAAGCCCATTTCCAGTTGGGGAAGGGAGGAGGGCTTATCAAAAAGTTTAATGACAGCAGAAACTCACAATATCTGTAAGTAGATGTATTTCGACGGATTGTGTGTGTCACAATGGTTCATGTATTACATGTACTAAACATCTAAAACAGTTCGAATCTATAAAATGAATCAGAATATTAGAGTTTTGACATTTTATATTGAGTCCACTTTACTAGATATATCTAATATTTTTTATGAAACCAATGTGCAATGCAATTTAGTATTTATTTAGCGTAGTTCTAGGAAAGTTCTTTTTTTTATTAGGTAACACAGGAATATTAATTGGAGTGATGCAATTCACTGCATGTTTAATGAATAATACCGATGTCTCTCAATAATTCATGTCCTTAAGCACGCATATTTTGATAAAAGACATACCTGGCATCTTAAGCTAAACATCGATACTTGTATTAAATTCAGCAAATGTCACCCCTGTTTACTTGTTTAAGCGTTTTGAAGGCTGAGATTTGTTTGATTTTGTTCTAATCGTTCGGTTCGAAGGCCCACTTAAAAAAGAGAATATTGCTGGTCTCTATGAAAAATTCTTAAGCTATAAATCACACGTAATTTTAACTACCTGAGACATAGGTAGAGTATATACCAGGTTTATCTTCAATAGGGCCGTTGAATGAGCGGTTTGAGTTCACTTTGAATTTCAATTATTTGAATTTCATTCCAAAGAAATTCTGATAGGAGCTTTATCTTGGTGACGAGGATTTTAAAGAATTCGTAGCGTATTTAGATTTTTACCTGTGACTTGACTTAATCTTCGAATCGGTTTAAAGTCACACTTACATGTACAGATATACATGAATAAAGTTGTGGGTAGGTGGGTCTCTTTGCCCCTGTGGAGTATTTATATATAGTGGGAAGATTCGCTCCGATGTATCGTGTTGATAATACAAGTCAATAGTTTTAAAGCCCGGTAGTTACGATTGTTTGTGTTTATAAAGGGTCTTGCCAGGTGAATGGGTTTTTTACCTGTCCAAGACACCGAGAGAAACGGGTTGGAGTGATTTGACAGATTTTTTTCTAACATGGACATTGTTTTGTTTTCGGTGATATAACGCATTAAGGTAGAAAAAAAATCAGTATGTTTATTTTGGTCAAATACGGTAATAATGAAACTCTTCTATGTAATCCTAGCTGTGCTGTGATAAATTTACTGACCAATATCAAAAGGCGAGCTGGATATGGAAATTCTAATGTAACAGTTGATCTATCGGACGAAACAGGTATTGTTACTTTTTATTCCTATATTTTTGTTAAGCTTTATTATTGAGGAATTGGGTTGAATTAATTTCAACAATATTTTTCCTTTGCAAGAAATATATTTCTTTTCTTAAGAGCGTTATTATTTTAGCATTCATTGAGACACTCCTGTTCTTTTCTATAGAAATCGATCATAAATCACTGTAATTCAAGACATTTAATGTACAATATCTTGTTCACTTTAAAAATTCATTTGCTTAAAGGACAGATTTCCATTGCGGTTCTTTTTTTCCCCGTTATCTAACAGCACCAAGAATCCAATTTACTTTTCTCAATAACACTTTTATGACACCGTCGTACAAAAGAGACATAGCAATGAATAAATTTCGCCAAACAATTTAACTTAAATTAGTTTTTGATATTGCAATCAAGTATAAGAAATGACAAAAAAAGATTACAAGTATATATTTTTTATTCCATTTCACGAAATTCGACTGGACGTCTCAAACTAACGTTTATTGTATTCACATTTGCGTGAGACATAGCCTTCGGCAATTCATACCTACTTATGGAAATTTAAATGTTCCTAAAATTGCCCAAGTTGCAAGATTTGTCATCCTTGTGTATGAATTTTACTCCTTTAAGTGGAAACCCAGAAGCAACAAATGCATATCGCTACTTACACGTGTGGAGGGCTGAATTTGAATAGAGTTTGATAATCTTAATCCAATTTTAGGCTGGCTGGATTATGATTAATTGTTTCTAACAAAGAGCTTGCTTAAAATTTTAGATATGAGATTCAGACTAAATATGACTCATAAACATTAAAGCGTAAAAGTGGATCAATTTTTTTAAACCTCGCTAAAACAAATAAGAGAGAAATATAGTAGCTAGCCCTTTGACAGGAAATATAATCATCAATATAAAAGCTACTGTCTTTCATGTGACCAATTTGAGAAAATAATGGCTTAAAGCAGACGGCAAAATGACCAACCACTTAGTGATTTTTCTCTGATTTTAATCGACAGTATATAAGAATTCAATAAAATTACATTAAGATTTTTCCAACCATGTCCATTGGACGGATGGGATTCTATGGGGGTTAAAATCGATGGCGTTCCGAATGCCAGGCGTTGACAAAATTTCGGTTGATATGATCGTTTGATACAAATGGAATAGGCTGATTTTTAAACCTTTTGAGAAATTGTCAGATCTCTTTGCAGATAACATTTAGTTTGATTGATTTAAATATATTTTTCAGTCAATGTATATTACGTTGCTGATATTGTAATTATAAACCTATAGTGCATATAGTAATTTTGATGAAAGAAAATAAGACCCTTTTGCACCAAGGAAAAGGTTTTTCCTCCCCCCAAAATCTCGAAAGAATGGTGTTCTTTGGTGAATTTTGACACGATCCTACTTGTAGATAAGATTAAAGGTCTTGTTGCAAGTATTCAGCTGAAATATTTACTAAATTTTCGTCTTGAATTACACAAAATGCTAGTTTAAATAAAAATCCCAAGTTATAAAGACGTGATACAACATATTATATCCGATGCGATCATCCATATACTTTAATTTACATAATCAGAATATTTATATGTTATACAAAGACGCAGAAATAACTCCAATGGCATTATTGGATTTTTTATAATTGAAAAAAAAGTCCTCTCGTGTAAAACAAATTGAATTCGATTACCCTCGATAATGGACTGCTCTTATCTGGCTATAGGAAATTAACGGAACACAGTATTTGCTATTCTTATCATGCAACACCTTTGTTAATTTTACTTTTTTTGCCTCTTTGTGTTGGCCCATCGTCAATCTCTCCGTAGGCCTGTAATGTAGGACTTTTACGAGTCACGTTTCTAACGAGATCGAGGAGAGATTTAGGCACCCATCGATATTCACATTGATCGCCACACCAAGTTACGTGTAAATCTGTCAAATAAACAGCTCTCTAATGTGATAACCTGTTGTTATGAGTGAACCTTATATTGACACGATTTAATTAACATTCCTGTTACAATGATAAACCTGAAATATCTGATTTATAGACACTCTAAAAATGTTTCATCGGCACTATTAGGAGAATAAACAATATCACTCAAGAAAAATTCACATTAACAAGATATTGTCCTTATCTATCTTAAAAATAAATCTTATCAGTTTCTGTACCGAGAGCATCATTCTGATTGTACTTAGTAGCTGTAAGATTTTAGATGAAGACTTTCGTCAAAAAACCCACCTTTTTTAAAAATGATTCTTCAGAATTTAGATGCAAGATATTTGTATTTTATTCTACAAACATTTTTTTTGTATCGAAATGGTTACCAGGACATAGACTTATTCTTAACTAATGAAGGTTTTCTTTATCAACAGGGTTAGTAAAAGAACTCGATAATCATCGTCACGATTATGCCAATAAATATCTGACGTCACATGAAACTTACATCCTAGTCCAGAAAGAAATCCAGTCGGACAACACCTCTGTAGATTCGGGATCCACCCCTAACCAGAATTACCAGTATAAACCCCTGCTGGAAAAGTTTGAGGAACTATTCCCTAATTATAAACTTCACGTAGACCACATTCCACCTAAAGTATCAAAGAAACGGCCTGGAAAATCCCCAAGTCCAGCCGGAAGATTTGCTCCAAAGTCTAAAACAAAGACTGTAGAGACTATATCAAAAAAAGCTGTAAACAAAAAGAGATAAAAAGAAACCAAGGGGCGGTGATTCCGAGGAGCCCTAAACACTACCCGCATGCGGAGCGTGTGCCATTTTTCCATGAACATGTTGAACAAGACACCATAAGTTTTCATTTATTAGAATCAATATATATTTTATATATATATATATATATATATATATATATATATATATATATATATATATATATTTCTTCCGTAACCTCACCTGGGGGAGAGAGCGTTTACTGTACAGTCCTGTGTAAGTGAACATGTTATTTTCAGCATTAGTGAACTACTGTTTTAATTTATTGGAAATCAAAATAATAGTCAGAAAACATTATTGATGATCAATAATGGATCTGAAAAATTTATGCAATTTTTAAATGCTGTCGACATTTATTGTATTTTCACTTCTCTATATTACTGATGTTTAAAGCCTTTTATAAAATGAAGATAAACCCTTTAAAATCTACAGAATGTTTTCAATGCATTGTTCATTTTACACTTTGGATGCTGGCCATAACAAATGTGTTATCCCCCTTTGCTGACCATAACAAATATGTTATCCCCCTTTGTGGTAAATATGCATACAAGAGGAACTGAAACACACATTTGAAAAAAATTAATACTTTACTGATCTCCAGAATCTTAACTGTAGAATTTTTATATATTTGCCAATCATTTATAGATACTGCAGATTCTTTTCCTGCAACTTTTTTTTCTCCAAAGAAGTCTAAGTAAGAGTTGTTTCTTTACTCATAAGGCAAAATCACCTCCAGCAATATCTTTCCTGCATAAAGTTATGTATTAACTACTTTTCATGGTTTTATAAAAAAATTATATAATTCATAATGCTCAGAATCTTGTATATTTTATAAATTTACTATATGGATTATTAATGTTTACAATATACCAATTTTCTCACAGCTTTCAATACACATATACACATCTAATAAATACGTTCAGACTAAAAATGATCAACGGTTCATAACATCACATTCATCATTCATTTTTCCAGGCATCTATATTGTTTTTCTATCATCAGTGTAAAAAAAACCTACACATACTTTTCCACTGGAAGGATACTTGAGTTAAAAATGCAATAAAACTCATCAGAGTTCACTACCATTTCTATCTCCCATCAAAACTACAGATTCCAAATGCTCCATAGTTCTCAGTTTGACTGAATGACTTTTCACACTGTACTAAATAACATCAATTCAGATCTGTTGTCTGTCGAATATGTCATGGATAAGAAAAACATCCAACATTTTTGTGATTCTTTAGAAGATCTAAGAGTACCCTCTGATTTGAGGGGGCATGTCATCTTTCAGAGGCTGAGCAGTAATCTAGTTTTTGTTCACCTAGTATCTACACCACTGTTTGTGACATCACTCTATACTGTTCTTCATCATCTGTTGAAGTCTCGCTAGCCTGGCATCGATCTCGGAGATTTCTGCTGAGCGATCAAATGAATCACTGTCATCTCCTGAAAATATATAAGATGAATCTTGCAAAAATGTGTTACCAGTAAATAAATGAATTTAGAATAATTTACAAGTAGAATAAATGAATTACTGACATCACCTACAGCTGACTGAACCTCAAGGGACACAACTCTCATAAAACCACTTGCACTTTCTTCTTATCAAATTGACTATTTCCCATTTGTAGCACCCCAACAGTTTTTTTTAAACTCTTTTCCACTCCCCAGCCCTTTTTTTCATGAAGGTAAATGGGATAGAGTAGCTTTTGATAATACCAAAACTTTTTCTCTATATTGAAATCTGATGGAAACTGAAACAAGAGGCCCAGGGGCCACATCGCTCACCTGAGCACTATGGCTAGGAAAAAGCAGAAATCAGTTCAGTCTTGAAAGGTTGAAAAGTTTAAATAAAAAAGTGGTTCGGGGGGGGGGGGGGGGGGGGGGTCATAAATTGAACAAATTTGAATCTACATCATCTGAGGATGCTTCCATTTAAATATGACCAATCATGGCTTTGCTGTTCTTGAGTAGAAGATTTTTAAAGACTTTTCCTATATATTCCCATGTAAAACTTTGATCGCCCATTGTGGCCCCACCCGACCCCCAGGGGTCATGATTTGAACAAACTTGAATCTACACTATCTGAGAATGCTACCATATAAATATGACCAATCATGGCTTTGCTGTTCTTGAGTAGAAGATTTTTAAAGATTATTCCTATATATTCCTATGTAAAACTTTGATCGCCCATCGTTGCTCCACCCGACCCCCGGGGGTCATGATTTGAACAAACTTGAATCTACACTACCTGAGGATGCTTCCATGTAAATATGACCAATCATGGCTTTGCTGTTCTTGAGTAGAAGATTTTTAAAGATTATTCCTATATATTCCTATGTAAAACTTTGATCGCCCATCGTTGCTCCACCCGACCCCCGGGGGTCATGATTTGAACAAACTTGAATCTACACTACCTGAGGATGCTTCCATGTAAATATGACCAATCATGGCTTTGCTGTTCTTGAGAAGAAGATTTTTAAAGATTTTTCCTATATATTCCTATGTAAAACTTTGATCGCCCATTGTGGCCCCACCCGACCCCCAGGGGTCATAAATTGAACAAATTTGAATCTACATCATCTGAGGATGCTTCCATTTAAATATGACCAATCATGGCTTTGCTGTTCTTGAGTAGAAGATTTTTAAAGACTTTTCCTATATATTCCCATGTAAAACTTTGATCGCCCATTGTGGCCCCACCCGACCCCCAGGGGTCATGATTTGAACAAACTTGAATCTACACTATCTGAGAATGCTACCATATAAATATGACCAATCATGGCTTTGCTGTTCTTGAGTAGAAGATTTTTAAAGATTATTCCTATATATTCCTATGTAAAACTTTGATCGCCCATCGTTGCTCCACCCGACCCCCGGGGGTCATGATTTGAACAAACTTGAATCTACACTACCTGAGGATGCTTCCATGTAAATATGACCAATCATGGCTTTGCTGTTCTTGAGAAGAAGATTTTTAAAGATTTTTCCTATATATTCCTATGTAAAACTTTGATCGCCCATTGTGGCTCCACCCGACCCCCGGGGGTCATTATTTGAACAAACTTGAATCTACACTATCTGAGGATGCTTCCATATAAATATGACCAATCATGGCTTTGCTGTTCTTGAGAAGAAGATTTTTAAAGATTTTTCCTATATATTCCTATGTAAAACTTTGATCGCCCATTGTGGCCCCACCCGACCCCCAGGGGTCAAGATTTGAACAAATTTGAATCTACACTACCTGAGGATGCTTCCACATAAGTTTCATATTTTTAAGCACAGTGGTTCTTGAGAAGAAATTTTTTTAATGATGCCATTAATTTTTCACGAATTCTTAATTATCTCCCCTTGGAAGAAGGCATGGCCCTTCATTTGAACAAACTTGAATCCCCTTTACCCAAGGATACTTTGTGGCAAGTTTGGTTGAAATTGGCCCAGTGGTTCTTGAGAAGAAGATGAAAATGTGAAAAGTTTACAACAACAACGACAACGACGACGACAACGACGACAGACAACGGACAAATTTTGATCAGAAAAGCTCACTTGAGCCTTTGGCTCAGGTGAGCTAAAAAGCACCTTATAGGTATAGAAAGTGTACTTACCACTTAAAGGAATGTTTTCTTTGTGTTGTGGTCTTTTTCGTCGTGTTCTGACCTCATTATCTGGTGTACTGGACACAGGAGTAACAAGTGTTAAGGAAGAAAGTAAATGTCTCTAATTCCTCCTATAAAGGTTTTCTATTTCTTTTTTTTTTCAACAAAAACATTGCTACTTGACCATGCATCCCCAAAAGCAAACCCTACAGGGCTCTCATCAGACCAACCCATGGTGTAAATACCAATATGATAAAAAAAAGTGGCACAGAAAACAGAAGCCACAGCATTTGAATCAGTGGACCTTTAACAAATTCAAGTTAAGCTCTTCATTGGACCATTCTATGGTTCAAATACGCACATCCTATCTCAAACTGCTTTATAGTGTGGAAACTTTAGCAGGATGGATGAAATTGTCATGGGAAACCCTAAATGCCCCATCCCCTACTCCCACATTGAAATGGCTGAGACATTAACAAATGCAATAAAAATAAAATGAATATATGTAACCTGTATGATTTCACAACAAGTAGACAAATACTTTAAAGTAGCACTAGTTACACATGACTAAAAATCTCTAAGTGCTAGATACAGAAGCTTCACGTTAGGTATTTCATATAAATAAGTACGTGTATATATAGATGAATATTTCGCCTTTTAAAACTTGTGTTGTGTGCTTTCATGAAGCAAAGGATATACTTTGGTCTGTCTTCCTGAACCAGTTCTACTGCGAGTTTTCTGAGGCTGCATAAAAGTAAATTATTGAATAATTTTTCAGAAAATTGCACCTTATCAGCTTCTTTGCAAAACATTTTGTAACTTGAAAGCCTTAGCAAACTGTCAATTATATCATTTCATAGCAACAGATTTGACACAAATGAAGAAACAAATGAGTTTTTGAAATTTTTTTTCAAAAGGAAAATGTGTGTTAACTGTAAAATCTCAATTTTGACAATTCTGAGAAAACAGAATAAAAAGAAACTTAATTCGGAGTCAAACAAATATCAGATGCCTTTACTTACAATATCTGGACTAGAGAGATATGAGCCTTTAGAGGAATCCACGGAGGCATTCCTGTGATGATTTCTCTGTGAGTTTCTGTTTAGGACTCGGAGTCTGGAGTAAGATGAGTCTGAGAATCCTCCATCACTCAGTTCTCCAGCACTTCCAACTGCAACATATCAAAAATCCTACCATCAAATCCAAAACAAATCAAAAAATCTGTCATTAAATTCAAGACAAATCATAAATCCTGTCATCAAATCCTAAACTGTTGTAAAATCCTAAAGTTATTTCATCTACAAAGGACGAAATTTTTTTCTAGATGCATTATAGTCAGTATTTTGACAACTCAGAGGTACTCACAAAGGCATTCTTGATTATGGGTGAAATAAATGTAACAGAAACATTATGTGTCTTGACTTTGGATTGAACCTAGGACCTCTGATTTGCCAATCCAGTGCTCTACTGATTGAGCTAAAGGGTTAACCCACTAGCCCAAGCCAGTAGGAAGCCATGCATCACACACTAAGATATAAACATAGCAGAATTCCAATGCTAGTAATTCCAACTCAGATATGACTTTTACAGCTGTACTCACATGATGAAGTTCTTGATCTGTTTCGCACAGCTGAAAATGAAAAAAATATTTGCACTAGAAAAATATTTTCATCAACAGCACTTACATGTACATGTACATAAAACTCATGAGAAATTAATAATTCCAGCTTCAAGGAAACCAATTTTCATAATCTCTAATTTTATGAAATAACTAAAAATTTCTTCTCCAGTACTTACGCCGTGATATGTGTTGTGGGGAAGGCTTTAATCTGTTGGAGGTATTCATCTTGGATCTGACATTTCTCTGTCTGTATACATAATTAAAACCATCTTTAAAAAATAATAGGATTCATGCTGAAAACTTTCATCTTTGTAATGAAGTGATTTGCACTGCAACTTTTTACGATTTGAGAAGCACACACAAAAAAAAAATTATTTCGCTCAGAAAATAACCTACTTTTTCATGGATGCTTCCTTTTTCTTTCTTTCTTTATCTTTAATGTAAGCAGTAGGATCAAATCTGGGATTTCTTGCTCCTAAATACAAAACTTTCAAGTCAAATCCATGCAAAAAATGGTTATATTTAGTATACATTAAGGTATATTAATCAATCATTAAACTTTTCACAGTAAAATTATTTAAACAAACTTAAATTTACTACTTGACAGACTCTTGTAAACAAGATCCCTATCAATCATCCTACACTTTAAAATGTATGTAGGATCCTTTGTGATTTAAAAAAAAAAGAAGACTGATTCTTGCCTGCTGGGGAAGGTGTTCTACTTCGGGGTTTGTAGTTGTTGCGATTTGAATAGGATGAAGAGGATCTGTTACTAAAATGACTGTTGTTATTGGCTGAGGAAGGTCGCTCTCGAGATGAGTGTCTCTCGCGAGACAGCGACCTATCTCGAGCTGAGAATCGGTCACTAGACCATGATCTGTCTCTTGATAGTGATCGTTCCCTTGAAAATGAACCAGATCTCTCTCTGGAATTGTTGAATCTTTCTCTTGTTTGTGGTCTAGAGGTTCTGACTCTGTCCCTAAAATTGAAGGCATACAGTTTCACAGTCACTGGATATAATAACAAGTATATACATGTAAATAACAATTTTTTTTTACTAAAGGCTGTTTTGTAAATCATTTTTAAGTTATCTATGACTAAAAATGAAATTTCTATCTCATATACCAGGTAATATCAATTTTACTGCACCAGTCCACAAACTTTTTGATCACCTAACATATGACTCAGTTTAATCATTGTAAAATTTAAAACAGTTGACAGAATGTGAAATTATCAAGAATGAAATAGAATTTCTGCTCAAAACTATGACTCTTGTGTAATTATAACATGCATGCAGTGTATGAAACAGGTGAATATCCAGCCTCCCAAAAAAAGAATATATAAATACAAAATAAAGCAGGGAATCTTGAAGTAGTCTTTAAGGTCCCAATGGTTCAAAAGTGAGGCAAAGCCAAAATACTGTGCATGCTGTTGCATCCTTTTATCATGAAAGTTATATCTATACTTAACAGAAGACAAGGATTGGTTTGTATAATGTTTGATACCTTTTGTATACAGCTAACTCATTGGTGAGACTTTTGACACGAACTCGTAGATTTCTTTCTGATGCTCTTAATTCTTCAACCTGTAATTTTACACGTAATAAGATAACTAATTATATGGGTAAGAAAATTCAGTTAAAAAAAGAGAGACCATTTTTTAAAGGAACAACTATCAATTTCTTCTTATCAAAGCGCGACAATCAGAGAATTTTTTTTTCATATTTTCTATTTGTTTTATGTCCCACCTGCTTACTCCCCTGACAAACAATGATCCCCTCCCTTACCTCCTCCAGTAAATCCCTGTATTCTTGACTCCTCTTGCTGGTTGACCTCTGATGTCGAGTTTTTTCCTTCATTAATTCCTCCTCCAAGTTCTTTGTCACAGATTTCAGCATCCTTATTTCCTTGACAGCATTCCCTGTGGGTGTGTTCTTCATTTCTCGTCTATACCTGAGAAATTCCTCCTCAATCTCCTCCTTCTCTTTCAGCAATGCTTTGTTCCTTTAAAGATAAAAAGAATTATAACATGGAATCTGTAAATGTTCATGCAATTCCACTATGAGGAACTGATCTGAGGATAATTCATCTTTTAAACTTGAAACCATCAATTTATTTCTATTAATAAAATCACAATGTTTACTTACTCTTTTTGAAGTTTTTCTAGTTCTTTACCTCTAAAGTCAGAACCGCCCTTCAAGAGAAGATATGTCAAAAAATTATTGTATATTAATTATATAAAATATTCATAAATTGTAACTAGTTTAAGTTCAGACAAGATTTTTTTTCCCAATGACTTATTACAATATTCTGCAGACCATTCTAGAGGAAGAAACATCATCATAGATAAGGAAATTTTGTGTAGCATCAGACTTTTCAAACAAGCAAGTATTGTACACAAAACATCTGCATGCCATCTGGCCAATTTAAATTAACTAACAGGTATACACACCTGATGTCTAAGACTTTTCAGTTCCTCCCTCAGTTGTCTGATAGTTTCCTGTAATGCCCTGGGATCTGGTTTTCCCATGTATGGAAGAGGTAGTGGATAATGAATCCTGAAAATAAGATATTCTTTTTATACATGTACTAGTAAAATAACAAAAAATTATTTATAAGAAAGGCTAAAATTAAATTTCTGTTTTTGGCCCCAACCCTAGGATACTCAAAGGTTTGACATTTTTCAGTATAGGTATATGTATTATAGTAAGAAAATTAGTTTTCCTTTTCTAAAATAAAATAACAACTAAACATCAGTTTCTTAAGTTTCAGTTTCAAAAATTTTGAGGTACATTATCTGAGGATGAGAGATAAAAAAGTCAAGATTCCAATACATTATACATTTGAGACTTTACACTAAATTTGCTTCCAACATGAAAAACCACTTTTCCAGTATACCTGAAGTTCAAGTGTCAATATTATATATACTAGTACTTTAAAGTTTTTACACTAAAACTATTTTAAAAGAAAGATCCATTTTTCATAGAAAAAAAAGCACAAATATTTCGAGTTTTTCTTTCTTTTTTTTTTTTTTTTGGTGGGTTGAAAAGTTGAATTTTTTTTTTTTAGTTTAGGCCAAACAAGGACATATTTCAGGACTCAAGTTTTGGATTTCAAATATTTCTTTTATTTCCACAAATGTAGGAATATATTTACTGATTACATAAATAAAAATGCATATTATTTTTAAAAGTGTTCTGGTATCACAAACAAATCTTAAAATTATCTATAAATGTGTTACATCAGACACTTAAAGCACTAACACAGATAAATTAGGTTTCCAGTATGCAAATCTTACCTGTCAAACTCCACTGTGTATGTCAGAATGAGGTATCTCTTTGAATTTAATGAAACAGTTCTGTTGGCAGGAATGCTTGACTTAGCGGTGGATCCCACTTTTCTCTGGCGGAGAGACTCTAAATCAGCAAAAGTAAGCAAATCCAGGGAGACACTGTCACTACTCTGGAAGAAAACAAATGAAATCATTGAGTGAATAAAGATGTGAATGACTTAATTTGTATATTTCAAAATAAAAATGTTTCAAGTTTTGACAAGAAGAAGAAATATTTCTTTGAATTATTAATGAAGTATATGTTAGGTGTAATTATGCATGGTCATATAGCTAACATTATGCAAAAAAAATCTGCTTAAATATAAATAATTCAAAATCCAACCTGAGTGATGGCAGACTCTAGCATACTGGTAAATATATGGAATTGTTTGAAATTTCCAGTCTTGTGGGTGAGATCCTCAATATCTAAAAACAGAAAACCACCTTGTATGTACATGTACTTTTTCTGGTAGATTTTATTTTTAAGTTAACTTTCAACTAAGGAATCTTCCATTCTGGTCTTGCTTTATTTTGACCAATTTTACTATCAACCAATACCTTTAATCATTAAGTACAGAAGAAGTTCTTTCAACAAAGAGGGAGATTTTTTTCCACAAAATAAAAGAGAATCAGACAATAGCAGAAGTGTTATTTGAAACAATTTGAACACATAAATTGGGTGTTTTATAAAAGAAAATAAACAATGATGTAACGGGGGAAAAAATTAGATTACATGCAGAATCAAACTGTGCTCTCCATTGATCTGCTGTAAGGCGATCCTCAACTTCAACTGTTAATGAGTTTCCTCCTTGTATAATTATGGTGATTATATATTCTATTCCACGGAAAACATATGAAGTTGAGAGGGTTGTTTCATCTGGAACCTCCATTTTTCTACAAAATTGTGAAAATTAAGTGAAAACACAGTATACTCATGTCATACAATATAAACGTTTTTGTTCTGAAAGATTATTTAAGTTAATAAACTCTTTAGTAATTACAACTGAAATTCTATGAAATGGTAAAACCAAGGACCTATATACTAACCAAAAAAACTAATAAAAATAATAATAATTAAAAAAAAAAAAAACAAACAAACACTTATCATAGTACCGTACACTTTGAGAGATTTCGAGTCTTTTAACTTCAATTACTAGTCTGAACTTGTTTAGTGTTATTATTATTTTTTTAATGAAATTATTTACCTCAGTATGATTAACACCAGTAGATCAATAAGTCAAATCAATGTTCAGAGCAGATCTGTTAAAAAAGAGAAGAGCCACCAAAGGGTCAGCGACTGCATAAATACGTGCATGGGGATATGGAATCAACCCTTTGAAAAATCCTCGACAGCCATATTGTTGTGTGACGTCATATGGCAATGAACGAAAATAATTTTCGAACCCCCTTTTAAGCTCCGGGAAGGGGGAAAAAGAGATAAATTATTGATTATCAAAATATTTATTTGACGGTTTAAGAAATGTTAATTTAGTTATGTCTTATTTCTAACTTTTAATTATGGATGCAAATTTTCATTAAAAGTCCCTGCCGATATGAACTTCACTGTGTTTTTGATTTTAGTCTTCGTCCTCTTGTTTCCGGTGTCAAAAAAGAGCGTAAGGTTAGTCATGTTAACTAAATAATAATGACGATCCTGTCAGAATCTTGAATGTAAAATGTCATTTTGTCATACTGTTGACAACACCATTACACATAATAAGAACATAACCAACATTCGTTCTCAACAGCCAAAAATATTTTTACATCGGATGTGTCTAATGCATGTGAATATACAAATAGTCCTATATTGTATGAAAATAAATATTGTTTGTGTCAGAAATTCATGACTCCTTCTTCTTGTGACATTATACAGGAAAAGTGTTCTGGCAGTGCCATTTTTACTTTCAAGATCTAACACGATCATCATCATAAACGAATGTGAGTAGTTACATTCTGATTACGAGTTGGTTTTATATGTCTCTGGTGTTCAACCTTATTGGGTACGACCCTAACTGCCTGATCCAAGTGGTATCATTCTGAATCAAATAGATGATTTAAAATTCTTTTACTCGATTTTATCTGCATAGGAAAACTTTATTTTGATACACATCAAATATTTTTAATCGTTAAAATAGTTTTAATTATATGACACATATTTCATATGTATTTTGAATTAGTAAACTAAGAATAATATTGTCTATACATAACATAAATGTAATTTCAGTGCAATTAAGTTTTTAAGTAATGATGGTTAGATGTTAGGAAAATAGCAGAAAAGATTTTTTTTTACTATTGACTTGCTGTATACCGCACAGAAACAAACCGATTGACAAGTATATCTCTGGAGCCAATTGCTTTTTATAGACAGCTACCGTAAACCATGTATTTACCACTCCTTTTGTGCCAGATACACTTGTATGCTTATTTATAAGCTGGAGGAAAACACCTGGGTTGTAACCACATGGGAAAAACATGTAACCTGATACCATTGAGAACAGACTGATAATTTTTCTTTTTTTAAAATTCTTTCACTCTTCAACTTTATCACTAATGATAAGTAAAAAAACATGATGAAGTTGCATAATTCATTAAAGAGCCCCAAGGTGCAATCAGATGGAAGCATTAATGAAGTTTCTAGCTATATATGTATGAAGAAGATGTATATTTTTATTTACTATTCCAGAGTGGGGGGATATTCCTTATGGCTTGTGTAGATAAACTTTCTAATGCTAAAATATAACTGCATGATGGACACTTTTTAATTTGATGAAAGGCTGAATATTATGGTTAATTGCTGCAGCTTGATCCTGTTGCAATTTAATTATTTAACATGTTTAAGACTTGCATTTCTAATTACAACCATTTCAGATAATTGATAACAGAGGATTAGGATATAGTTGAATTAAGATTTTATTTTATCTACAATATTGCTCAGTACACAGATACCAATTTTAAAAAAAAACTCCTATAATTCAATGTTCGAATTGGTTTTTCTACTAAAATCCTATATACGTTGTCAACACTATAAATAAATGTTACTTATAATTCAAATACAAATATTGAATAATTAAATCAATGGACTTATCCCTATAATCACAAATAACCAATTACACCATAATAATACATGCAAATGCATTCTTTTAGGATGCTATCTTGTGGTGTGGAAGTCCTCAATCTTTTCAGGTTCAGGCATTGAAGATACTTATAAGAATAATTATGATAGCAGTTTTCTGTCTTTTAGATGATCTTCAACTGAAGGAAAGAAAATGCCTTTACATGAGGAAGAGTTTGAACACTGGTTGAATTCATTTGTACAGACTTTTAAAGGGCTGGAAGATGAGCAGAAAACAAGAACATTAAAAGCTATACTGGAAGTATGTGGCTGTGAGCAGCTAACATATCTCACACAAGTGTTCATTCCAAGCAGTTGTCAAATAGACTTCCTTTCTCACCTACCCCATGATGTTGTTATCAAGATTTTAAAATACCTGGATGGGAAAAGCCTAAAGCAATGTAGAAAAGTAAGTATCGGATTTTAAATTGATTAAATGGAAGAGAGAAAGCTAGTATTTAGGAAGAATTCATTTAGGCCCAAAAATGTAAAACTCACCCTCAATTTTGAAGGTTTGCAAATCTTGGAACAAGGTTATAAACTCTAGCAAGGAAGTTTGGCTTCATCAGTTCTGGAAACTTGGTGGTCAGGTGTTAGCTCCGTCCTCCATCACAGGGAAGGAAGCTCGGAAACTTTACTGGCACCAGTATCATTATAAAGAAAATTTCAATGAGGATCTGGACAAGGCGCAGTTTGTTTTTGGCCCCTATGATGATGAGGATACTGATGAATATTACAAACTCAAAAGCACATACTTTTATAAACCATATCTGGCTGTTGGTAAGTACTTTACACTTTTATATCCCACTAATATGCAAATGATCTTTGAACAGTGAACATTTTTCTCTTACTATGAAAAATACTGGTAGCTATCACTTTTCATTTCAAAAATCAGAAAAATGTTGAAGATCATTAAATTTTTATTGAGATTGTTTTATTTTTTTTTTAAATAAACTGGTCGAAACTATAGATTTGATGTCAGAAAAAGTTTTATAATGAAAGAAAAAGAGTACTATAGATGTGTATTCTTTATGTGTAGGGAGTGAAGACAGAAGTGTATATTTCTGGGATACAACAACTGGTATAGCCTATCTAGTAAAAGTGATTGAGGCCCACAGTATATGTCAGATCAAATTTGACAAGGAATTCCTGTACACAGCTTCATATGACAACACTGCTGCCTGCTGGAATTTGGAAACTGGACAACGTCACAGTAGATTTGTCGGTCATGTCAATGCAGTCATGTGCATCGAACCGATAAGGAGGCATAAACTAGTGCTCACAGGGTCAGCTGACTCTACCATCAAAATCTGGGACCATGATTCAGGGGAACTTTTACAGACTTTAGTGAAATTTCATTCCGGGTGGATTAAGCAGGTCCAAGCATTAAATTCCCCATTGTCTGACCATTCAGTGATGCTATCATGTGATACAAAAGGACAGATTTGTGTGTGGAGTAAATTTTTCAACCAAGACAGAACACTTTCTCATGAACATCATATGCTGTTGAATGTGCCCTTTTGCTTATCTTCTCCCATTGTTACAAACGATGGATTAGTATGCATACCTGCTGACATATCCCAAGTAGATGTTAACAATAGTACAGTGAATATCATACAGAGTGGCAGAGGGATGTTATCTTTCTTCTCTGTAACAGTTGAGAGGAAAAATGGAAATGACGCTCTGGTTTGCTCATGTGTTCGGAAGGTCTCACTTCCCTCGAATTTGTCTGAGAGTCGGACCCTGATTGGTGCTGGTAATAGGTTTGCTGTTTTCCATGTGACAGAAGATTATGTCTCAGAAGAGGGTGATCTCTATCCCTCCTCCCTCTCTATTGTTGACTTAGAACTAAAGGAAATCTACCAAACTTCTCCAGTGATTCATGAAAGGTAAGCAGTGGGTACTAGTATTTGGTATAAAATTTTAATCAGTTTATTTTAGCTGCACATATTTTGTGATTAGTAAAGCTGGAACTCAGTGATCTAGAGCCAAGTCATTTATCTGTGTGCTAGTGTGTGAGTAGGGGTGTGTGTGTGTGAGTACCCTAAAGTCTTGAAAATAAGCTGCAGCTTATTTTAAGTTTTGGTTGGAAAGCTGGGGCTTATTTTCAAACTTGGCTTATTTTAAAATCTTGGCTTATTATCAAAGCAAAAAATATGTAGTCAATTGATAAAATACCATCACATGATCAAACATCCTATCATATACCGTTTATAGAGAATGCAACTGACATTGAGATTTATAATATTTATAGCTTACATCAATTCTATAAATCAAAAAAGGAAACAAACAAACAAATTAACTTTGCATTTGTATACGAGCAAAGAAAACAAAAACTAAACAAAACAGGAAAATAATATAAACGTCAAAATCTTGTTTTTTTAGGGCGGGGGGGGGGGGGGGGGGGGGCTTTTTTACAAGAAGATTTTTTTAAATACATCAATATGGAAGGTTTTGACTATACTGCAACAGAAACAATGAACATTTTCATACTAAAATTAACAGTAAAAGATAAAGTTCAGAAAAGGGGGGAGGCAGTACTGTCCTTTTCTTTCAGATGTTTAAGAAAAACATTCTATATATAGTTGCACATATGTAGGTCTAGCTTCTGGATGTGTGTTTAGGTTAAAGTTAATCCTTGTCACTCATTTCTGATAAGAAACATAACCTTTCGGTCAAAAAGGTAACCTTTTATCATTCCATGTTTGTTGTAAATAAGCTTGGTACCTTAAGAACTGGCGAACAAGGACTTTGATTTTTGTTAAACAAGCATGACCATAACATAATTAAACAAACATGATTTTTGTTGAATAACATGACCCACAGAACTTCTACTGAACTTTAACAGAGTCATTAATACTTTTTCCACTATTTGGGAAAAGACCTTATCTTGAGAATTAGGAAAAATACAGTAACAAATAGTGGAAGCACTAATATTTTTGTTTCCTTTTAGGGTGTAACATTTTAATGAGGCCTGATCTATTTGATCTGGGCATACGTTTTCATGCAACATTGTTTCAGATGCATCACAGTACTGTACCTTTGATTGCCGTCACAATGGAATACAATAATGTCACAGTTTAAATGACATCAAATTGGCCTAAAATATCTCACTATTCTTGCATGGGTCTGGATTAAGCTGTGAAAAGCTTATACTAACAATGGCATTTCTATAAATAAACAACTTTTCAACATAATTTATTTTTATGATATGGTTAATTGGTTAATTCTTTTTATTAGAGATTCAACAGTTTTAACATAATTTTATAACATACAATGTTATTTCAACTTTTGAGTTTGAAAAATGACTGCTGCCAAAAGGAGTAGTGTTTTATCTTAAATGTTTATTTATCCTTTTTGTTGATAATATAAACATGTATGCAGAAGCTTGAATTTTTTCTTATCTTTCTACAAGTCAAGTAAAGGCAACCAAGAAGAAATATATTTAGTTTTCAACATATTATGAAACTGTAAATTTGTCACCTTTTTAACACTCCTCTTTCCAAGTAAAACAATGTTGTGTGTTAAACAAAATGAAAATGGAAAGGAAAGTCTTTTTTTATGTAGGAAGCATTTACTGTTGCAAAACATATACAGTACAACAATCTTTTGTCGATATTATGTAAACTTACTATGACATATAAGGTATCTTATATAAAGAAGATGGATGTATTTGGTGTGTAATCTGCAGGAATCATGTGACTGTATGAATCATTGAAAGTTTAAATGTTCAGTCAAGATGACTAAAGGCTCAAGTGAGCATTTCTTTCGAAATTCGTCCGTTGTCTGTTGTTGTTCTGTTGAAATTCATCTGTTGTTGTTGTTGTAGTCATTGTAAACTTTTCACAATTTCATCTTCTTTTCAAAAACCACTGAGCCAGAAAAAATGAAAATGTGAAAGCTTCCTGAAATAATGTAGATTCAATTTTGTCTAAATAATGACCCCTGGAGATAGAGTGGTACTACTATAGGTGATCAAAGTTTTACAAGAGAATATAAAGGACAAATCTTGAAAAATCCTCTTCTCAAGAACAGCAAGGCCATGATAAGTCATACTTATATAGAAGCATCCTCAGGTAGTGTAGATTCAAGTTTGTTCAAATCTGGGGATAGGATAGGGCAACATTAGGTGATCTAAGTTTTACATAGAATATATAGGAAAAATCTTCTCAAGAACAGCAGAGCCATGATTATAGTCATTTAACAAAAAAAAAAACGTTTAAATTCAGTAATAAAAGCCTAATAAATTGAACAAGTTCTATCTTTTTAAGGACCTTTTTAAAAATGGTTTAATGTTTCAAGTACCAAATGTAGAATTTGTATTATTATTACTTTTTTTTCCCAATGAAAAAAATATTTATAAGAAAGATAACTTTGGCTAACAGATGTATTCTTTTCTTACAACTACATACAACATTGTGATATTCTGACTTAGGAAGCAATGCTTTATTGTGTTTTCTAATATAAATTTAATAGGTTTTACTAAATATTATTTTCATATACACCTCATATTTTTAATTTTATGTTCTGATACTGAATCATTACTCTTTCTATCCTCTGTGTATAATTTTTTCATATCATGATCCGACATAAATATCATTTCTGAAAAAATAAGTAGTGCTTCATACCTCACACTGTTTTCCATTTGAAGCTGATGCTATAGCTCTTAACTAAAATCAATGTTGGGAAATTTAAAAAAAATTGTGAAATTTAGAGCAGAGGGTCATTAATATTAATTTTTGTACATGTAAACATTTTTGTTCTTTTGTCTTTTAGTCCCTTTGGTGAGCCACCTATTTTAGGAGACACTGATTGGTTGGATGGGTTTAATGAAAGTAATCATCCATGGCAGCTTCTAATCACACAGATGGGAGATTGTCACCTTAGTCTTACAACAGGCAGCAAATAATGAGGACACCACAAATAAGATCACCACAATGCCAAGTGATAGGAAAATGAAAGTAAATAAGGACACCACAATACCAAATGATTGAGATGTGATAGGAAATAGGGACAGCACAATACCAAGTGATAGAGAAATGATAGCAAACAGGGAAACCACAATACCATTGACTCAGAAGTAATAGCAAATAAGGACACCACAATAGCAAGTGAAATAGAAGTGATAGCAAATAAGGACACCAATATAGCAAGTGAAATGGAAGTGATAGCAAATAAGGACACCATAATACCAAGTGAAATGGAAGTGATAGCAAATAAGGACACCACAATACCAAGTGAAATGGAAGTGATAGCAAATAAGGACACCACAAAACCAAGTGAAATGGAAGTGATAGCAAATAAGGACACCACAATAGTAAGTGAAATGGAAGTGATAGCAAATAAGGACACCACAATAGCAAGTGAAATGGAAGTGATAGCAAATAAGGACACCACAATACAAAGTGATTGAGAAGTGATAGCAAATAAGGACACCACAATATCAAGTGATTGAGAAGTGATAGCAAATAAAGACACCACAATACCAAATGATTGAATGACAAATAATAACAAATAAGGACACCACAATACCAAATGATTGAGATGTGATAGAAAATAGGGACAGCACAATACCAAGTGATAGAGAAATGATAGCAAACAGGGAAACCACAATACCATTGACTGAGAAGTAATAGCAAATAAGGACACCACAATAGCAAGTGAAATGGAAGTGATAGCAAATAAGGACACCACAATAGCAAGTGAAATGGAAGTGATAGCAAATAAGGACACCACAATACCAAGTGAAATGGAAGTGATAACAAATAAGGACACCACAATAGCAAGTGAAATGGAAGTGATAGCAAATAAGGACACCACAATACCAAGTGAAATGGAAGTGATAGCAAATAAGGACACCACAATAGCAAGTGAAATGGAAGTGATAGCAAATGTATTCACATTTTTAAATTATTCTGATATAACCAAGGTCTTTGGTTGCTAAAAAAGTTACACATGGCTTTATAAATGATGATTGCAAATATCCTCCCATGTTTAGACCCTATAATATTAACTAGACATTAGCCACTTTGTCCTAGGGTTATTAAACTCTCCACTTGTACTCTGTACTTTATGATTCATGGATATCAAAACGTTTGATTTTATTGTTACTTCACTTTATCAATGTTGTTGTTGATGTTTTTTTTTTTTGGCTGTCATTTTCACACTTTTTATTGAAGTAAAATTTAAAATTCTTTGATTAACTCTTTAAAATTCTATTTTATTTCTTACAATGATGAAAGAATTATATAATTATGCCATTTCCTGTTCATCTTTTAATATCAAAACATAGTTCCCAAACTTTGATCTGGGCAAGGGGCAATTCTTTTTTATGATTGTACATGTACTTGCATATTATAGTAATTGCAACTTTTAGATGCAGGATATAGAATATTTTCAAGTTTGGTTAAAAATTATTATGTTATTAGTAAGGTATCTAAATGGGCATTCAATCAGTCAGATTGTTAGGAAAAATTAAGGAGGGTGTGTACAGGAAGGCTATAGTCTTACAGAGCAACAGTGAAAATAAACCCTTTTGCTGTAATGTGCAACAAGTGTAATCAATATTACTGATCTAAAAAAGGAAAGGTTCTCTTTCACTGGTAGGTGCCTCATAAGCACTCTTTATGCCTGCACAGTAACTATGCATCTTCAGTTTTTAATATATTTTAGAATGTACTTGATAATGTTTCTGGAATCTTTAGAGGAACCTTGTTTGTCACTAAATTAGGCCAGGTCAGCTTAGCTTGTATTATCCTTGTATTTCTTTGACCTTGTAACAAAGTTGTTTGTAAAGGCTCAACAAATTGTCACTTGGAGATTCTTTGCCATCAGTTTGTATATTTTTGCTCTCTCTCTCTCTCTCTCTATCTGGCAAGGTTATTTGGCTTTATTTTTTTAATTTGTTTATATTGGTAATTAATTGTAGCATAAATATAACAAGATACATGTAAGTACATGCACATGTATTAGCATTTGAAATAACTCTTCTATGTATAGATTTGACCATTGTCGGATTTCTAGTCTTAATATTTATTGTTTTCAAGGAGGCCTGCCTTTATATTATTTCTAAAGAAAAAAAATCACTGCACAATTTTTCTTTTTTGATTAAAGATTTGATCATTCTGATGTTGGTACATAAAAAAAATTGGCATAATATAAAAATAGAACCAATATGGTCAAAAATCTGAATGGGCCTAGTGATTCTTTTTTACATTAGGGAAGATCTCCATTTATAGAAACAGACAAACATTGGTTCGGTATCGTGTGTCTCTCAATTATAAAAATTCATGATAATGCAGGAGTAATGTCTGTGTTGGTGTAGAGGAAGCTAAACTTTTGTTGTGGGAGTCACTGATTCACAAAATATAACTTCCATCAATGAAGTATGAAAGGTTACCCCTATATCAATTTAGTACTGTTTGTAGAGGAATAGAGTATTGAAGGGATAGCAGAATGATTAGAAAAGAGGCAACCAGTGGCAAATACATGTAAAGAGAGAGGGGTAACCCCCCACCCCCACCCCACCCAATAAAATTAAGAAAATATCGGTAATACCTTTGTGATAAACTCATAATAACCACAAGTATTAAGAGTTTTTGTTGTCATTTATTTTTTTAAGTCCCCCCCCCCCCCCCCCCCGTGCTGGATATCATGAATCCGCCCTTAACCAGGAAGGTGACGATATAGCGTACTGTTGTTAGATCCCAGGACTAGCTGCGCAGTACAATTATTTTCTCTCAAGTTTTTATAGGCTTACTGTAGGCGGTACTAAATTCCCTGAAGTGCCATTCAACTTCAAATGAATTGTGGTTCTTTGGGATTTTTAATGACCTTCAATTTTTAGCTCTACTGGTCGAAGACAGGAAAATTTATGCATCGTTCAAGTGTCTGTCAAAGGCCATCGGAATCGGGGGAGTACCATGGGTGCGATTGCACCCCCTTTAAAAACAAACACTCGAAAATATCAATTTTGACACAAATTATATTCATTTATTATCTGTTGAAAGTAATGTTTCTACATTTTTTTAAATTTAATATTGATAGATTTATTTTAGGAACGCACCAGATCTCACTAAAATGGTGCCCATTTATCCAAAAAATAAAAAGGCTCAGAAGAATATCCTTTCAATTGTCTAAAGTCATTCAATTATTGGCTTTATTAAAGGTAGAGATTTTTTATCGGGTGGTAAATCTCGTGTGAGGAAGGGGCTTAATTTTACAATGTGAATACAACCCAGAATCATGAGCCGATTTTGAAGGGGCGGATAGGCTTTTTCGTTGAACCACAATTAAATAGTATGGTAAAACAGAGTAAATGATTGGTAATAATACTAATAAATAACTGTTTAATCAATCATCATCATATTTACTGTTGTTAATGACTCGCATACACTTTCTTTCCTTGTCAAAGTTTTTAATTTTTTTTTCTTTTTTTTTTTTTCTTTCAATTTTCTGGTTTCTCTTCTATAGAGCTACAATCTCATCAAAGACTTAAGGAATTTGTGCTCTGTTGCAGTCATTGTGTTATTTTAGATCTTTTGGCGTATGGAAATATAATCACATGATTCAGGTTCATTACCGTTTTCAAAATCCGTTGATAACTTTCTAGCTAAATTCTACATGACCCAATACCAAAAACCAAACATGGAAAGATTACTCGGTGCTCGATATCTGTGTGGAAAAATAAGTTCACTCATTGATTACAATACCGATTCTCAAAATAGTTGTGTATAAATTCCTATCGATTTTCAAGGTTCATGGAAGTGTACGTGCCGAATATAAACGCTATACTGAGAAGAATGAACAGGTAAGGAATTTTTCTCTTCTTTGTTTGGTAAGCCGAGCTCTACATATAAAAACTCAATCTATTATTAAGAATATGAAGGTGCCTTAATCCTGGTGATGTTTTACCTGCTGTGCATTAATAATTTCTGTTTACTTTTTAATTGCCTTTATATCTATGAAGTATTTATTACAATTTATTACATGTAACTTGTAATGTGCAATTGATGAAAAGCGATATATATTGCGAGGTTGTATGATTCTTGTTATGCAAGGTGACATGACATTATTATATATATTCAAATAGGACTGTAGATAGTTTTATACATTCCCCTTTGTTCCAGGTAGACCAAAGTGTTTTTACTGATCCTCACACGAGCTCAATGAAATACATTGTTATACATGTACATTATATGCATGAGAAACGATCTTTTTACGACCATTTACTAAATGGTCGTAAAAAATATATGCATTCAACTCTGATTATTGATGCAGTAAATATAATAAGTAGTGTAAAAATACTTTTAATGTATAATACATGTTTAATACTGTTTAAATGAAATGATTATCATTTAGTAAAGTGGGGACTCGTTTTCAATTTTTGGAATACCTATAAAGTGCTTTCTTTGGGCTAGATAGTGTGCCACATCCATCTCTCTCTCTCTCTCTCTCTCTCTCTCTCTCTGTATGTGTGTGTGTGTATCGATCACTTTCCGAAAGATTGTTGCACCTCCTGCAAAATCTGGTGTACTCGATGACTATGCAATTCTTTCTAGTGTTTGAAGGAGCGTGGTACTTTAGGATGACCTTTACGGCTCATGAACTGAAACAACCGCTTGTGACTTCAAAGTAAATCATGTGTAAAAACCCTTAAGCTTTGTATATGATTTTCTTGCTGTGAAAAATAATGAATCATGATTTAATATGTGGTTCTTTCGGGGGATAAAGCTGGTACGTATATTTTGCCAATTGGAATCTTATTTCCCGACTTGAAATCTTATTTTCCCGACCTGACGTTTATGCATTATATTGGTCATTTATTCGTGTCTCCCTTGAATCAATATCGTATGAAGAAATTCCGAGTCTTTTCCTCAGTCGCTGAGGGTAGTTTATTGCTCCCTTTTTCTGTGATAAATTATTGAAAAAAATTATACCAATGGTCAATCAAACCCGAACAGATTTTCCCAATTCAAAACATTTACAGTTGTATATTGAATGATCTATTTTAGTAAGTGAGCAATATTATTGATATGGTATCTCTTCACTGTATATATATATATATATATATATATATATATATATATATATATATATATATATATATATATATATATATATATATATATATATATATATATATATATACTACTTCTTGTCAAGACTGGTGTGCTTTCAACTTTGACCTCTGGCATGAGTTTCGGCAACCTTGATTTTCTTTTAGTTCTTGTTGGCTTTTTTTCAATCGATTTTATGTATTAATTCTAGGCATTCCACCATTTGAATTGATACTTCAAGTTATGCTATAATTATTTATCAATTTTCTGAAAAAAATCAAAGTATACAAGTTTTTTTTTTTTTTGCATTTTTTAACAAAATTTTAAATGACGAACTT
The DNA here is from genome assembly GCF_033153115.1 of Saccostrea echinata. NCBI lineage: Eukaryota > Metazoa > Mollusca > Bivalvia > Ostreida > Ostreidae > Saccostrea > Saccostrea echinata. The sequence goes on from NW_026889758.1 coordinate 47,698,592, forward strand.
TTTAGTTTTAAATTGGAAACTAAAATATCAAAATTTCCTCCCTTTGTGTCAAAATCAACTTGCATATAATTTTACATGAATGATAGAAATTCCTCTTTATTTTACCTTCAAAATCATTTATAAAAGATTTTATTTATATAGAGAAAAAAGTGAACGAACTTGCAATTTAATTAGAATCAATAACCAAAGGCTTTGCAAGGATCAATTGAGACCAGGCCACTTTTTGGAGGTCATAACAAAGTTGTGGTGTCAGTCCAAAACAAGGCCAGACAAAAATTAGGATTACTTTTGGTGCTAAAGATATCTAATAAGTGCACTAGGTTTTAGACTGTTCTTCCATTGCATGGCCATTTCACGTATATTTTTACATCAATTCATATTTATAACGCCAGATGTTCAATGCATAGTATAACAACAATACATGATGATTGTACAGCGTACACGATTTTTTTTTTCCAGTGGACATGAAGTGTGAAGCTTTTATTGAAAAAAGAGATCTGCTACAGCAGCAAGTATCTCCAAACTCTAAAGCAAATGGGTTTACCCAAAGGAAAGACAAATCTGTGTTGGAGGACCTCAATGAAGTCACTCTTCAAGCACCAGATGGAGGTTATGCCTGGGTGATTTTGGCTTGTAGTTTCTACAGCATGTTTTGTATAGAAGGACTAAACGGTTCTTTTGGCTTGTTGCTGCCCATTTTAATGGAGGAATTCAAATCGACCGCCGCAGTGACGTCAATGCTGAACTCCACCCTTATTGGCATATTTTTGATTATAAGTTAGTGAAAAGGTTTTGCATTATATTGAATACGATTTGTGCAATTAACCATGTTTTCTGGTCATATACTTTAGAAATATCTTCAAAAAAATACTTAAATCGACTTGGGGGGGGGGGGGAGATAATGTGTCAACTCTTGGGTTTTCTTTGCTGTAAACATTCTTTTTCGACTCACTTGGAACTAAATATATGCATGTTAACTGCGATTCCAAAGTCAGGTGAATAAAAAATTCAACGAACAATTTCCTTAAATATATACTTTCAGTCGCACAAAACTATTTATTAATATACATTACATTAAAATTTAATTGTTAATAGGTTTCTTCACGAGCTGCTTGATTGAGAGATATGGAACACGGGTTGTGACGTTCTGTGGTGCATGGATTTACACACTGGGACTTCTCTTGAGCTTTTTCGCTCCAAGCATCTCGTTTTTATTCCTTACTTATGGACTGCTGTGCGGTAAGATATTTCTGTAAAACAGTAAAACAATGAAACTGTTAATATTTCTTTATAATAAACGAGAAACAAATTTTATTCTACAGTGTAATTTATATGAATGTCTTTCATTGGTGCAACAGAATCAATAGAGGCAGGATGTACCCGGAGAAAACCGATGTGGACAAGGGAGTGACCACCACCAACTATTCAAACCTGTACTTGTTTTCACAAGAATCTACTCAGCTTCACGTGGACGCCATTATCTGTTAAACCCGTTAATCCTATTCTTCCTTTCATTCATTTTCAGGCTTGGGTGTTGGGATGGTTTTCTTGCCATCCATAATGATCGTTAATCAGTATTTTGATCGAAAACGTTCTCTTGCCAATGGAATATTGGCCTCCGGTGCAGGACTTGGTCTACTAGTAATGTCTCCGGTCATAGAGAAGTCAATAGATGCCTTTGGATGGCGAGGATCTCTTCTTATCTACGCCTGTTTTACTGTACAGTTGTGCGTTTGTGCATCTCTAATGAGGCCCATAAGGAAAATGAAAAAGAGGAAGGAAATTAAACCGATGTCTACCTTTTCAAATACTGTAGCAAATGGAACTGAGAATGACGATACTAGATACGCCTCCTTGCCGTTTTTGAACAGAAGTGATAATTTGTTGTTTGGCAGTTCTGGTACTTTAAGTCTTCCTGTTCTTTTTGGAAGTAATCATTCAATCACTAAAGGATCCTTTAATATTGGGGCTCTAGTAGAGGTCAGAGAATCTGAAAACGGAGAAAAAATACAATATTCTAAGACTTGCGCACTGCCAGCTTTCTGCTCAAGTAGGCCCTTCATATTTTTAACCATTGGTTGTCTACTGACCCAGATGGGACAGGCTATCCCATTGGTATTCATAGGTGATTACGGGAATCACGTTGGTGTGACGTCAGCTGATATCAGCCTCGTTCTGTCCACATTTGGTAAGTAAGCAACTATTAAAAAATAGATGTAGAGTTGTCAAAAAAGAGAAGATACAAAATTGCTTTATTTTGTGTGGAATCCTCTGGTTTATTTGTTAGGTGTGGCTAATACAATTGGTCGTTTGTTCGCCGGGTTAATTGCTAATACCCGATGTCTTGGTCACCTAAACATCTGTAACATTGGTTTGATATTAAGTGCTGGTGCCTGTTTTCTGTTCTTCCTCTGTAAAACTGTGGGTGCCTTGATGGGATTTGCCATTGCATATGGGTTCTTCCTAGGTATATATTAAAAGTTTTCATTTTAAACAATAAATTGCTTTTTTGGTTGTTAGTATGGGAATTAATGTTGCAGCTGTTGCAGAAAAAATAGATAACCCGCGGGAGGGTTTATGTAAATTTGTTTTCTGCAATAGCGACAAGGTTTATAGCCGTAGTCTGTATAAATAATTATATAAGGTAGGATTAAATACGTTAAATATTGTATTATTGATGTGTACGTATATTTCATTGACGGAAAATCCACTGCTCAAGAAATCGCTTAGCTGTGTTATAAAGTATTGATAAACGACCGTGGTTTTCATAACATATAAAGGAAATAATATTTAGTGGATGTAAATATATTATATATACATGTAAAATGACTATCATCAATATGAGTAGATCATAGGCGCTCCCCATCTAATTTCGTATATAGCGAAATAACTACAGTCTACCCTTAGTATAGAGGGGTAGACCTATACATATATACTTTCCGAATATTTCCGAAATCAGATGGGGAGCGCCTATCAGCCTATATGAAGTAGATGATAAATTAAGAACTTTGCAAAATTTTTACTACGTTATTTCTTAAATTAATCATTTTCATATATTTGTTTTACAGGATTTTTCCCCCCGATGCAACCTTTAATGATCATGGATTACCTTGGTTTGGAGCAGCTGACTGCTGGCTATGGTTTTGTAACCATGTTGAAAGGTCCAGCTGCCTTCATTGGATCTCCTATGGCAGGTTGGTTGGTCTGAATTTTAATGGAGAGAGCCCCCCGCCCCTTTCCACAGTGAAACCCCTTAAAATGGCGATTCCTCCATTGATTATTGATACATAGAAAACTGTGTTAAAGTCAAATTGGAGAGATATAGAAGCAAGAAGGAATTTTAGTGTGGCAAAGTATTATCAGATTCTTTTCAGATTGTCAGATTTAAAGAAAAATCAAAATAGTCAGATTATCGGTAGTCAGATTATAGCCAAGAAGAAAAAAATTGCAGCAGAGTAACCAAGAACTTTTCATTACCTTGTCTAACCACTGCGCAGAAGTCAATGACGTTATATGGAGAGGTGCATGACGATATCGATGTTTGAATTTTTGAGTCGATTACTCCAGAAAAAAGGGAAAGGTGGGGGGGGGGGGGTCACTGAATGATTGTTTAATCTTTGATTCATTTCCAATTTTTTCATGTATACATGTACATTCATTTTTTTTTAATATAGGAGCTCTACTGGAAATGACGGGAAATTACGAAACCGTTAATGGACTTGCAGGGATTTTGTTTACTTTAGCAGCTTGCTCACAAATGTTCGCGCTCTGTTGGGATCCACACAGTAAGGAACAGGAATCGGATATCGAATTGGAAAAACAGTAAAAAGAGACATTTTATTCCAGTCATAGTGTATATATTTTGTCTTTCGGGAATTCCAATTCATCTTCCAAGCACATTTCAATATTCTTTTCTTTTTTACGCATTGACATATTGAAAACGTCTATTTTAAATTTAGATATATATCAAACATTGAAAGCTTACTTAAACCTAATTAACTTGCAACGAGTCACTGCTGCAGTCCCTCCTCTGTATCTCTCTCTATTTGACCCTTTTAGGGTTTATTTCAGCGCTTTTCGTGCTATATAGTGGAGTTACAAGACCATCAAAATTTTGAAATTAATGCACCACCCTACCCTACGGCTAATTTGTACTTTTTTGGAAAGGTATATTATAAAGCAATTATTTTCGTCCGGTCGTAGAAAATTCTATGGTCAAAATTTAAAATAATAGGAGGTTAAAGATCAATGATTGAAATCTGACCATAATAATGAACATGTTTAAAAAAGCTTTAGGAATTCATAAATTTTCTCGGATTTTGCAATAAATTTGTATGGAAAATTGAATTTTCAGTGAAAATATCTATTTCAAAGAAAAGTAAAATTTTAACTATAATGCCCGTCTGTCTGTCCGTAAAATTAATTGTCTTGGAGTAGATTTAATTCAGTGCTGATGTACAGGTTTTTTGTTCATAAAGTACAATCAGGCAATATTAAGACAGGTGCAAGTATAAACAGTAATTAGGAAATCAGAAAAGGACAATACCCCCCCCCCCCTTTCACCCCAACCCCCAAAATACGAAATATGACTAAATTTTGAGTTTTGTTGCTTTGAAGTAATATTTTTATTTAAACGTTAAACATCAATAATTTTGAATACTAGTTATTGAATTCTAAAAAGACATTTTCTGTTCCTGAAGTATATTTATCATCAATATGACGTCATACACGTTACAGCATAATAATTAACTTTTTTTGTTTTGTTTATAATTATAAATTCCTTAAACAACTTCATGAATATGAAAGCAGTTTTATCAAGGGTTTATACAGGTTTATGCTCGGCGCATATGTCCTTTGGACATATAGGGTTCTTTAAGGGGTCACACCTGTTGTCACAAGAGCCAACCTAGTGCTAAAACTCTTAATATTTTTCGTCTCCCTCATACAATTTCCAAAAAAAAAATATTACTAATTCTTGTCTATGTATCGAAAGGTTATGATAATCTGATGAGACTCGTAAATTCTGCCTGTTATATACTCGGTTGTGAGGATTTAGGAGCAGAAAGATTTTGGACTTGTATCAGTGATATGGTAGCAATTCTATGAAACGGAACAAAGAAAGCATTTTCATATTATTGACGATATGCATTTGTTAGAGCTGTAATTCCTCTATCTTGTTCACTACTACATCACTTTACAAGAATATGTTTCATTTGAAAAGCAGAATCAGTGGCGGATCCAGGAATTTCATAACGAGGGGAAGTCAGGGGGGTCTGGGGGCTGCATCGAAGCCCCTAGCGGTTCCAGGGCAAAGTCCTGGTGGGGGTACGGGGGCGAAGCCCCCTGAAACTGACGAATTCTAACAAATAAGAGGTGTTTTCCCTTGACTTTAGGATAATACAAACAAAATATTAAAAAAAAATCAAACGGGGGAGGGGGGGGGGGGGCACACGCCTTTGAGAATAGAAACTTGATTGAGCTCATAAAATGATACTCCCGCTCCAATAGGAGTTTTGTCCGGTTGAAGGTGATTCTTTAAAAATACCATCGATATTCATTCGGGGCTTAAGAAGGAACTGCGTTAATAAAATGGATACCCCCTTTGACAAGAATAATGACAAAGTCCATGTTTTGATATAAGAAATCCCAAATATCTTTCAGATCAAGACGTAAAATTAAAAGTGCACAACACAACGGTTTAAAATAAAGATTAAATATGTGAAAATCTAATAAAATTTTATTCAAATGTATAGGAGGATTCAGAATAAAAGATGGGTACTGGGAAACTCCGATTCCGATGGAAACGTAAAATAACAGGTCCTTATTATAAGGCAGTTTATATTAAAGATTTTATATTAAATATCATAAATTTGCAAGAGGAATTGCGGATAAGTGCTGTCCACCCGGAGTGTGCCGGATATACTGATGGCCAGATACCTCAATCACTTTTATGTATATGTGTACACCCCCCCCCCCCCCTCACCACCACCACTTTTCAAGAGGAAGTAAAATAAGAGATGCATGATCTTTATGATATATAGTCCTTCCAATAATATACTCAAATATTTCCTACATTTTTTGTGAATTGTCAATAACACTTTATATCGTTTTTCTCTTTCTATTTCATACAACTTAGCATCGCATTTGCATTGCTTACGATGCAGAAAAGCAATCTCTAATCATGCAAGACACTGCTCAAATAGAAACATGAAATGAAAGTAACACGCTTGACCTTTACGTCTTCTTTAATTGAGAAATAAAACAGAATAATTACATTCAAATGCTTATAGATTGAAATCCAGATTTCATTTCGCGTCTTAAGGAGAAAATTTGAAAGTTTGTCAAAATTTGCATATTTTCTGCGGAAATTGAGTGCTTTCGTTCGAGCGTACATTTAGATTTAAATTTTGTCTTTTTAATTTAAGGTGAATATAATTAAATTTTTTAAAACCTTTTTTTGATTAAGAGAAAAAGACAATTTGATATGTTTAACAATATTTTGATCGGTTATCAATCGGTAACATTATCACAGGTTGTGCTGGGATTCTATAATTCGTTTCCGGTTACATAAAACCTTTAAAATTCAAATCAAGGAGAATAAAAAAAACTTAGTGTGAAGATATCCATAGGTATAATATGATCGTAAAACATCGTTTGAATAAATATCTTTAAAATATTTAGGTAAATGTTCGTAATTTATTACAATATGTAACTACATGGAATGTATTTTGTTGAAACACGCAATCTCTTAAAAAAAACAAAAACAAACAATAATATTCATAATTAATTTGACAATATTAACTTAGATAGCTATAAGTATCCTATTGCGTGCAAAGATTTACTTTTTATATGTAATTCAAATGTTAACTTGTGAAGAATAATATCGGCAGGCAAAATATACTAACCCCCCCCCCTTTCACTTTTATTCGCAATTAAAAAAAGTTTGACTCGAGAAAACTCTATGAGCGGGCGAAAATGCATGGGAAGGGATGTCTCTTTTATAAAATATAACTTTCAGTCGTAGGGTATGTCGGTGCATTAAACTCGAAAAATAAGCGTCTTTTTCTAGGTTTTTCACTGCACTAATAACATTTCTGAATAATGCACAACTATAATGAGTGTACATATTTACACATGAACCCAAACGATATGAGTTCATAATGAATCGTGTGCCAAATAAATACATGTTTACTATCTTTTGAAAAAGAAAAAGGAGGAAAGAAAAAAAGCCAAACACACAAATGACCCATTTTACAATATGATCACGTGATGCTCTCCAGCAGTTTGTGTTGGAGCTAATAGTGATCTCCCTTTAGTTTATAATTTATATTTTCTATTGTTGTTATATACATGATTAACACGTATAATATTTCATAGACATGTGATATTTTAATAGATGAAAATAAATAAACGTTATATGCAAGATTTTTTCGTGTTTTATTGCAATTTGCTAATCGGGACGATTAATTTAAATTGATTTTTTTTCCCAAGAGGGGTGTTCATTTCCAGTCAAAAAAATATCTAATTTTATTTTTGGCAACGAAAAATTAAAAAAAAATGGAGGAGGTGAAAGGGATGGAAATATCTATTTTATGTGTCCTGGGAGAATAGAATGAGGTAATCTGAAAAGAAATTATTTTTGATGCTTGGGGAAAGGGGGGGGGGGCAGAGAGGTTTATGCTCAAGCACTGACAGTATTCGTTTTTCCTACTTATCTAACTTTTCCTAGCATTTTAAGATGGTTCTTTTCTCCAGATGAGGAATTTCCCAATTACATTTTCAGCGTATTTTAAAAAAAAAAAACTTCTTAGGGGATGGGAGTTGCCCTGACTCCCCCCCCCCCCCATTCCTCCCTTGGTTTATGATCGAAACACGTTTTTTTTCCTTGAAAAGTTTACTGGAGCACTGGTAAAGCATTCATTAACTTATTATAAACGTGTTGGGCATGCCATAACAGAGTAATTTATGGATACAGTAGTGTTAAAAAATTAAAAGAATGTTTTTAGCCAGTACCTACGCTTTTAAAGTGAAAACACCAGTGTCAAATACAAAGGAACGACTAATATCAGCTGTTAAACATACAGTCAAGAGTGGTTAATACCCTTATTGCATTTTATAGAATATAATGCTTTATTCATTAGAACTTTAATGATACATGTATGTTCCATACATTTAAAAGATTCCAATACATTTGCATACTCAAATTTCTCAGAGACCTCCATTTTATCTCTACCTTCATTAAAATAAATGTTAATAAATGTATAACTTATGCCCCCCCCCCCCCCCCCTTGCAAGTGGTACCAGATAGCCTCAACCTAATAAGTGTACATAATTCTAGCCAATGATATCAATAAAAGAAACAAAAACACTATTTATATTTCAATATTAATCAAACATTTCAGTGTAGCACATGTCACAGATAACAGTAGTGTATTATTTTTATATTAAACATAACATTATCTCTGTCTTTAACAGCATTTTCTACCTGGTAATAATTTTGATAATAAACAAGTTTTGGGTTTTTTTTTTGCCTCACACCAAATTTCAGTTTCTTGCTCAAGCCTTTGTTGACTTGAACCTGTGGGCAGCCTGAGGCAGAATTTTCTTTGAGGGAGGTGGGGGTTCAGAAATCTTGCTCTCCCTCTCTCTCTCCTGGTTCCTGTGTAGAATCTGGTTTATGCAGTACTCGGCTTCTTGTCCAGAATCGGTTAGTCTAAGATCCATGTGAGTGATAGTGGTGTTGTCCTCCATTCCCTCTTGAATTTGCTTCCCACCTTCCTAATAAGTTAGAAAGGAAATATATTTTTAAGGAATCTATAAGTTTTTCAAAATCTGTCATATGTTAGATAAGAAAAAATAATGAATAAAACAGAGGTAATTAAAATAAGATTCAATTTGTTTTTTGTCCTCTAATTTGATAAATCTGGCATTTTTGATTTGTTCTAAGCATACAAATAGTGAATATTTCTATATCAAATACTACATTTGTATTACTACATCAAAATGACAGACAGAAATCTGAATTTTTTTAATAAATCATGACATTACAAATATTAATACAAACTACATACTGCACCAAGTCTGTTGGATGCCAGGTCCACTGATTTGAGGGTTGTATTCTGCATGACGACCTGAGAGAAGATAGCAGCTGTGGGTTCTCCTAGGTCACTGCTAGCCATGTTAATATTGCAGAGAGTTGTGTTCTTCAGCAAAGCTTTACAGATTGCCTGCCCTCCCTCATCTCCTAATCGATTAAGTCGAATGTTCAAATCTGTCAATGTTGTGTTTTTGGTCAGAGCATGGGCAATGGCCTGGGCTCCACTGTGCCTGACATCATTATCACAGAGGTTCAGCTTCACGAGTTGACTGTGATTGTTGAGGAACTTCCCTATAGCTCTGGCACCACGGTCACTGATCACATTATGTGAAAGGTCTAATTCTGTCAGACCGGGGTGGTCCAGAATATGACTGATCAGCACTCGAACTTTGTCATCATCTACTTTACTTCTATGAAGCCTAAAAACCTTGAGTCCCTTTGTAGCAGCCACACACTGAGCTAAAAGCAAACAGTCTCTAGCAGTAAAATTAAACAGGTTCCATTCAAAATTCATACCACAGTCTTTCACTCCATATGTTAAATGTAGTTCTTCTATATTTGGCAGCTGTTTTAAAATTGGCCCAAAATTAAAATGATCACACTCTGGTTCATCTCCAGCCTCACTTCCGGCATCTGAAGCATCATCAAAATCTGGACCTTTTGGGGCCTCCCTTACTGGTGGAAGGAGCTGTCGGACATCTAGTCTCTTGACATAATTGGCAGATAATGGTAGAGTCTCATTTAGTTCTGTCATATCTGTTGATTCTGGGACAAAGTGTTCAATGATTTGTTGGAGGTTTCTTTCAAAGTACATTCGCTTCCAATTGTTGCCAAATGATGCTACATCACAGATTTGCCAGCGAGCTTTGCAGCATCGTTTCCAGTAACCTTCATCCTCAACAAGGTTAGCTGTGATCTTTAGTGGTAAGTCTGTTGATATCTTCTCTAAGACTATCGACTTGTGTTTTGGTAGAAGATTGTTCAGGATTGTTGAATTATCTGTAAAGTAAAATTATTGGTTAAATATTAATGCTAAAAAGGCCCCTTATTTTTTTTTTTTTTGAATTAACCTAAATTGTTTAAATGTATCTAATCATTTAGGTAATATGCATTACCATAAAATGGTACTTACTCTCAAAATTGGACACAATGTGTGAAATGCATAACTCTATAAGTCTGGGAACTGTTGCTAGAGAATATTCAGGGTCCTCTGCAATGATTCTTCTCATGGTCCTCCAGTCAGCAGCTGGGTTATCTTTGGCAGACCCTGTGGGAGAGGGAGGAACAGGGGCATCCCCAGCCTTCTTGCTTCCTCCACTTTTGCCACTTTTTCCAGACTGTGCAGATCCTGTTCTAGATACTGGCTTTGATCCAGCTTGACTTTTTGGCCCACTTTTGGTACTCTTATTATCATCATCCACTGCCGGCCCTTGTTCAGTTTGATCAGCCATTTTTATTAAATGTTCTTTTAATCTGTCAATAATATCAAGTAAGCCCAATTAAAATACTTGAACACGGCAAACAAAGGAGTCTTACTAAGAAAAATGGAGGCTATATTTCTGTAAATTGCTACATGTTAAGTTGGGTCCATAGGACAATATTATTTTAACAATAGTCTTAGAACATTCTATCTAGGATAAGTTTCTACTCTACACTACTTCATGAGTGAAGTAAATATTCACATATGACAGTAGCTGCAGAACTGTAGCTCTCTGGTTAAGAAAATTCAATCAGATGAACCAGAGAGCTACAGTTACAAGCATTGTAAAAACCTTGGATTTATGGCAACACTTTTTTGTCACTCACTGGGGATATTATTTCTTGTATTATATGCATTCTTCTGCTTAAAGTATGGTATCTGTTATCAACCATATATTTTACTCCTATTCCTGATACTTTATTTACCTTTAGGGTGCATTATTTTAGCATGTCCCCACCATATGGACGCCAGAATGCGAATTTTGAAAGCTGACATTCAAACCCATACAGGGCTGTTTGTAAGCATTGAAAGGTAAATGAAATATCAGGAATATGGTTAATGAAATAATATAATCCTTTAAGTTGGGAAACGCATATAATATAAGAAATAATACCCAAAGCCAGTGACAAAAAAGAATCGCCATAAATCGAAGGTTTTTACAATGCATTGATTAGTAGCTCTCTATTTTTTGTCCAAATTTTCTCAACCAGAGAGCTACAGTTCTGGAGCAAATATAACAGGAATAGATCAAATACAATACTTTTGTGCAGATACTGAACTTTATCATCCAAAATTCACTTAAAAAGGTAATTGAATTTATTATAATAATCATGTTTAATATATATATAGCACACAAAAAACCCTGTTTCCTTTCATAATGAAGGTTGGACTGTTTGAAACCTGTAGTTTCAATGAAAAATAAAGATTCTATAACACTTTTTATAAATATTATTGAAAACTTTTCAAAGGATATTCAAATACCAACATACTAAAATCGCATCAGAAAAAAATTGAATATTGGTGTATCCAAATATAGTACAAAATTGTTGGTAACAAAATTTGTGGACCTTACCTTTTCAATATGTAAACGTCTCTATAGAAACACCGGAAGTAAGCGGGATAGTAAGGTAAGATCGTACTTTGGAAAGACAAACATTGTGAATATTTAAAGAAATAGCGATTCGATAGTAACTTATATTAAATAGCATATTTTCCCCCTGTTATCCCTGTTTTTTTTCCATAGAACTTAAAAGATTATGGTACATCACTGTTAAAAAAATTTTCAGAATAAAATTTGCACGGCATACTTTCGTTAATCTTTGTTTCGATATCCGGGGATTTTTAAAATGGCTGCGCCCATGGACATTTGCAATCGGGCGCGGGCTTATTGGAGCTCTTAAATAAAATTTCACTGAGCATTTTTAATAAAAAGGTGGCAAATTAACGGAATGATACCACGCCCAAAACCTGGGGAATCGGAGGATGACTTATTGAGGTTTCAACAGGAATTCCTTGCCAAACAAGAAAAGAGTGCTGCTAGCCTTGTAAAGAAACCAGATAAAAGAAAGACTTCCCAAGCAGCTGACTTTAGTGAAAAGGATATAGTTGATATCAATGGTAATTAATTATAGATTAAATATCATAGCAAAAATTGTTTAAAAAAAATAAAGTTTGAATTATGTTTCTGTGGTCTGTTGCAGCATCATGCACAGGTACAGTACTTGAGTCTTACACAGGTACTTGGGTCTTGGTTTATAAATATGTATGTACCTTATTGATATGTAAAAAAAAAAAAAGAAGGTATTTTTACATATCAATAAGGTACATACATATTTATAAACCAAGACCCAAGTACCTGTGGCATCATGCTACACTCCTACTGTAAGACCAACTGAGCTTACTCTGAATTCACCAATATCTGGTTAGATAAGGTATAAAGCTTTTAAACACAATATTCTAAGAAAATCAGATAAAGCAGCAGCATTTGGCATCAATGCATTGCTACATGTAGTATGGAAAGGAGGAATGAGTCAATATACATTGAAAATTCATAAATATATATATAATGAAAAACATAAGACTGGACCGGGAATCGAACCTGGGACCCCTGCATTACTAGTCAGGTGCTCTAACCACTGAGCTATCCAGGCCGATGTCCTCAGTCCAGCCTAAATTCCTATATTCCTCCCTCCTTAAATAGTCTTCTTCCCCGAAGACACAACACAAGTTCACCTTGTCAGGATTTAACATTAATTATATATTATATATTATATATTATATTGCCTGAACAAGGTAGGCCACGGCACCATCTGTAGTATGGAAAGGAGGAATGAGTTAATATACATTGAAAATTCATAAATATATATATAATAAAAACATAAGGCTGGACCGGAAATCAAACCCGGGACCCCTGCATTACTAGTCAGGTGCTCTAACCACTGAGCTATCCAGGCCGATGTCCTCAGTCCAGTCTAAATTCCTACATTTGTCTCTGTTGTGAATATTTGTACATGTGTATTTTAAAGATCGAGAGATGAAATATTTAACATCTGAAAAAATAAAAACCATATTTCTGGTTTAAAACTTGCTCTCATTCATTGGACTCTCATTTTGCATCTGACTTAATCATGACAGTTAGCTTCATCATGATCACAAGTCTCAGTTATTGTATTTCTCTGTAAATGTTGTTAGCATATCAATGTAAATTCTTTAATTGAAGGTAGTAAGCAGATTAGTACATCACATACCCTCTAAATTTTAAAGATTTGTACATTAAATAATTACTTGAAGTTTGAGATGATTACAGAGCTTCTACCAAGCTGGTGTTGTGAACGTTCCCAGGTCACAGAGAGAGAAAGAAAACAAAATAATTGTATCTTACGACACATTTGAAAATGAAAAAGCCGAAGGATATACACTGTAAGTGAATGACATCATGACAATATTTAACATGTTAAATGATTTTTTTTTTTCTAAAGAACTTCCATCCACTAAACCTGAATTTGATCATGGAGGACCTAGGATTCCTCACAAGAAGAGTAGGTTCTCAGCATCAAGGGATGGTACAGCAACCACTAATGAAGGAGAGGATCCAGAAGTTAGAATTGACAGTAAGTTTTGGCAGGCTTATACTGACAATTATTTTTATTTCACATTTTAGTCTCATAGACTATTTCTTTAATTTTAATCAATTTATATTTATACATATCTTAATATAATAGGATGGAATATGCATTTATAATTTTTTTATAATATAAAATAGTATGAAAGAGGTTGATGTGATATATTTCTCTTCTTTCTTTTTTAATCAGAGCATGACAAACACATGGCAGCAGTGCTTACCAAAATTGTGGTAAGTTATCAAAGATACATATGCTCATGTAGCACTTTAACATTATTATTTTATTTCTCTTTTCTTCAAACATTTTGAGAATATACCTATGAATTCTCATATAAATGGTCCATCTTTTCCACATAAAATTTGACGCAGCCCACATTTATTACCTTTGTTTTGATCAACAGGAGAGGGATACCAAGAACATGCAGCCATTCACCTCTGTGTTGGAGTGTTCCTCAGGATTCCCTAAGGTTATGCATAGAGGAAATTTGGAACAGGTAGAAAATCTACTTTGTGTTAGTTTTACCTCTTATTGAATAAAGTTTGAAAATGCGTAGAATTTGCCTTTATAGATATGAAATATTCTAATAATCTTTATCACTCAGATACTAAGAATTTGTTTACTGATTACTTAATATAGATTTATAAATGAGTAAGAAAGAAGAGTGTTTAACATGGTCCAGATTGACTGTTGACTAAGATATTTCAAAATTGTTTAAATTTCTTATGGATCAAATGTATTGTGTACAAAAAATGCTCCAAAATGTGAAATCATTTTGTTAAATATGTTGGAGGAAAGTCATTTGTAGCCTTAAATTATGAAACATGGTCCTTGGAAATATAAAGTGACAGGAAATACTCAGACTCCAGTAAGCTCATGTATGTAAACATGAATAATCTTATTTGTAAATGATTGGTTTTTTACCTTCACAGAAAAAGATAGATGGTACAAAAAAACCAAGAAGTCTGTTTGCTCAACAAATGTCCAAGATGTCTCTTGGTGAATTAGGATTAGTGGTGAAAGAGAAACAAATACAACCCCATACAGCAGGTACTGCTTCAAGCATGGACACAGGATTTTCATAATTTCACTTTGAAATATGCATGTGTGTGTTTAAAGCAAGAAGTTTAATAATGTTACAATGATGATATACAATCAAACCTCGTTATCTTAAACTTGATGGGACAGAGAAAAAAACTTCAAGATATCTGAAGATTCGAGATATCCAGGGTGAAATACTTAAAGAATAAGCAGTTAGGACTTTCAAATCACTTCGACATATCCATGGTATTCCAGATATCCGTGTTCGAGATACCAGAGTTCAACTGTAATTAAAAAATAAATTTTGAAAATTTGTGAGACTGTATTTGATGGAAAAAATAAGACACAGTTTAATTTCATGACAATACAAGTATTTGCATTTATTTCTATATATTTTGAATGTTGTAGAAATAAAGATGTAGTGGGCTATATTGTTTTATGCATCTGGCATCTGTCCATAATGTCATTCTTAAATCTGAAATAATTAAATGTTGATTATTTTGATTATCATAATATATACTGGCAGAGAGGATTGCAAGCACACATGTTCAGTCTTCAAATAAAAGTGGTCCCCACATCATCAGAGGAACTGGACTGAGTGCCACCTTTGGTGAAGAAGAGGCTCAGAAAATTCATCAGGAAAACGTGAACAAAATGGCCACCATGACTTCAGAGGAAATTCTGGAGGAGAAGAATAAGCTCCTACAAATGCTAGGTACTCTTGTCTTAGATATATTAATTGTTCATCTCAAGAATTGATGGGGTTTCATTCATTTTTAAAGATTGTGGAGAGAAATTGACCAAGATAACATATTTTATAGTTTGTTTTAGATAAGAGAATAATTTTAAACCTATCTTTTCACCACAGGTAATCTTCAGAAATACCATGGTACTTTGTCTTTGTTTAAATAACTATTGCATTTGATTTTAAGATTTTAAATTATGTAAATATTGGAATGTTTAGTGTTCATCATTTTACAGGTAGTCATGTTTTTCATGTGACAAGGGTTGTTTTTTACAACTAAACCTTGTGTAAGAATTTAAGTCTCGTTGATTCAGACCCTAAGCTGGTGAGTTTTCTGACGTCAAAGAGAAACAAACAGACCTCTGGGGAACAGACACACACTTCTGATAAAGGTGAGACAATGGAGACAACAGATTCAGAACAGTTTGAGAAGAAACACAATCCTAAGGGTACTTATGTACTTTATTTTCAATTCCATGCATTACTACTTAAATATAGTAATTTAAAAGAGGCTTGTTATTTGTTTTTAGTTTAATGAAAGAGGTTGCATACTCAGTACCTTATTAAAGTATATAAATTCTCAGTAGGGCCACTTGTTTCCATTAGTTTTTAGCTCCCTTGAGAAAAAGGTGAAATTTCCTGAACAAAATTTTTCCAGTATCTGTTGTGTATTCTTTCTTGTTATAAACTATTCACATTTTCATTTCTCCAGAACTACAGAACCAATTTCGACCAAACTTTGCCCAGCTGGAGCAAGGTGACTAATGTGAATGTTCATGTGAATGTTGTGGTCCATGGGCCTCTTGTTGGAAAATATTTTCCTAACAAAATAATTTTTAGATGTCACTAAAATAATATTAATCATAAACATTTACATTTGAATTTTTACATAGTATCCAAAAAAATTTACTACCTAGGTTTGTAAAAGTGCACTTTGTAGGCTTAACTAGTTGAGTGATCACTCAAATCTCCCAAATAACCCAAGAGAGTTAACATCCCTGCACTTGTAAATAAGTAAATAGAATATATCAAAACCTTACCATTCTAAAACTACAGAAATCCCACTTTACAAATCACTTTAAAAAGGGACTAGTCACTGATTCCTAGTGGTCAAATTTAAAAGGAAAAATCTGAATTTTCAAAATTTAACTTATTTTAGAATTCATAAAATTTTGGAATCTGATTTTGAAGAAATAAAAAAAAAATAGTGTCTTCATGCTTTTCAGAATTACATGATGCACATATTGTTTTTAAAGAGACAGAAGAGTTGGATTTACCCATCAAACCTGACAGGAAATGGATACACATGGATAAAGTGGAGTATGATAAATTGTCTTGGTTGAAGGATCTTCCTCCACCCTCCACTGATCATAATAAGGTACTCTCAGAAGACTCAGATGTACAGACAAGTTTTACAATGATAATATTGTTGACTGTATAAAGCCAAATTATTTAATATTTCATACATTTTATCAGGAACAAAACAAAGATCAATCTGTATGTTTTAAAAAAAAGTATTTAATATTGCATTATCTTACTGCATAGTGATAAAGAGAAAATCACCCTTTTTTAATGCATGTATATGTTTGACAGTTCTGATAATGATTTTTAGACAGGAACAACTGCTCGGTTTGATTTTGAAGGGAATTTGGTGACTGTGGATGAAGGCATTGATGTCAAGTTTGGCCTCCATCACCATGGAGATGAACCAGAGGTTAGAGGTCATAAGAACTAGAACATTTGTACTTTCAACTCATTAACTTAAAGATAACAAAGCTTGACTGGACATTACTTTTTTTAATTACATGTAGTGCATTATGTACATATAAATACAACAGAAAACACGGTTAATATTTTTTATAGTTTGTTGGGTGATAACACCATTTTCTCATGTAAGATATATATAATTCATAATTACAGTAGTTGTTTCACATTCTTACAATATATTTTAAAATTTGCTTTTAATTTTTTTCCCTCATATCCTCCTACCTTCATACTCACCCTTAGAGACATATCCCTTTGTGGTGCTCTTGCTCTTGCAGACTGGTCAGTTTTCTAGCTTTTATGTCAGGGTTAAGGTTAACCCTAACCCTAACCCTGTACTGTTTGTTTACACATCAATATACTTATAAAACTTTAGATATTTTTTTTTTCTTTGTAGAGGGCTGGTTACTCTCTGGAGGAGTTGTTTCTTTTATGCAGAAGCACTAATATTCAGCAGAGAATACTATCACTCAAAACTCTAGGAAACATTTTAGTTAAGGTAAAGGTGTTTAATTGACATGAATTTTGCCTAAAAACAATAAATAAAGAAAAAATTATTACAACCCATGATTAAAAGTAGTATTCCACTGTCATTATCTTTGCAACTTAATATACATGTGCATCAGTAAGTAGTACTGGTATATTAATCTTGATTTTTATGTCAGACAAGAAATGGTGACCTGGAGGATCAAGTGAATTCAGCCATTTTGCCGACAGTCCTAAATGCTGGAATTCTCTTCCTAGTTCGCTGGGCAATGGATGACAGCGTAGAGGGAGTTGTCTTCATGGCCATCAAAACTCTGCACTCCATCATAATGTCAGAAGCTGATGAGGTACAAAAACACTTTATTTCATCAAGAACATTTCTAGTTTATTTTCTCTTGAAGGATCCATTACATGTGTTTTCCTGTCAAGGTTTTTTCTGATACATCTTTTTGTGTGTTATAAACATAATTTAAAGAGCAATTTTCTCAGATTTTAATATACTTTATAAACATGTAATT
This sequence comes from Saccostrea echinata, assembly GCF_033153115.1. NCBI lineage: Eukaryota > Metazoa > Mollusca > Bivalvia > Ostreida > Ostreidae > Saccostrea > Saccostrea echinata. The sequence goes on from NW_026889758.1 coordinate 47,716,842, forward strand.
TTTGTGGCTCAGAATTTTCTGCTATTTGATACTTTTCTTGCATTTTTGATTTTTGCAATTATTCAAATTGCAATACAATGTACCAGAGATAAGGATCTGAATATTTTATGATTTTTTTTTATTGTTTGCAATTTTAAAGAGCTGCAAAATTCATCAAAGATTGAACACTGCAAAAATTATCCATAATTTCTTTTTTTATAATTATCAGTATACCATTTTTGATACTATGAACACAATATTCTGTTTTATTTTTCAAAACATATACATGTACATTTATAAATTTCCACACAGCTTCTCTTTCAGTTTTGCCTCTAACTTAAAATGTTTATGTTTTTGATTTCAGGAGTCTTTAGATAGAGTGTTGCCATGGTTTCAAGGACATGTGTCACCTTGCCTCAAGACCTCCAAAATGTCAGCTGAAATGACCTCCAGGGACCCCACCCTTGAGGATGAGAAGCCATTAGAGACAGATGCTGACATTCTGAAACGAGATGTTATCTATGTAATGTGTATTTGGATACTATGTGTTATTTCACATAGAATTGATTCCTCCTTTGTCAGATCTAAATTGGAGTAATTGCATAAAGATACAAAGAGTAAATTGATGATTTGAGAAATTATTCTTAATCATTTGTAATAATGGAGTTAAGAATGAAAGTTATTTCTCAGTGTTGAAAATTTCTGATGTGGTTTGTCCATAATTATGTACAACTTCTGATATTCTGAATCTGTAGATCTCTGAAGTTCAGCAGTCCATTTTTATTATTGTTCTGTTTAATTATTTTTTTACATGTTGTTTTGTTTCTCCTGAACAAGATGTTTTTTTTACAGTGTTTGGTGATGAGAATGAACCTCCTCCCACGTTTACACCATATTCTGTCCCACTCACACCCTCAAGCCCCCAGTGTCCTCCAGTGTTTGGAGATTCTGATAAGAATAGTCAGGCACTCACCACAAATGGCTTATGAGGTCAGAGCATGTCTAAGTAATCTAGGAGAATTTTCAAAAATACGTACTCTTGTTTAATTGTTTTCAGTTTACTTTATAGGTGGAACGATGTCATGGACTGATAGAACTAATTGTTGAAGAATTCTTGCCCACCAGTTGGAGAATGTTAGGTACATTGCATTTTCTTTTTACTGTCAATTATTGGAAATTGTGATTTGATGGTTTGGCAAATTGGTAGAGTTTTGCAATGATTGTTTTTTTTTTTTTTTAAAAATCCCATAAGATTGAAATCATCCTTTATTGCATTTTACTTATGTCAATATTCCACGCTTTGAAAATTCAGCAATCAGAGAAAACTGAAAATTAAATCTCAAACATGAAATGAAATGAAGCAAAAATATTCACATTTACAGTATTCAGATTAGAAATTTTACCATTTCACGTACTCTCATTAACTGAAAATTCAATATTCAAATTCCTTCAATATCCTTTAGAAGATACTTTAAAAGATGTCATTGTGTACACTATTTCTTTGTAATTAGGCTAATACAGAGATAAATATATATACATGTGCTACATGTATATACCGGTACATGTATGTGCTTTGACAAAGTGGCGTATAGTGTAGGGTTTGTTTTATAGATGTGAAGGCCCCATTGTCAGACCTGTATGGTGTTCCTGTACCCATTGCTATGAAGCTAGTGCGATGTTTGGCTCAGTCTGGCAGGAACTTAACTGCTACACTGGTAATGAGTGGTCAAAATCTGCTGAATCATTTTAAAATAATTGTTTTGCTGTCTTTATGATCAAGTCACCATCATACAATTTACTTTTATTTCAGCTCAATAAATACCATATAAAGGCTAGATTTTTAAGATATATAGTGGAGAAAAATGCAGAGTGAGTATTTTTTCCAAAAATTTATGATACATGTATCACTGAAAAATGAATTATATGGATATATATCCAAAGTTTAAGCTGATTTATTAGTAGTATTTATGAAAGAGAATGCCTTTTATATACATATATGTACATGTAGTTTTTGAAAACAGAATATTTTTTTTTGAAATTATGCCCTACCATGAATATGTGCGGGACATAGAGTGTTTGTCATGTCGTCTTCCATCTTTCCATCTGTTCTTCTGTCACACTTTGCATTTAGCTCAGTTGTAAAGTAACTTTTCAAGACATTTTTATTAAAATTCTTACACTGATACATTTTGATGAGTGCTATTCAACTGTGGCATCATTTTCTGACCTTGAGTTGCCTGTGACCTTGACCTAACTATTCAAGATATGTTAACCAAATTCATACACTGATACATATTGATAAAAACTATTCTGTTTTCAACTATAATTTCCTGACTTTTACCTTACTATTGCCTATATGTGTTTAGATCTCACACACTTAAACATATGGTGGGAGTTATTAAACTGTAGCATTATTTTTTGACCTTGATTTCCCTATGACCTTGACCTCTCTAATGCTATTAGCATAGTTTAGAAAAAAAAAAAAATAAGAGATCATATATAAATTTACTAAAAACGACATAGTGAACTTGAAACAATGAGACTTTATTTAGCTGTTAGGTATTAGATGAGATGAACCAATCTCAGACCAAAGAAGAAAGGAACATTTCTTTTTCACTGTTGCAATACATATGTACCTTGGATGGGGCATTCATGTTCTATGGACGTATTTCTAGTTTTCTATAAATTGTTGCAGTGATTTGCTGATCCCACAGAAGGAGGCATTAAGGTTACAGATTGAGAGCTATAGGACATGGAGGACCTGTCTCTGTTATGGTCTGGCTTCAGATCTCTTCACGTAAGCTCCTTATTTAGAAGTTAACAATAGGTCAGTATGAGGATATATGCACTGTATTCCAGTATTTTGGGAAATTCCAGAATATCACTAGATCACAATTTCACCAGCAGTCATGGCAGGCACAGATTACTTATATTAAACTTCCCAGAATGCAACATCAGATAAAGTTTTAGTGCCTCCAAAATCAAAAGTTGCTCATAACATCAAGTGTACAATTATGTAAAATTCTCATCACATTGAGAAAAATAAAATATAATTTTTTTTATGTTTTATTTATTTTTAGAGACATTTTTCCTTGTATACTCTCTCAGTTAGAAGTTCTTCAAAAGGAATACCTAGAAAGTTGTCCCATTATGAAAAGCATGAGAATGACAGCATTCATTACAGTCCTAGAATCAGTAGTGTTACTCGCCGCTCAATGTGATCAGAGGAAATTTGGATCAACTGCAAGGTATTTATTTTTGAAATGTCTCTTATTTGTAATACAGATCAAATAGAATATAATTTTATCGACATCTGTGTGTTTATTGCTTCAGCAAACTTCCAAGTGACCCGGATCAGAATTTGTTGCCTAGTGTCACATGGAGCCAAATCACTGATGTTAGTCAGATTGTCATGGATACTTGTCAAAAATGCTTAAAAAACCTGGAAAATACATATCAACATAAGGTATGACAGGGGTTAATAGTATTTCTAAACATCTATCATGAAAGGCAATTTTTCTGTCAAATCATTTCATCGCATTCACTTTTCCAAACTGTATTTAAACAGAATTTTGAAATTGATGAATAATATTCTGTATTTTTGTCAGCAAAATATTAGTATTTCTTGCTCTAATTGCAGAAATTCAACATAGATTTTGAGGTTTCTTGTCTGAACTTCATGTCATCATATATCTCATCCTGGTCCTCACATGTAAGTTGTCCCACTTTTTAAAACAAAAAATATTAAATTATTATGATTGAACACCATTGTCTATATATGTATTGAACTGTGTCGCTGTAAGCAGTAATGCATTTAGCTGGCAAGCTTTCTTCCTTTGTAGAAAAGTTTTGATCCAGTGACAGGACTTCAGTACATAGAGAAAATATTTACTGATGTGTTAGAACCACTTATTAAATCACTGGGATTCCAGGCTGTGCTGTCAAGTTTATGGTAACTGTTGTCAAAGGATTATTATATATTTTTCTTGTTTAATTGTTTTTATATATCTATACTGTGTAATGAATGTGAATGTTTCCTTAAACAATGTATTTTGTTTGACAGATGGTTGTTAGAACTTGTTGAATACTTTGTATTCATATTCAAGTGACATGTTGTAAATCCATATTACTTTTATTTGGTCATTTCATCATATTGATTATGAAACTGATTAATGAACTACAACTGTGAATTTTTTGTCATTTCAGCCCTTGCTCAAGCCTCCTGAACCCAGAACATCAGTTGAAAATGGAATATGCTGACAATTTGCCAGGGCTTGGCTTAAGAATCAATGATGGCCACTTAATAGAACCTTGTCTACAGGAATATTCACCTCTTGGTATGGTGGCAGCAGTTCTTAGGATGTTATATGTTACCGGCCAAGCTCACAAAGGTCTTCAAGCAAGGGTACAAACATTATTCATCAAAATATATATTTTTAGAGAAAATCCAAGGAAAAATTTAAATATATCTATTTGTGAAAAAAAAAATCAAAAAACAGAAAACAAAGAAAATCAGCAACATATAAACCAACATTTTTACTTTGACAGTCATAGAAAAAGTTAAAAGATACTGGAAATGTTGTTCATTTTGATGTTGGTACACCAGTGACAAGAGATAAAAGTTCCTACAGCACATCATAAGGACATAATGTGTACCTCTTTGTAGATTGCTGACCTTATTTCTGCAGAGGGAAACTTACTAACTTACCTAAGGAAAATGGCAAATTCTCCAACATCTACATCCTCTTTTCATTTCAACAAGTATGAAGACATTGTGATGTATTTCTTCATGAAACTAGTATCCAGAAATGTGAGTCAAATTTTGTTCAATTTTCATGTATATTCTGAATTTTTAATGTTTAAAATATAACTGGGGTTGTGAACTATATGTACATAGAAATAATAAATAGTTGGTTTTCAAATGTAACATATCTATGTAAGAAAATGGGCATACTTTGGTCAAAATGTAAATCAATGAAACTAATAACTTTAAAGAAACAACTGAAAAAAATTATTAGAAAGGATTTCCTTCAATACTGGTTTATAAAAAGAGAAGAGGGCTGTCTGTCGGGTAAACTTACAACATATTTCTTTGTAAAAAGAAGTTTTGAAATTGAAAAGTATTTATTTTTAAAAAATTTTGAACAAAGAAAAATTATATGTAAATTTAGAATAAGTGCACATAATCTCAGAATTGAAAGTGGAAGATATGAAAAAAATGTAAACACAAAAGGACAGCAAACCACCCTTGCAAGAAATGAAAGGATTTGTAGAATGTGCGACATGAATTGTGTGGAAGATGAGATTCACTCACTGATTGAATGTCCATTATATAAACATGATAGACATGAATTTTTTGAGAATATTGCTAAAAATAATAAAAATTTTTATTGTTTAACAAATAAAGAAAAATTTTTGTGGATGATGTCAAATGAGAATGATATATTGCTTATCAAGTTGGGTAATTTTCTAATCAATATTTTTAAAATAAGAAATAGTGAATTATATAATGTTAAAAAGAACCAAATAAATGCAAAAGAGTAATAATATTAAATTATTAATACTCTAGTACAAATATACATGTTACAAATCTTTGTACGTTTGCTAATTATATATATGTATATATATATATATTTTTTAAAGCATTTATTATTGGTAATCCCCATCTGCTATAATCATCATCATCTTCTTTAGTTAATTCTTTTCTTTTCTCTTAATATCGACATGTTGTTACTATCAATTTTGAATTTCTTCTTGTGTATATAATTCTTTACTTGTATGCCCTGAGGGGCCCCAAATTGGGATCAATAAATCTTATCTTATCTTATCTTATCTGTACATGTATATCTGCAAATCTAAATAACTGTAAATATTGTTGCAGTTATTATTTAGCTTCAAATTCCCCCAAAAAATTATTTTCCAGAAATTATCTATTTTTAGAAATCCTTTATTTTTCAGAATACATGTACATGCCCCTGCATGATTGTGTGTATGAGTGGGGGAAGGAGGGGGGAGTCAAGGGACTGAATAATCATAGAACAGATATTTATTTTGATCTATGTATTTCTGTCCACAGTTTTAAAGTTGGCTATAAGTATAGAAATATTTCGAGAAAATCAAATATTTGATCAAAATGGAAAACAATGTTTTTAACTTTATGTTGTGGCAAAGTCCATTATAAAGGTCAGATTCTAAGACCTTCTTATTTTATTATTTTAGCCTGTTAGTCAGAGGACAGTCCCTCTTGTACAGAATCTTATGCTCAGGTCGATAACACAGCTTCAACATGGAGATGAATTCTTAGTTCATGACCTTTTATCAACAGTTATGTTCTCCCCAAATGTATGGAAGTAAGTTATACAGTGTACTGATCACGAATCCAAAAATACACATTTGATAAACTTGAATTTTTCCATTGAATCAGTTGTTAACATGAAGTTACATTTATATTCATTAATGCTGATTTTCTATACTCTAAAAAAAACTTATATGTGGTTAAAAAAACTGAATATGTAGAGAGTTAAATACATGTATCTCTAATTCAAAAGATATTTTTTACATGATTTAAGATTGATGTTTTGTTTTATGTGAATATTTTGTAGACAAGATGAAGATGAGATGACAAGTTCCCTGGAGAATCTCCAGCTGTCAGATGCAGTACATCTGTGTAGTGTCACCCAGGAACAAGTGTCTGTCAATCAAACTCAACTGGTGGCTGCCACTCTGTCTGAACTGGTTCCTATCAGGGCTGCTTATCTTCAAGCTTTCTCCAGCCAACAAAAGATGGCAATTCATTCCAGGTATTACATTTTGTTTTTGTTTCAGGATCACAAATATCAAAAGCAAGTAATAAACTAGCATACAATCTAATAAAAATATAGATCTTACCTATGTATTTCTGCTCTACTTGTCAGAGACCAGCTTATGCACTAGGAAGGTGTCTGTCTGTCTGTAAACAATTTTTAAAAATGCTACTCCTACAGTTTGGTCCAAATTTAATGACTTTGTACACAAATAAACTGTACTAAGATACAAAATTTTATTTCCTATGTAACACAAGCTTTGATTGGTTACAAAGTCAGGTGTAAATTTCTGTACACCCGACTTGAGCTGGAGGTAAAAAAAACATGATGTCACAATGCATAGTTTCTCTATGATAAAAAGCAAATAACATGATGTCACGATGCATTGCCTGAAGTACTAGTAAAATAATCTTATCGATAGCTTGAAACACAGTTGATTGGACTTGTTTACAAGCAATTTATTTGGGTACATAGGAAATAAATTCGTTATCCAGGTCCAATCAAGGGTGTATGGGGATTTACCTCGTGTTGTATTCCATACATCCTTTGGCCAAAGGGTGTACATACATCCTTCAGCCAAAGGGTGTATGAAATAAAACCCGGGGTAAATACCCATACACTCTTGATTGGACCTGGATAACTAAAACTATCAGTTTTTCAATCATGATGCAGGGTGTTGTCATGGTTATTAAAAAAAGAATTTTCTTTGTGATTATTTCAAAATGCTACTCCTCCTCCATTTTTTTTTGGTCTGATTTCTATAAGACTTGGTACACAGTTAGACTATACTAAAATACATAATTCTGTTTATCAGATTTCGACAAATAATGTTGCCTTGTAACTGGAAATACAGATTTCTTTGAAATTCTTTCAAAATGCTACTCCCCCTACCGCTTTTTTTTTCTGATTTCCAAAATACTTAGTATACTTTGAATATACTAAGATACATAATTCTATACACTGGTTTTTGAAAATGATGAAAAGTTTAGCCATGTTTTCTAAAAAATGAAATATTTGTATAATTTTTTTCAAAATCTACGAATCCAATTTTAACAGTTTAAATCTGATTTCAATAAGACTAGGTACACAAGAAAACTATTTTTAGATAAATAATTCATGTATAGTTTAGATTTCGACTATCAGTGTCGCAGTGTGTTACTTTAAATGGAAATTTCTTTGAAATTCTTTCAAAACATTACTCCTTCTGCAGTTTTGGGTTTCAATTAGACTTGGTACACAAGTAGACTATTCTAAGTATATCTTTCTTTATTATCAGTACACACCAGTAGTGCTACAGTCTCGTGATGGGTTTCTGGTCAGAATATGCACTAGTTAAAACATGTACCCTTTAAGTTATAGTTTAACACCTATGCATTTTACAGACACAGGTTCCTAATGCAGGCATTAGAAGTTCAGAATCTTGTGTCCTCCACACCAGCAGAGACCCTGCTTCCATTAGACTGGATGTATCTCCCTTTGATAGATCTCTACAACAGATTTAGTTCAGTGTAAGTTCTCTTCTAATCTCTACTAATGATCTCTACAACAGATTTAGTTCAGTGTAAGTTCTCGTCTAATCTCTACTAATGATCTCTACAACAGATTTAGTTCAGTGTAAGTTCTCATCTAATCTCTACTGATGTGATCTCTACAACAGATTTAGTTCAGTGTAAGTTCTCGTCTAATCTCTACTAATGATCTCTACAACAGATTTAGTTCAGTGTAAGTTCTCATCTAATCTCTACTGATGTGATCTCTACAACAGATTTAGTTCAGTGTAAGTTCTCATCTAATCTCTACAGATTTTTTCATTGTACTTTTAATGTGGATATCTACATGTATTCGTATTGTTAAATTTTCTAAATTAAAAGCAAGAACATTATGCTTGGGGGTTATTTCCATGTTACCAAGATTGTGTAATGTAAAAAATGAAAAAAATATACTTAAAGGCATAAGTACACAAGGGGATATTTAGGCAAAAGTTTTTTTTATTGTATATTTATTTATTGTAAATTACCCCTCACATGTAAATTTCCAAGTTTACAGTAAGTTTTCTTCTAACTTTGAATGACATATAATGAACATTTGTTTAACATTAATGTTTTATTATGAATTATTCAAAATACTTGAAATGCTATTTTATTATCTGTAAATGTGTCTCAAACAAATGACTTCTTGTATAGGGGGGCAGATGTTCAGAATGCCCTGTCTAAGACTGAGGTATCCACGGTGACATCTGTCCTAAGATGGGTGTATCTTCTAGAGAGGTCCCAGCCCCAGGTCACCGAGTCTGTGTCCGTCACTCTCAGAGTCTCCAGGGTCATGTGTACGTTTTTGACAGGTAAATTATATTACAATGATCTGCCACAAAAGGCTTAACTTAAAATTTTGTTAAATTCCCTGTTTTGCATACCATTTTGATCAGTAAGTAGGTTAAGCAGGGGATTTATCTATGACAAATGTACTCTTTCTGAACATAGATTCAACATAAAAACAATTTTAACTGGGAAAAAAAATTGCAGTCAAATTGAAAACAACAGTACAGAGTGTAATGCTAACATAAATGGATTTTTTTTTTTTTTTGAATTGAGTTGTTTCATTGGGATTCCATCACAAAGAGCTAAGTAAACATTTTAATTTTGGCCCAAGAGATGGATTAATGCTTTTTTAACTTTATACTTGTAAGCAATGATTTAATAATAGGTATGAAGTAAACATTTGGTATTTAGGGCCCCACATCAAAATGCAGGAGCCTATCGGAATCACATTTTTCATCTATCCCTCTAGCTGTATTTATGTCCATCAATCTGTCCTTCAACACTTTTATTATAATGCAATAACTCAACTAGTTTTCTACGAAATCTTTTCAAATTTTTTGTTCATTAGAACTTTGCTATAAGAGCAAGACAACTGTAGACTATAGGGCTATACCACTTTGTCTGTCTGTACACATGTATGTTTGAATGTTTATGAGTGACAGTTTTATTGTGACATGATAACTTAGCTTTCAAGGTAACATTTTCAAATTTTATACAAAAGAACTTGACTATAAGAGAAAGGTTTTTTTTAAAAATAAATTTAAAGGTCATATCACTTTGTCTGTCTGTATGTGTGCATACCTGAATGTATATCTAAGTACAGGACTTTCCTTTTAACAGCCCTTATGAGGGCCTTCTCTGACTTTGTCAATTTTCTAGTCTTAGTTTTAATGCTGTTTTAGGTAACAACTTATTTATGGATAAGACTGTGTACTTGTACCTGGCTGCCTTGCTCAGGGAGTTCTCTACACCCCGCCTTTTAGGACAGTTCAATTTTGATGAGCAGATTCCAGGGATTGTTTCTTTTTATGATTTGTAAGTAGAGAACTTTTTCTTCTTTTAACTAGTTTCTTTTTTGTCACAGCTGAACCAATTTTAATGAGTTTTGGACTTTTGGTATGTGGCATTTAGCCATTCATGAACAATTTGGAACAAAAATTATGAATTACATTCACATGATCCCCACACCCAGAGGGGCAAAATTGGTGGAGCAAATAGATAAGTAATGCAATCTTCAAAAATAAGTTATCTTCTTTACTTCTGAACATGTTGCAGTCAAACTGTTTTAATGATAAGATTTAGCCCTCTAAATTGTGAAATTCATAAAAAAAATTTTGTCTTGGGTTCAGGCTCTAGAGTTGGCTAAGTATGGGCATATTTTGGACATGCATCTTTATTTCTAGTAGGGATGTCAAAATATTTATTTTCTTTAGTCGAATATTCGATTGCATTATTCGAACGATAGTCGAATATATTCAAAACTTTTTCGGAAACTAAAATTTTATTTCAAACTTCACCTGGTACATCACATATTTAATCTCAAATCCCCCTTTTTTAAATTGATTAAAAAGTTACATCAAATGTTACACACAGATGTTCACATGGACTTAAAATGTGGATAGTGTGTTTATATTTACTTAATAAAGACAGCTTATTTCTCCAAAATGTAGGATTTCACCATCAATCATGTTCATAAATTGGTCTGTAAAGTCGGTTTTTTAGGAAGCATAAAAAATGACTGTGTGATATATATTTTTTTTAAGCTTATTAAAATGATGGGGGGCACATACGGTGCCCTTGATAATGTTAAATATTTGAATATACTTTTTGTACCAATTATCAAAATGTCTTTAAAATATGTAAAAGAATATTAATTTTATAATAATTATCGTAGCGTCCAAATATGTCACGGTTATAATGGGTACATGGTATGAGATCAAGTCCAATTAATAGTTTTACAAAGAAAGCGCAGTATGGCGAGATAATTTTATTATAAAAACAACACATTAATTGACAATAATTCACGCGGAAGTGAAGCGTTTCTAATCACTGTACTTTCTACATGTAAAGTCAGCAGTTTTTAATGAGGAAAATTATCTTATCGACTGTGTCTGAGGGAAGACGGTTTCTCAATTTTAGGATGAGAATTCCAATTCTTTATCACTCTTTTATTGAATTTATTTATTCGAATGTCGTTTCGTTATTCGATCGTCGGTCCATTCGACTGATGGTCGAATAGTCGACTATTTGTTGACATCCCTAATTTCTAGACATCTAGTAGAGGCAGTTTTCATGACTATACGTATAATGAGTAGTTTACCTTGTATCAAAATAATGAAATTCTTGATCTTGGTGCCCAGCTAGTATAGATCTTAGAATGGGAATATATTGGTCATTAAATTCAAAGTGCATTAAAGCCCTGAAATTCTACCTGGAGATATATTTTATGTACAAGTATTATGTAGGAGGCAAATGTTTTACATCATTATAGTGAGCAGTTTGCCCTTTACCAAATTTTGAAATTCATGAGAACTACACATTTGTCTATGGCTTAGGTTCCAGAGTTGGGTTAAGTTGAGTCATATGCTGAAAATTCTTGACATCTGAATTTGAACATCAAGCAGGCAAAGTGTATGATTACTGTGGAATCATTAAAATTTGTTGTGGCCAATTTTCATGGATTACTTAAATTTTACAGGTTCTGGGGAATTAATTTTGTATTTTGCCATCACATCTACAAAAGGAAAGGTGACTGAAAAATCAGTTTACTAATTAGGGGAGGATGTTAATGTGTGGTTAAGGGGTACTTACAAATTTCATGAATATTGAGCCACCATGAAATCTAATGATTCCCCAGTATGAAGAACATTTAGCATTACACCAAATTTATGAAATTCACAATCTAAGTGTTCAGTTTTCAGGCCTAAAGTTTTCGCGATGTTTATTATTCTATGAAACTGCATTAAAAATCTTTCAAAATCTTTTCACTCCTCATAAAGTACCAGACAAACTTTTTGCAATTCATGCACTGTGGTTATTTTTTGAAAATTACATGCACCATTCTTATACATGGTCCAGGGTTCTAGACCTAGGTGGAGCTGTCTGCAGCAAATACCCATAATTGTCAATCTCATTACTACAAACATGTCCATACTGGTTAGACATTTCTGCTTTAAGTGCCCTAAGAAGGTGTTGATGTTAAAAAAGAGAGAGATCATAGTAAATATTTTAAGTATAACAAAACCAAAATAAAGTTGGTCTCACTATAGCTTTAGATATAAATCATGTTGATTTATATTTTGTTGAAACAAATACATGTACATGTATGATAAAAGTTCTCTGTAATGAATGATAACTTTAAAATGAATACCACCATCATTTGTTGAATGTACATAATGAATGCACATCATGAGTTAAAAGTAAACAGACTCCTGATACATGTACAATTAAACCAGCTAAGTTTACCAAAGTCAGCCAGACATTTAGGTAGTGATCTGAACACTGGGTAAAATGTCTTGTCCAGCACTGTGTGGAACTGAAGTGGTGAGTATTTCATGATCTGTGTTTTTTGTTGGAGCTTCTTGGACCATTTCATCAAAGCCCTCCTCATCCACAGAGTTTGTACTGATGATGTATATTGAATTGGATGAGAAAGACATCCTCATATTTTCTGCAATGGATGGCATTTTGACATTGACTTCAAGCTCTGGTTTGTTCTCCATCTTCAGACCTGGAGTCTCGTCTGACAGCACTCTCTCATTGTCGTCTGCTTCACTTCCAACATATGACAGACTGATATTTTCAGGTTTATTTGATGCACTGCTAGAGTTATTGGAATGAACTTTTCCATGACAAAATGGCCACAGTTTAATTATTGTGGATCTCACGTTGGAGTTCAGGAAACAGTAGCTGATGGCATTGGTAAATGTATTGGTGAATCGCAGATATAGGAATGTGATATGGGCGTTGATTTGTGTCCTAGATAGGTGAGGTTCGTTACCAGGGTCAATAAAGATAAGCAGGGTATGTGGTAAATATGTGATGAAAATCTTAAAAAACAGCACTATTACTGACATAACCAGCCATTTCTCTCTGTGTGGCACTTTTCTGTCTAGATCTCTTGATTTTCTGCGATGGCTTTTAAGATTGGATTGGACTTTGAACAATTTGATACCAATGGCAATGTAAGTGAACAGAATAATAGGAATGGTGAAAAGAAAGATGGCAGTACTGAAGAAGAACCCATCCTGCTCTTTCCCAGTGTAATGACAGGTAGAGGTGTGGATGCTGTAGGCTATATCCTCCCATGGCAGGAACAATGTGTAAACAAAAACTAAGGGGCACACAACCCAGCTGAAGACTAAGATAAAGCAGTAATTCCATTGAGGACCAAATATCTTTTGATACAAAGCATGATGGTTAATCATAAAGTATCTACTCATACCCATCAGAATTAAAATTAGGTACTCCGTTCCCAGAATGGAATACTCAAGGTACAACTGTAGCTTGCACAGTGCAGTGTTTGAATGCTGATTCTGAAGTGTTGGATAGAGATATTTAGCATCCAGTGCCATAAACAGAGTCACGAGAAAACTAGTCAGGAGATTGTTGATGAATAAATTCATGGCAAGGATAGTATCTTTATGGTATTCAACATCATTGTGGTACTTCTTGACGATAGCAAGAACGACACTATTGCAGATCACTCCCAAGAAGGAAAAAGTCAGAGATGCTGAAAAATGAATCTCTCTAATGTCTTCCTCATTAAATTCCATAGGAGGACCAGGGAGAGAAATGTTCACCTTTAGAGTCAAGTTCTGAGCTGAGTAACGCATTTTAGCCAATTTTTCTTTCTTGTTGAAGTCTCGGTTAAAAAATGGAAAGTTGATCCAATCATAAAAATTCTTCAGTCTTTTGATTTCTTTGTTTCTCAAACTTTTACAAATTTTTTCTTAGTATTAAAGATATTTTTCACTCAGTATATCCATAGATGGCTCAGTGTTGGTACAGTGCTACAAGATCAGAAACACTTTTTATCCATCCATACCAATATATTATGTATTCCAACATTTACATGTTCTAAATGAATTGATTTCTTGTGATGTGCAGCATAATGAGTTCACACTGGACCTGTCTGAAAATTATTACAGTCATTAGTGCTCAGTGTCCATTACCTTTATTGGCTTCAGTTCTCTTGGGATATCACCGATTTGAGAGTTTTGATTTCAATTATAAATGATTCATTTGTCATCATCAAATGTGAACAGTTATGAAACCCACAATATTTATAATTTTTGGAGAAAGTTTAGACTGTTTCTGGTGATGAGCTTGAAAGGTTACGTTGATTTAATGCAACCAAAATTTATCAGTATATACAGAGACTTGTAGATTTGGGCCTATTAAATTAATATGATTTGAGGTGAATTTCCTCAGTTAGTAAAATAATAAGTTAAGGAAATATATTATAATAGTTAAATCAAATTTAAAAAAAAAATAATTCTGGAACATTTTTAAATGCCTGTAGGTTAATTCCTGTTTTAAGAGAAATAGTTTATGTGGGTGTAAAACTGATATTAATTGAAAACCTTATTTTCCCAGGACCAAGTTTTGCAAAAGAACTTACAACTAAGTCCAAAATCTGCTTTGGCAATTTATTTCACTCTTAATGTTGATTAAATAGTGATTTTAATGTGAATAAGAAGAATTCAGCAAGTAAATTTATAAAAGTATAATTTCACAAAACTAGTAAGTTGGCGAGATTTTAGAACAATGAAAAATTGTCAGACTTCATCGTAAGTACTTCTGTAAACCAGTACCCAGGACACTTGAGAATTGTAAGGGGGATCCGCACTATACACTGTTTGTTTATGCATCTTTAAGTTACATTCAAATACAGTCAAACCTCGTTATCTCGAACTCAATGGAACTGAGAAAAAACTTCGATATATATGAGGGTTCGAGACATCAAGGGTTAAATACTTAAGAAATACGTAGTTAGGACTTCCCAATCACTTCGACATATCCATGGTATTTGAGATATCTATGTTTGAGATACCGAAGTTCAACTGTATATCTATGTATGCCTGGAACAAAAACCTATTCCTATAGTAATATGGAAGGTGATTGAAAAAATTATATATAGAACATATTTTTGTGTATTTTTTTTCAAGTAATATGAAGAAAAGGGGTGAATAATTTACCTCTTTTGAAAAGTGAAAAGGAAAGATGCTTATAGGATTTGCTTTACTTAACAGGATGAATAGAATTGTGTACTTTAAAAGCTGATCCTCTGTTACAGGTACTCTGCTCTTCTGCAGCAATTTGAGGCCGTGTCATTTGGAGACTCTCTCTTCTCCTGCTATATCCTCCTCCCCATTCAACAAAAACACAGCCTCCAGCTTAGAAAGGCTTTATGGATGGAGCATTCTGGGATACTTCGCTATATGCACATATCTTTGAAAGAGGTTAGTAAAATGTAGGATTAAAAATCTCATTTTATTTCATTATCCAGTATCCATATGTACTTTCTACATTTTC
Organism: Saccostrea echinata; assembly: GCF_033153115.1. Classification (NCBI taxonomy): domain Eukaryota; kingdom Metazoa; phylum Mollusca; class Bivalvia; order Ostreida; family Ostreidae; genus Saccostrea; species Saccostrea echinata. Next base: position 47,732,479 of record NW_026889758.1, read on the forward strand.
CTTTGTACAGGTTTTCAATATTTATTTGCTGACATGAATTCAGTTCGAATCAATGTAGCATAGGAAAAATGAGTTGATGCATTTTCATCCAAGCAACAATTTTCACTTAACTATTTTACTTCTCTACTTTTATTGCAAAATACCATTGCAGGTTAGCCAAGTTTTTCACAAGATTAAAATTGAAAAAAAAGAAGTAAAAAAAATTTACAAAAATACATAATTAATAAAGATACATGTAGATGAATATAGAGTTAGAAATACCGGTAATGAGGGAAGCTTTGCATTTTCAGATCCCAATTCCTCTAGATAATTTTTTGAATCCTGAAGAGTCGGATGTGGAGTTGATCAGATTGTATTTCCAGAATCTGTTGTCAAGGCGACTGCAATTTCATTGGTCACCTTTGCTGTATTTAATTGCCATACACCATGTGAACAGGTTCATTTACAACCAGGAAAAGAAACACACTCAACTGAAACATGGAATGATTCTGCAGACCTTTAAATCTCCTCATAAGGTAAGATCATTTCACTTACTAAAATATAGTAATCATCACAGGCTTGTAGTTGTTAGAAAGGTTTACTGTAGATCACTAAATTTTTACGACACTTTATTTTCGCAAGATAGTCATTGACTCTTTATTAGGAAAACAAAATTTTCACAAATTGTGGTTATTGCTTTATGTAATCTTTAGGCATACTTATATACGCAAGAATAAAATTTTCACGAGCACGAGTAATTACACCTAAATAAAGTTCTTGCGAATATAAAGTGATTTACAGTATATAGAAACTTTTACTGAAAATAAGTGCTATTTACCTACAGGAGTTATGCCAGCATATATTGCACTACAAAATGGCGGATCTGGAAAAGGATTTGGGGATTGAACTATATACAGAACTTCCACAAATTAGGAGAAGTCTTCTGAAACAAGTTCAGACTGATTCTACAGAACTGTCTTCCTGATGCAGCAGACATTTTACTGTGTACAGTGCTTAAAATGAATCCTCCATCCTGTTTTTTTGTAGAAAGTACTGCATTCATGTCGTTTTTTAATTATGTACATGTAATTTTTTCTTACATGTAAATCATACAATTAATAACAGTTATGTTATATTTCAAATAAAGACTGCAAGACCAGAGATCTGTTTATATTTCAAGTACATGTTTTCTCTTTTGGCTAAAACTTGATTTCATGAATGTCAGATCTGAGATGGTAAAAGGTCTTTACCCTTTACATTTTCTTGGTAGAAACTTTAAATTGTGTGGCCTGTTCCCTGTCCCAAGGACCAGGGTGTGTACAAACCTGAATAACATACTGTATATTGAGAATGCTTGCATATGATTTGACTACTGTGGTTTCATTAACATCCATGGGGATCAAATTTCTTAGTTTTGGCAAACTAAAAAAAAAAATTAATTTCAAGAATATGTAAATTTGTGTCTTACCAACATGCTTGTGTTCAAGGAATATGTTTAGCCCTGTAGTTCTTTAGATTTTGGAAGATTTTTTTCCTACATATTTCTTTGCATCTCTTACTCTGCCCCCATGGCCATGGTTTGAATGAATCTACACGTATGTAGCCTTGTAGTTTTTCATCAGATTTTCCAAAGATTTTTTTATTTTCATTTTATTTCTTGTCCCCGTCACAGGGGCCATGGTTAGAACATACTTGAATAAGCACTACATTGTCTCCATATTAATAGTAACTGTTTTTGAGTTCACACGAAATGGACGATCCCAGATGATTTGTTTATGGGAGGTCTACAGTACATCTACAATGACCCTACTAACCATTCTGTATAGCCTAATTCATAAACTAGAGGTAATAAATACATTTATAAGCAGAAATGGTGAGAAACTACCGTTTTAAACTACTTTTAAATTAATAGTATTTGAAAGTTGTTTTTGGTCTTGAGATTTATGTATTTTCGGACATGCCATTTTATGACTTCTTCACAAGACTAGCATGAACTGAAGTTTGCACTTGAACTCGAGTCAAGAGGTTCGGTTAATAAAATTTCTAATTTTTAAGTACAACACCAATAAATTCACTGAATATTTTATTTGGTATTTCAATAGCCAACACAGCCCAAATGAAGATGGATGGAATGATTTGAGCAAGCACATACTGTCATATGCACAAGAATATCTACTCTACAGACAATCAGTTTAAACCATCATTACTCCATATCAATCAGGTTCTGTCCCAGTTCCAATTAAATGCCATAATAAGGGGATGGAAGTCCTCCTGTACAATGTAATACTATGAGAAATTTCCATCCCCTGTTAACTCCCAACAGCCAAAGTTTCTCTACATAAACATAATACTGATTATGACGATAACAATTAATTGCTTTTTGTGAAAAAATTAACACTGAATGAATATAAACGGAGGAAATTCATTTGACAGATTCATTTGTGCGTGGGTTCTTTAAAATTCAAACAATCAAGCAGCTCAGAATTGTGGATACTTGAGTGAAGTAGGAACAATATTCACACTTTATTTTATCTCTCGCCAAATTGTGTGGATTCAATCTGTGATATGAATTTCTTTCAACACGTGCTCATCTGCCAACACAGAAAATCCTCCATGAACATTCATTCCAGAATAAATTAAATACATATTTTTGTATACAGTGGTATATACAGAATGATATGGTAGGTGAACAAAAATGGTTCTCTTAAATATTGGACGGACTTGACAAGTACAGCTTTTCCTATGAATAAAAAAATATCAACTGTCCAAAATCAAGTAATAAACTTTCATGTAATCCCCAATGTGACTAGCAAATGAAAAAAGTTGTATTTGTTTTTAAAACCTGTAAAAATGGTCAGTACATTTATACATGTGTAAGGTCATTTATTCACCAACAAATTCCTTTATGATTTCCAAACAAGGCATATTTATTACAACCTGACTATATTTAAATAGGTTCTTAACAAGACAATAACACAGTAAGAAAAGACTGAAGATGACGGCCTATATACACTCTAATACTGTGACTAAAAGGTGTCTTCCTTACAAGGTGTTTTTGACAGTTCACGTCTCAACAGTAAAGATGAAAAGAAAAAAAGTTTCTAGTGAAAAAAAAACATAGTATTTCCTTAAAATATAAATTGTCATACGAAACTAAATATATTTCCCAATAGGGCACAAGACATATGCATTAATATACAGGACGGTTTAGATGTGATATATATTCCTATGTATATTGGGAGAGGGAATAAGCGATATGACATCTAACACCGTGAGATACCCACTTGGTCATTTTCACTATGCTGCGGGGGAAAGGGGGGGGGGGGGGACTACATTTACAAAAACGAAAGAGAAAATGCAACTCTGGAATGCTAGCAACAATTCTTTACAAAAAAAAAAGCGAAAATAAAAAACACATTCCATGTTGTTTCAGCTTATGAGTTTCTTTTTTTTTTTTAAATGATGATACATGCATATTATGCTATTCTAATTTTCTCCATTAAAAACAAAATATGCTCAGCTACTATTCAAAAAAAAAAAATGTCTGTCCTTGATAGGTCTCTTCACATACACTTACATACGCATAGGAAGAAATCATGCATTGGCTATACATCAACAAGAAACAGTGCAAACAAGTCAACAGTTCATTTGCACTTACAAAAATAAATAGTTTTCAATAACAACAACACATGATTTTTTTTAAAACACAATATGTAGACAAGCTACATGGACTTAATAATAATTCTGGTTCTCATATAAATTATATACATACTCAATAAAAGGAAAAATTAAAAAATCACTCTCACATCACAATCACAGTAGCACTTGATTTCATCACATTCACACAATAAAGTATAAATATTAAAAACTAACTGTACATATAATATATATTTACCTATTACAATAGGTTAACAACATGTTCTCCTAGATATTGGAGAAAATCACAGTACATCAAAGCTAAAAAATCAATAACTTGGGCCAAAGTTTCATTTTTAGGTTCACAGGAATTTTTAATCTTGGTGACAATTTTCATTTGAAGGTGAATATTCATGACAAAAAGAATTTAATCAAAACAGAGAGCAAAAAAGTGATTCATTAAACATCTGAAATACAATGGTACACTATTCTGAAAATACTTTCACACGAAATACAGAGATTTGAGATGTAAAAAAAAAAAAAAAAAAAAAAGCAAAACGACAAAATACAGGCCTGTAATCCAAAAAACAAACATCTCTGGCCACACTAGTCCCATAAATAACAAAAATAAAAACATATATCACAGTATTGACATCTTCTTTTACCTATCAATCATTTCCTGAAGCAACTGTAGGTGGCGTGGGGTTACGTTGGGGTCAGAGGTTGCTTTTTCTAACAGGGACAGTCCCATCTGATTATAAAGAGAATTCACCAGGGTGGCAGTTGCTGTGCGAATGCTTGAGCTACCACCCTGAACTGCCCCACTACTGTTTGTGGCCCCCAAAAGGTGCCATAAGAGAGGCAACACATGTAGCACCACCTGTTTCTGCTTGCGCTGGTATACCTTTGTCACAAGTTCTGTAAAACATAAAAATTATCCCTTAAATGTCTGCTTCTAAATGCATGACACAGTAAAACATGACAAGAACAAACACATACATTACAGCAAAGTGATTTTCAATCCCTGAACTTTCAAAACATACTATGAACTTAATGGATATATTGATTATGTTTATAACAATTCAAAATTGTCTGTCCCTGTCACTTTGATATAGATATTTTTTACTGTATTTGAAAAATTAAAAGGTTCTCCATTTATTTCCTAAACAAAGTTCATAGAAAATCCCATTAGAAGTCAAGTAAGAATTGAGAATGCTCCTTGTTTAATGTCGGTGAATTATAGGATCGTCTTACCTGCCACTTTAGTCACTAAATCAGGTTTACTCCTAGCACTGGCTGACTGGGCCTGATTGGCCAAGGGTTGTAGTAACTGGCCACCATCTATTACAAAAGATTAATTTACATGTCAATACATGAGCAATGTGAAAATTTGCATATCGATAGTCTTGATTAGTGATACATGTATGTACTGTGCATACCTAAGTGTTCGGTTAATGAGTTGATGATTTCCATTGCAGTTTGGTAAATCTCTTTGTTTTTAGATGAAAGATTGGGAGCAATGTTTCCAATAGCCATACTCATGACCTGTGTCAAGGAGTCCTTCAGGATAGGAACAATCTGTAGCATCACACTCAGGGCAAACAAGTTCACTTTACTATTTGGATCTTGTAATCGTGGTAGGAACTTGTCAAAAATCTGTAAATAAGGGGTATCTTAAATAAATTTGCAATTGACAAAGCACTTTCGATATAGGTACAATCTGCATACACCTACATGTAGTATTCATACTGGCTCACTGATTTTTTTCCTCGGTGAATACATAATAATTTATGCAACCATCTTAAAATTTTTATTAAAGAAATTATATAGTATTATTAAACTGTATTGTAATTACCTTGACTATATTCATGATGACCACGTCTGTGTTTTCCTCACACATCTCCAGCAGCATAGAAATGCCTTTGTGGCGATCTCTCCAGTCATTTGCCGAGATGAGATTTGTCATGTTTTTGATCGCTTCCTGGGTAGCATCATCTGTGCGGATAAGTCTTTTGGACGGAGTGCTGTGTTGTAGCTCACTGTTGGCAGACCCTCCTCGAACTATTGAACTAGCACGACTTGCCGGCCCTCTACCACCCCTAGCAGATGAAGCTTCATGTGGCATTTCTCCAAGGCCCTATAAACAATAACTTTCATCTTAATAAATCTGATATTCATCTAAGTTTTCTGCATAATGAAAAAAAAAAAGTTCAACCATATTAAGTTGTGTAAAATTTCTTATGATTATACCTTAGTCTTCAACCCTTCCACTATGTCTTGAATATTCCTGAGAGTGTTGGCTGGCAAGTGCTTTGACAACATTTTATTGAAATCCTGATGGACCATCAGAGTGTACAAAATTTTTCTTCCATTATATCTGCAAAAAAGTTTAAATATTTCCAAAAATTTAGATCACTATTAAAGTTCAACAGTCAAAGAATCTTGGTCATACAAGTAGCTCATTTTCACTTTAAAAAAATAAACCAGAGACTTAAATATTTTTTAAAATACATTAATATACAGTAGTAATGAAGTCTAATGCTGTTGAGTATTTCTACCTAGTTTCCTGTGAGGCATCCATGACAAAGTGAGCTGCAGTAGGGAGCACCCTGTCTGTAACATCTTTGACCCCACTTAAAATTCGTCCTGGGCCCATCTTCTCCACCAACTCCACAACAAAGCGAGATGTTGTCTTCCTGACTTGCACATTTTTATGACTGTAAAATTCATAAAGATTAAGTAAATGACTAGTTGCATAGAAAAAAAAGGATTTGGTAAGCTCAATTTTTTGTTGATATACAAGGAATGCTGAAGCGTTAATGTGTTAGACTTACGTAGCACCACCAGCAATCAGTGCCAACAAGCTCCTCTGTGGAGTAATGAATTCCACCATGGCATGTAATGACTTCTCTACATCCTCCCTGATAAACCCGTTGCTCTCTCCATTTTTGGCTAGCAGAGCTTTGGCAGTAATCTCCACATCCTGAAAAGTTTGAAAGTTAATTACACTGTACAAAGAAGCATTGCAGATTTTATTCAAATATAGGTAATTTTCCAAAACTGCATACTTAAGTTTTTGAAAAAAAATACTTACTGCATCCATACTCTTCTTGAGATAAGCAAACATATCCCCAAGAGCAACAATGGCCAACCTGGACACTTGAGATCTAAGGTTTTTCACCTGTAAATGCGAAATCAAATTATGCAATTGGAGAAGATACGACTAACTGGTCAAACAAATTCACTTGTACTGAAACTGACCCGTAAGTAATACAAAAGAAAATTGTTCCACTGACCTCATTTAACATGGCCAGCACCACTGTGTGGAGCTGAACATTGACAGTATCTGGATGATACATCACCAGTCTTCTGATAGTATTCACACCACTGCATTTAGCCTCCCTATATAAAATAGCAAAACGCAGCTTCAATACGATGTAAAATTCATATGATATCAATTCAAATTTTCTAGCTCTGAAGGAATTGAAAGGGATATTAAATTTTTGTATAGTGATAGAGAACTTTATATGGTTTACTGACCAGTCACTACTGTTGAGGTTCTGATGAGCTTCTCTAATGGCCGCTTCAGGATCTTTATATGGTTGCCAGTCACTAGGATTATCTGATTCATATAAACCATTAGAAGAGGCTGACACTGGGTGACTAGCATTACCATTCATGGTACTGAAAATATCAGAAACACACTTTATCATTTTTTTTTGTTGAAAAAGACCCAGTTCCTAAAAATGTAAACAAGTTTATGCAATAACATCATATGTATGTCTTGAACCATTTTCTGCTAACAAATTCTGATGACCTTACTCCACATTTTATCATTACCAGGACCATACAACATTGTATTTCAATTTTATAATGACTTACGGTGGCCCACTGCCTGCCTTCTTGCGGGGTGAGGGTGACTTTTTGGGGGTAGTAACAGGGATACTCTCACTGGTATTCAGTCTCTTTAACTTCTCTTGCTGTCGCTCTCGTTCCTTCCGTAACTTCTCATCATGTTCTTGTTTCTTTTTCTCTCGTTCTATTCTCTGTTGTTCCAGTTCTTCTTCCTTTTGTTTCTGAGCTTTTGCTAGTCTGTCTTTCATAGCTTTGCTCATTGCTTTACTGTTATCCTAAAATTGCAAAGCATAATAAAGTTTAAAAAAAAAACTAATAAACTTGTCATGGCAAAGAAGTGTTACGGCACATCTAAATATCAAATTCCAACAAGCCTATTCATACATTCTAGGTTGTGATTATGGTATCTGCCTGTAAATCATTAATTAAGAGGTTAACAAAAATATATTGATTAATTTTTTTCTCTCTAGCAATTACAATCTTCTTGTAAAGCAATGAAAACCAAGCAGTCTAACATTTTACACAAAAGATCAAATGAATGCTTTAACTTACATCTTCCAAAGATAGGTCATCAGCTTCTTCCATTCCAGGTTCATCATTGGAGCCCTGGCGGTTAATACTGATACCCACCACCCCACTAGTGAAGTCTTTTCGATCACTTCGTGGTGGTTTACGATCATGTCGGTCACCTGACTGGGAGTTCCCAGCATTCACGGCATGTTCAGCTCCATTACTTGAGTCAAACATTCCTGTGATTAAGAAGTGCATCATTGAGCAGGGAAGTAAAAATAACTGCACACACACAAATGTACTTTTAATTCATCAGAAAGTTATTAATAGTGTTAATTATGGGGTAGAATTATCAATTAAGCAAATAAATATTTCTGGGAAAATGAGTTAAGGATAAAACACAGATGAAATTAAAATGTTTGTTACAAAATTACACAAAGTTAATGATAAAATATGAAGCATATACTTGTAACATTTGGTATCCCCTAATGAATTCTCTGAGAGGTTATACAGAAATAACCTTAGAGTAAATAGACACATATACAGTATATTATATTGATTTTCTAGTTCCTAATTATAAAAGCTACAAATTATTGATCCTCTCCAGTGTGAATGGATGAATGTAAAAGTGAATGTTCTTTCTTGTCATTTGTTTTACCTATCTTAGCTATCTATATTCATGATAATTAGATTTGTGTACAAGTTCCTAGGGTATACTAATAATTTAAGTCTACCTAGCATGTGCTACACAGTACATTTAAGTAATTCAATATCTTCTCTGCAATATCTACATTAACTGTAAATATATAACAAATATTTGATAGTTCTTGATAATTATTATATTTACAGATTTTACACTTATTTCTGTCTACCACATATAAATACTGTATGCAGACTTATAGGTATCTTAATAATAAGCCTTGCCATTTATGCCATTATAAACTTTTCTATATCTAGATTCTACAGTTTGTCTATTTATTTTCCAATGTCATCTTAAGACTATAAATAGATAACTATATCAAGTCTACAATGTGTTGACTACTTGTGCCTGTGATGACTAGACTACTCTGTAACACATACCCTTGCCTACAACACCAATACTGTCTTGGGTAGGCATTTTTTCGTCATCCCACTCCACAGCACCATAACTGTGCATGGAGGCCACACCAAGGGGAGATAACAAGGGGCCTGTAAACAACACGCAACATATGGAAGGGTTATAGTGCTGCAGTGTTAAAGTGGATGATGCATGCATTCATTAAGTCACTCAAAACTGTGGTCACCATTCATTACAGATCAAATGTAGTTAAACATGGATAGATAGCAAACCAAATTGAAAATAAAATCTTTTGACAATAATTTTGTAGTGCCAGAATGTATCTCAAGGAGAAAATCACTGTGATATTGAAACATCTGAGAAACAGTCATGTTTCCTGGACAGAATTTTTTTTCCCCCTAAAGACCTTTCAATTTTTTTATAATCCAAAAAACTCCTTGTCCATGCATAAAAAATTCATTTATCAAACACAATGAATGATGACCACAACAAAATCAAGCTCTAGGCACCTCACACTACACATACAGGTTACATATAAAAGCAGAAATAATTCTTTCAGTGAACAAAATAAAGGGTTGTGCAAAATTTCTTTTAAAGGCTCATGGGCCACAATGCTCACTTGAATCCCACTGCTCTTTTTCTACTGACTAAATATGTTATAACACCCCTTCTTTTTTACAGGGGAAAAATATTTTTATCCTTATGGTGTCTTAGCTTTAATCTATACTTCACTGGGATGCTTGAATCCTAATGTACTTTATCTATATATATTTTTATGTAAAACGTTCATCTTTCACTGTTGCCTCATTCCAGCCCCTACTGTCAAGACTTGAACAACCCTGAATCTACATACAAATGTGGATGTTATTATATACTCTAAACATTTATATATAATTAAGGCACTAAAAATTTAGCACAATTTTCTTCTTCAAGTGATAAGCCCAATGATAAATAAGTGCACTGGAGTCATATAAACAATATGTATCAGTTTAATCATACATTTTCATGTACTTGAATTAGTGGACAAAAAGCAGCTGAAAATTGCTAGAATATGATTACTGCTAGGTTAAGTATGTTTACAGTAAAATTTGATAAACCACAGCCCCATTGTTCATTAGAAGATTTTGAATGATTTTTCTGCAGTATTTCTACATAATTGTTTACTCCTACTGTGGCCCCATGCGCACACCCAAAAAAAGGTGGGATAATGTCAACCAATTTAAATGAGCAATACATAAGCAAAGTTTTTCATGTTTCCTGTAATACAAGATTTTGTTGATGTTTTTAAAAATGAACTTCCATATTTCCATTTTTTTAAATACCCACTCTTGAAAAAAAATTGCCCTTCATCAAAAATTAAATTTCCTTTATTAAAAGATGCTTTGTGGCAAGTCAGATTGAAAATGGCCCAAGGGGCTCTGGACAAAATGAATATATGAACAGTTTACAAACATTTATATAAACAGACACATGTCAGACAAACTTTGATCTAAAATGCTTACTTGAGCCTCTGGCTCAGGTGAGCTAATAAAATAAAAACAAATTCAGGGAGGAATTTACTAATGGTATATACTTTTAAAGTCACTACCATTGAGGCAGTGACTCAAAGAGAATAAAGCAATGAAAAGTAGAGCTATCCTAACCAGACCAATACCCAAGAGGCAAACTTTAATCTGTTACGCCTGAAATGTTATGTTTTTTAATCTGAATTCTTAAATTTTGGGGTAAGTTGAAATTTGGAAAATTCAGGCTTTTTTTTTTATTAAACTGAGGAATTTTTTAGAATCAATATTGTTACAAATTACTATTTTAATCATGATTTCAATTAATTACATCTTTCTTATTTCATTCTAATAATTTTGAAAATGTCCTCAAGCTTTTCTATATTTTTATGCCAGGAACCACCACCCTTCCTTTGACATTAATTACAGAATCTGACATGTTTACAGAATATTTTTTGTGTGGACTAAGAATATGTGCTGAACACTGCGTAAAGTTGGGTGATGCAGCAGTCTATAGACCCTTACTCTATTTTGCATGTTTACCCCTTCTCCTTGATTGTCATTTTTCAAATTTGTGTTTTATTTAAGAATGTATGAATCTTTTTTATTAAATAAAGGCTGTATCCTTTGTGATTTTTTAGTACATATCATTACTGTTGCAAAGCATTTTTTCCTAGGGATGGGTATCGGCAAAAATTTCGTATCGTGATATATCACGATTTTCCCCCAAAAAATATCGCGATAAATCGTGATATTTTTACACACATTTTTTACTACAATTTCAAATGAATTTCCATAATATTTCTTAAAAATATGCTATAAAAACATAACTTTACTTTTTAAATTTTCATTTATTTAATATAAAGCATGTTTTGATGCCGTTGTTTAACTGTTTTCAACATTTTTTACAATTCCTCTTATTGTCATTCAATAGTTTGAACAAATAAATGAATAATTTCCGGAATTTATAGTTATGTACCAAATACCGGTATTTTAGTCTCCGCATCACGATACGTGTCACGCAATAAAAAATCGCGATATACCAGTATACCGATAAAATCGCGCATCCCTATTTTTTCCCAACTATAGCCATACGAGGTGCAAATCTTAAACAAAAGAAATCTGGTAATCCTTTGGTAAATCCCTCATTACATCCCTTACAAATCAATTCATCAGAGGGACTTCTTAGAATGATATGACAGAAGTTTTTCAGATTGTTTTTATTCATCTCTACATAATAAATCAGACTATTAAAAAATATTCTAAATTATTCTTTAGCAATTATGATGCAAGATTTTGGAAATATTTACAACTTATGGGGAAAAATAATTGCCATTTTTATATTGAGTATTGGTCCAGCAACCTGGCCCACATAGGGTCTAGAGATATTTCAGACAGGGATGGGCAGATAAATATGATTCCTTTTCTCCTCCCAATCTTTGCTGATGTATGCTTAAGGAAAGAACACTTGCTATCTTTTGCTGTATGTGCATTGTTTACAGTGCCAAAAAACATTTACAAACATCTGTCTAAAGGAAATTGTCAAACAAAAAAAAGTTTTGGTTCTTAAAAATTCATCATGACAAAATTTCCTTTACACACATTTTCAAGGCAGACATACTCCAATGCAATAATCACTGCAAGACAATAATGTCCTCCTTGAAAGTTTGAGATCTAAAAACAATGTGATATAACTGGGAGTATATGTGATTCTCTTTACCTTTTTGCATTCTCCGCCTGTCCCGGACTTTACTGAGCCCACCCACACTTGCCCTCCTGTCTAAAGCCTCCTGATCATCATTGTACCCTTTGCCCACAACCTGGACATTAGACGTCTTGTTCTCCCTGAATGTGACCCCACTGGCAGGGTTATAGTCTATTCTTATAACACCAGAGTTCCCTGCACTGCTGATGCCCGAATCCTCTGGACTGCTCTCTGGTTTCTTCTTGGAGAAAGAATTGGTTCTGGCCAACTTTGGCCGAGACTCAAATGGGGACTCAGCTTTTTTACTAAATGAGGAAAAAGTTTACAGTGTTCATACTTGTACTAATTTCCATATTTCATAGTCATCTGCATTAGACCCTCAATCCCAACATACCAAAATCAATATTTTTAAAGAAACAATAAAATCAATGAATTAATACTGATTAAGAATCTAAGAATACATGACTTCTACTAAAATTTACCATGGAGTACAGATTAAAAACAGTACCTTTTCTTGGATCGATTGGAGATAGATCCAGTATCTGACTCTCCGTTGGAAGAGACGGTGCTCCAGATTCCACTCTCGTGTAAATCGGCCGAGGGGGAGCTGGACCGTGAATGACTCCCGTACTTCTCAATCTGTTCCTCTTTCTTTTTTGAAGCACTGCTTCTTATGCTCTTTAGGGAGTTCATCATCTGTGAACATTTTTTTCAAGAAGTTAAGTTTTTCCCCTCATCAGTTTTATAAAAAGGGTTATAAAGTACTTACCGGATATATATTTTCATTGGTATAAATAGCACCCATGAGAAACTTGACTTTACAAGTCAACTCATATAAGATAAAGGGCAGCATTTTTTAATTATACAGAATTTTTCATAACCAAAGGTATCCCAAAATGTACAGTGGCGCCTCATTAATCCGGACGCCTCCGTCCCCAACGAAATCGTCCGGATAAATGAATCATCCGGATAAGTGAATCACTTCTTAAAAGACGTACCCTCTCAAAGCATGCACATATGAACAGTGGTATCAAATGTGAAGGCAAATAAAACACCTTTATTTTACCTTGACTTATTGATTTCAATTTTATAGTTTTAAAAGAAATAATTGATAGTTAAAAAAGAAAAAATGTAATTTACACGATGAAAAATAAATTGGCAGTTTTATGTTGAGACTTCCTTTTCTAACACAGGAAACTTTACTTGCCTTCTATTTGACGTGTAGTTACATGGGCTGACCAAATTTTGATCGGCTACTGTTTTATTTCGGCATATTTTTTTTATTCAAGCTCATATTAAGCAAAACTGTTCATTATCACCATTGAGAATGTTCAAATGACTAACCGCATATATTCACTACATAGGGAAGTAAGTAACTAAACACTGTAATCAGTGTACGTATTGCAAACATTCAACGTAAACACAAGCCATATTCAGGATTATCAATATTTTCTCTATAAACCTTGAAAAAACGTGATCGGCATTTACAACTAACGCCAGTTACGTATTTCTTAGTGCATCAAATAGAAATATATTTTCTTGAATTATGTGTCATAATGAATCGTCTTATGAAAAAAAAACCCGTTTCAAATAATGTACGTTTTGAGAAATGGAAAATCGTATTTTGATAAACTTACGCAACTCAATACCACAATGAAATCTCGTGATTTATTATTCAGTAAAAAAAATTATATACAACTCTCCAAAATTCTCATAAATTTATATATCGTTGTCAATTTATTCGATTTTGAACGGATTTATATTTAATTAATGCACAGTATAAGCTAAATTCTTCGGGTTTTATAATATAAAAGACGTGTGTTTTATCTGAGGTAAACACACGCTAATTAAAGACGCTATTGTTTAGAGGTCACAGGTAACCGCCTTCAAACTGACTCCACGTACAATGTTTTTACAATAATTATCACTACTGCAAGAAAGGTGTAAAAAGTCGTTCCTCGAAAAATTACCGTCCGGATAAACGAGTCGTTTTTCAATGGTATATTACGTTTTGTAGTAGAAATTGACCGTCCGGATCCGGAACGCGAATTTCCGGATTAATGAGACAAAATAAAGTGGATAAAAATCGGTTCCCAGAAAATATCGTCCGGAAGGTGAAGTGTCCGGATTATTGGCGTCCGGATTACCGCAGTGCCACTGTATTACTAAAGAGTTTATAAATTTATCAAATAGATGAAATTTAACTTATTAAAGAATTTACTCCCCACCCCTTTCTCCTCATCACACAGATAAATCACTTTACAAATGTACTCTTTACTGTCAATGTACTATAATAAGCCTTACCCTTATTCAATTATATGAACTGAATTATAGAAGACTCCTCTATTAATGAAAGTCTTCATTAAATTTTTTGTAAATTTGTGAACAGCTACTTTTTCTAACAAAACTGTACTCTCTTTTTTTAAGTTGTTTAGAAACTCATGTAATCATATTATCTATTCAACCAAGTAAGTGAAGGTTACTCTATTAAACAGAGTGCTGTGGAATCATTTTATCTTTATTTTTCATGAATTTTGGTACCCCTTACCTTCAAATTTATAATCTCAACGAATATGGAAATGTCAGTGTTTTTACAAAACATTCGCCAATAAAATTATGTTACCATAAACCTGTACATGTTTAGCAATCTACAAAAATTGGCCCCATGAATTGAAATGATTCCACAGTATTATCAAATGTGCATGAAATGACACATAATAAGTGACAATATCAAAAACAATTGTTAACACATAAACCATTATGATAATAACTCAAAAATGCTTCCCATACTAACAAAAAGCTTTTACAAAAAAAAAACCATAATCCAATGCAAGACCACTTTTAAATGTGACATAAAAATGCTTAAATATGCCTTCTTTTTTATGAAAGCAACACATTCTTTGTAATGAGTATATAGATTATTCATGCATGTTAAGTTTAACAGTTGTGGCAATAGGAATGGGATATCCTGTATAGCCGACTTCAATGTAACCAATAGGAAAAGTGATTGGGGTAGCTTGTAGCTGTGAATCAATAGGTAATGATTTCCCTAGGGCATGTTTAGACTTATTAGGTATTCTGGTTAGGTCCATTTTTCTTCCATTTCATATCACACATATAAATTGTTAGCAAAGCAAACTGTGTAGGGTACAACTCAGGTAAAGGGTCACAAACCTTTGCACCACCTCGCAGACTTTTCAAGTACTTCATCATCTGTTAAGAAATGGTGCAGAATTCAAGAGAAATGCAAGAGTCAATTTCTCAAAGCTGAGATCCAATGCGGATAAATTACAGTTTAGACATGCAAAAAAAAAAATGATACTCAGAAAATGTGTAGAACAATGTAGTTATCTAACATTTATCAAATGAATAATTCTTTCATGTTACTGACTACAGGACAAGTGTGATTTTAAGTTGAAACTAATGAACTGCATGCATGATCAAAGATGAAATAGGACTTTTTTTTGGTATTTAAAAGAACTTAAGAACTATTGCATGCATACATGGCATTGTTATTTCTAATTAAAAGATACTATTTAAACTTTATCTACTGTTTTAAGCACTTTAATTACAGAAACTGCTCTTAAAATCTACACTGTCGACATGCATATACTTGAAGAATAGGCTTTGTGCAGTTTCTTACAGGTTTTCCATTCATATCAAATTTTGCCTTCTAAAATTAGATTTCTTACATATTCAAATACTTAATCTGTTTCATTAGCGCAATCAAATCTTATTTTTCTAATTTAAATTCTTATGTATTACCTACTTCAAAAACATAAACAAAAACTACAAAAAGTTGGACACACAAGGTCTGTTGCTAATTCAGGCAAGGGGAATAAGTAAGAACATGAATATGACTCTTTGTTTTTATGCGCTAATTTATCCCATAAATCCAAGAAAGGAAGATAAAGTACTATTTTCTTGAAAACACTTCTTTATAAAGTTATTACTGGTAATAAAATAAAGATCTTCTCTAAATGTAGTGAAAGGAAAGGTATATTTACCTCTGACTTAGACTCATCATACAGCCCCCTTTCAACAGAGTCCTCATAAGCACTATCCTGGTCATCTTCCTTGGAGGAGGAAAACCTCTCAGACTGTGCTGCAGCAATTGGTGGAACTCTCTTGGTGGGGCGACGTGTGGCGGAACGAGCCAGTGCTGGTTTGGATGGGAATGGAGAGGACTCATCATTTGTTCCTTTAAAAAAAGTAAACGTGGATATGAATGAGCTGATCAATTAAAAGGTCTTCTAATTGCGTTTTCGACCCCTGACAGGCAAACATGAAAGCACACCCACTAACAAGTCTTTCTTCATATAAATTGGTGACGTAAGAGGGATTTTTTTTCATATCCATACCTATAGTTTGTAATTATTCTTGATATAATTTAAATGATTAAATTATGTTAATGACATCCATTCAGCTATTTCTATCTTTTAAATGTTCTGATTACAAAAGAGAAGTCATCAAATCCTGTCCTCAATAGTTTTTCCCCCCAGAAATATTAAAGGCAAAAACTGTCTGCCTATTACGGCAAGTTCCTTTGACACAGATATGTGAAAATCATTTCACATAATGTATTCAAATTGAATCCAAGGAATAAACTGACACAAATTTTGCTAAAGGCATTCTGAAAGATGCCTTTATTCTGCTTTAAATCTTTTAATACATTCTTTTCTAATTTAAATTTAAAGATGATCCACAGATTAGCTTTTCCACCTGACAAAATTCTTTTCTGACATAAGGCCAAATGAAGAAATTTACAATCAAATTCCTGCATTCTAACAAAGTCTTAACAATAATAGACCAAGAGTATTTTATCTCCAAATTTTTTAACAAACACACTTGAATAACGCAAATACATAGATTTATCACGATCAGGGGCACTTAAACATGTTCACAACATGAAATATACCTCTCCAAGAATCCTCGTTAGAGAAGTTAGGAGATCCAACATCAGCTACAAACAATTAGAATTAGTGTCGTTAGTAATTAATACAGTTCTAATCTGTTGTTAACAAGTACTACATGTATTAATAAGTTGGTTGTGATAAATAAAATGCTATTTATATGAAAATGTTTTGAATGTGCTTGTTTGACAAGTTTATAATCATACAATATTAATTTTGAAATTAGTGAAGTTTAAATCATAATTAGTTAGGATATAAAAGGTACATTGTCTGTGTGTGACTGAATGAATTTTATAAACAAACATTGCCAGATCATATTCCTACGCCAACAAATAAATCTCAATATTACATTGCATTACCATTTAATCAAATTAACATTTAAGACCTAGCTTCAACAAAATTCACATACTTTAATAATATTTAAGAGCTCTAAAACACAACTCACTAACAATGTCATATTGCACATCTACAGATCTATCCTGTAATTTCTCATATTCTTTTTTTTTATGTGACATAAATATTCTACTATCAGTTGAAATCAATTTGTACTTGGAGTGGAATTCAATTAGTATTTCTTGCCTTAAAATCAGTAAAATTTAATATCAATATGTTCAAAAATACTCCTCAAGATTCTCTAAGGTAGCTAATACTTGAGTTATGCAATAGTTTTTTTTTTTCTTCATGGCTTAAGCATATTGCTGGTATAAAAATCCGAAAGGGGTTCTACTTCATAATATTCAAATATTGAAATGAATGCATGAAGCCCACTTCAACACGTCTTCATAAATAAATGCTATAATTTGAATAACAAAATCATACATCCACAATCAACATCAGGACATTTAATATTTGTTTTGAGGGACGGCACACAGGGTCGCACAATAAATGGGTGGGTTTTAAAAATCAAATCCCTGTAATTGTCAAATATAGACTGAAGCCAGTGAAGAGTCAAGAATGTATACATAACTTTCTTATGCAAAATCTATAAAATTCAAATAAGTAGAGAAGTGCGATTTTTCTCTAACCAAATGCAAAACAATTAAGTCATCTCTTCTTTTTGGCTATAGATATTTGTAATTTACTCAATTTACGCTATGTTTAATTGACAATTATGCTCATTCTCTATGATTATACATTTCTACAAATTGCCTACATCTAGAACTTTTATGCAAGCTACATATACAGTAAAAAAAAAAATGTAACATAGTTGTGGCATCTAACAGTATATAAATACACAGAGTTCCGTACTCCCAAATGTGCTTCTTTTACTCACTCTCTGAAGAACGAAGCTCTAAAAAGGGTTTAACTGGTGGTCTATCAACTGCTTTTTTAGTCTTAGCTATAGAAAAAACAGTTACCAAAAAGTTTTTGACAGTTAAAAACAAGAATGTGATATAATAGTATATCTTCACCAATTCTTACCATACCTGCAGAAATTGAACACAACATTCCCATTACATTCCCAAAAGTCATTCTGATAAAAGTTTCAGGATGCTGGATGTATTTCCAGTTATCCCTTTGCTAGCCGACATCAGTAATTGACTGCTGCTTTGTAAACAGTCTGGGACAATATCGAAGCTTATTGATTTATTTTTACAGGTAAGTATAAATACTACCCCACTACTGGGGTATGCATCATATGACCAGTTCAAATATTCATCAGCTTGGACATTAAGAAAATTAAGGGATGTTAGAGCCTATCTGATTAATCCTGATACTGTTGCTGATAATGATCCCTGAGAGGCTACTTGCAGAATAAATCTCAACATGAGGTGTGAAATATTAATCAGAATGAGGTTTTCACCCTCTGAGTTGATCATAGAGATATACCCTGTCCATAAAAGGGTGGGGAGAAAAGGTGAATGGTACATATTATGTCTGTATTTGCACACACACTCTAAGGACTTGTATAATTGAAGTACTGTTTATTAAACAGACAGGAAACTCTTCAGTTATTATACATTGATGTCAGATGAAAACAAGTCTGATGTCAGAGAAACCCTACTGTCACGCTACATTTAGAGAGCATGTTGACATTTAGGACCATTAATCAACCCACACACAAGTACCCACATTCCCAGCAAAAGTGGAACTATTAATAATGGATACTGTTTATTCAATGTTTGCTGTTAAGATAATTATATTCTACAGAATACATGCTAGTTCTGTCTTCTTCAATCGTATTTTTTTTTCTCAAATAAACCCTGGTACTCGGATTATGTCTTTTAAGGATATCTATATGATACAATAAAAGGCCTATAGTACCTCTTTCTACTTCGGCTAAATCTAGTCCACCAATGGTACTTGTGTTGATTTTTCCTGTGCTGCCGTAATTCTTCTTCAGCTTGTTCAGATGCATTTGCTTGTATGATCCTGAATGATAAAAAAAGCAATTTAGAACAGATCCATATTAGGAATAATCTACTTATTTATACACAGAGCATTTTTTTTTTTTTAAATATTTGTGTCACACACTGCTATAACTTTCAATGGCTTGATGCTGGAAGAAGTTGTTTTATGAATCTTAAACATCATGATCACCAAGCGGGGTCCAGTTGCGATTCATTGGAAGAAATTTAACCTTTTCCTTGTGTAATGGGGAAAAAATTGACATTGTCCTTGTCTAAAATACCATCTTGAGGATTACATACCTACCTTTGTGCCAAGTCTGTGGTTAAACACTTTTCTTTTTACTACAATGTTATGTACTGATCAAGATTTTTACACTGCTCATCAGTGTGACTTATTTGATCTTGTCCAAATGACCTTGATTCAGGTCAGAATACATCTGATTTTTGTGTTGAGTGTAACCTTTAAGACTTTTCTATCAAGAAGTGTCAGACCTTACTAGATTTTACACTTCCAGTCTTTGTGAGCATGAATTTAATTTGTCCAAATGACATTCGATTTGTCCATTACAAAATCATTTCACATTTCTTATCCTTCTGAACTCGAGCTTATATTAGTTATGACCATCAGTATTTAGGATTAAAACACATTCTCTGACCATAAGCAATCTTTATTAAAAACATCAATTTTCAAAGTTGTTTACTTGAAGGAGAAAAAAAACTTGGACAAAGAACCAGCGAGACCTGAAATAACTTACTTTCGATCTTCACCCCTAAGGAGCATAAAAAATGCTGTTCATTCTCCCTTTTAGAATCTTCTAATACAAATAAAAAGGACACCTACCTGATTCTTGCTGTGACTGCTGATCTTCCGCAGCATTGATGCCCACCACAGTGATGCGGCGCTGTGGTGGCTTTCGCTGCTTGGGTGTATGGTTGACTTCAGTTGATTCATCTCCTGCCCATGTTGCTCGCATAGGTTTTGGGGGCCCATCATTTATGCTTCCCTGTAAAATCAGATGCAATTTATCACTTTGTTGATAATATAAATATCATTAATTATTTGGTCTTGACATTGATTCAAATACATTTGTATCAAGTTATTAAAAAAATTTAAAGTTCTTATACACACTTTGAACAATTTTTCAATGAAGTACCCTATCCCAACTTTCTTTCTTAACCCTTTGGACAATCTCTTTAGTCACACTATTTTCTTGAGCAATTAAAAGCTTTTTAATTATCCTTAACACAGTATTGGTAAATATTTTTCTACCTTTAACAGACGTTAAATGCATCCAAATATTACTTTCTATTAAGGTATACCACCTTTAGAATAAGTACAGAAAGGTTGTTGATTTCAATTATCACTATGTCTTTAATTTCAAGTAAAAAACATTAAAGATTGCTTTTTTATGTACTTAAGGTTAAGTGACCAATTTTTTTCAAAATGCAGTCATTCACAGACCTGCCCACTCTAGTCTGTTCAGTCCGAAATGTGTATGTACATATATAAGTATTAAAAAGTACAAAAATAGTTCTTGCAATGGAGAGCAAGCCACAGTGAAACAGGTCAATATTTGTGGTGCGTCTTAAGTATTGTGTCTATGGCAATGACAACACTTATCAACACACCACTACTTGAGAAGAACTGCTCTGAACTATGTGGGGCTCTGCATGACAACTTCAAATCAAGTCCTCCCGAAATGCTCATTTTATTAATGTTCTTCACTGTCATTTTTTGGGTTCTGACAATCACATGAAGTCTCTTTAGTCAAACATTATCGTTTGAGTAGATGGCCATTGTTTGATCACTATGAACTTTTTACTTTTATCCCAGCAGTGCTTCTTTTCACTGTAAGAGATAAACCACTGGTGGGGGGTCAGAGCAAGCAAATAATACTCTCTTTATCCAATCAAACTACACATTTTTCATCCATTTTTGATCTTTAAAATTTGATCGATCTTTGCCATTTTATAATTACTTCCTATTTTGAGCAAATTTATGGTCATCCTTGTACCAGACCACCTTTTTACATGAGAGACACATTATCCTCTTTCTAAAAGCTTACAAAAAATTGCTACAAATGACTAACAATTCATCTTTTTAAAGCCGTAAGGAACATTCTCAAGTTTAGCCACTAGTAATGTGAAGGAAGTTCTTGTGCTCTAAATCAATTTTTGTTGTTTAAACAATTGTTTGAATTCTACAATACTTTGTTTGCCCAAATAAATGCCCTAGGCAATTAAAAACTGAGATGGGGAAGAGGGATCACATACCAAAGAAGTGATGGTCAAGATTTAGAAGTACCTTAGTAGGTAATCATTAGGTTTTCCTAGAGAACTAATGTAGAATAGCCAAAATATACAGTAGAATCATTATATTCATAGGGTTCAGTTTTCACGGATTAATTTATAACCTTAATGGGTATTGATATTCATTAGGGAGATGGTTAAAATAGGCTGAGCATACTGCCAATCTCTTTTATTTTGTGAATAAAATAAAATTGTTTAAATAAAATATTCATAACAAGTTTTCTGCCCATAAAAGTATGTTCCCATGAGCTGGCAAGTTCCACAAAAAAGGCCCCAACAAACTAAAATGATTCTACAGTACAACAATAGAATTGCACATACATAATGTACAATATAGTTCTAATTTAGCCTGAAAAATCCATAAAATTACAGTTATTTTTTATCTTGTATTTGAGTGGATAAGCAATTTAATTGGCATTACAGGTTTCTGTAGTTTGAAATAATTTGGGGAGTGGTTATAAGGGTTGAGTAGTTACTGGGACAATGTTCAATTGCAATGAATTCATGTGCAGGTGATTAAATGAGCAATTTGCATAAATAGAGTTGTATCGATTTCAGACAGGAAGAAAAGTTTTCGACTGCATTGATTACAGATGTAGAAATTGAAATGGCTAGCCAGGAATCAATAAGTGCACCAACATTCATGTCTTTAAGCCCAGTCCATAATAAATGCAAAAACATTTAGCATACCTTGCAGGATAGAAATCAATCAGATACTTCGATACTGCATTGGAAGAAATGGGCCAAAACTGACATTAAACGAAAGATAATTAGGTTTTCCTGTTGTCTATGAAAATAAGAGAAGTCTAAGTGGTAGTTACACAATACCTTTGGAAAAACCCAGTCTGTAGCACAAAAATTTGTTTTTTGAATAAATCAACTAAACAACATTCTTAAACAGAATCCACTTAGTTAAATGGCTTTCTACACAAGTAATTACTTAAGACTGCATAACTTAAGATATCATCAATGCATGTTGTTGTCAACAAACAAAACCTTTAAGAAGATCTTTATCATTTCCTCACCTCAAATAAATGTCCCACCGGTGGTCCCAGATTGACAAATTTAGTCAAAACAGGCACGTAGTCTATCACACCCATTGAGAGCTAATCCTTTAAACTTGAATAATCAGAATACTGTTAAAAGTCCCTCTCCTGCTTTTTTGTTAATCCTTAAAACAACATTAATGTGCAAATAATTCCATCTCCCACCATAAGTCACTCCGCACAGAAAAACATAATTCTGCTTCAGTCTGAGCGTGTCTCGCGTCTCGTCTCTTTCACACACTAATTATCAGGTCTCTTGTAGAAACCCGCATTCTTTGGACAACTCTATGGATCAATAGTCTTTCACTTGTTTGAAATTAAATGGTGCATTTTGAACGCACTGATTTCTTTGGGCAAAGTATAGAAAGAGTCCTAGTGAAGCCGTCCTTAAGAAATTCTCTTCACAACTCAATGATTATTATTGACAAAATTTCATGCTATACAGATTTTGAGAGGGATTGAAATTCAAGACACAAATCCAATGATATTATTTTTAACCTCACTACCTGTCAATAGAACCCAAAGAACAAAATTCTATACCCTCTTCGAATCTATTTTAAAGAGTTCAATGTCCAAAATCACCATCTTGTTATATGTACATTAATGGTTATAAATCATGTAAATTACTATTACAACAAAAATCTCAGTCTCAACATGGAGTAGATAAACTCTCAGAGAAAATAAATAATTCTGATTGAGACCCGTGGTTTAAACTGAGGAAAATACATATGCCAGATGCCTTAGGTAATGTGCAAATTTTCAAGACTTAATTTTCAAAATGAATACTAACGTGTCCTTTAAATTGACAGATAAAGCTTATTAAAGAACTTGAAAAGATGCCTCCATTGGTACAGAAATGACAATAATTGTAATAGGAAATTAAACCCAGATTGAGAAAAGGCACTCTCTATCCAGAGTTGTTGTTCCCTCTACGTTCTCACATGCACCTCTGTCAATGCTTGTTATATAAGATTCTTGGAAAATTTGTAAATGATTAAATAATAATTGTATTTAATTAATATATTTCTTATCAGAAAACATGATTTATTTTAATTTATTACCCCTTAAAAGAATTTTTTAAGTAAGTTTTTAATTTTGTCTCCGCAAAATAGTTCCCTAAAAAATCGGAAAATAAATTGTTTTGAGGGATGATAGATTTAAAGTAGATGATAAATTATCATCTTTATCGATAATTACAATAATTAATTATCATTTTGATTTCAAATTTTCACCATTTAAAACTTGTAATAGAATCTTGTACCATGAGCGTTGACAGAGGTGTTGACAGAAGACAACTCTGGATAGAGAATGGAGAAAAGACAACCAAAGAAAAGAGAGGTAACTCTTATTTACTAACAGTTTACATTTATTAAAAACTCAATCTTTAAATCATTTAAATGAATGTAGAACATTAATTGTATGTGCATTAATCCTTAACCAAAATTATGCCAAAGCTAAATCCAGCCCTGTGCCACCTAATAACCTTTAACCCTTTCACATTAAATGGTACCTGTAAAAGGAATATCTATCTGATTGAGTATTAGAAGGAAGAAAAAAATTGTATTCTTTCAAAATTCTGTCAGACGTTTTTAAAATAACTCTAAAATATTATTCTTAGTGATATTTTTTAAAAAAAATTTCCAATACACCTAGCTGAAATCAGAAACACAGGATTAAAGAGGAAGCATTTTAGTCACTCAGTATTTTTAGCATTGACTGGCGATGTTTTTATTGCTTCTGTTTCTAAATGTGTAATTTATCTGGCATGTTAAATGTTAACATTCAGTATTACAAATACATGTCCTCTTACAATAAAGTCTTACATAAATATTACATCTAGTTTTGGGTAACATTGAAAATTTTCACCCTAAGAAAACCATTGTCAACTGAGGTGCACGATGGTTTTCTTAGGGTGAAAATTTTCAGTGTTACCCTCAACTACATGCAAAATTTATTAATTATTATATTTTACAGAACGTTTTATACGAATAATAAAACAGTGAACTGAGTGTGCTTTAATTCTGTGCTGTCAAAATTTTTTGGAATATCACCTATCATAAAGCAGTGTTGACCGTTCCCACGTTCGATCTCGATGGAGGGCATGGTTTTATCATTTAGAAGGCAATGGTGTTTTTTAACAAATGTTTCTTGACAAATCAGATTCAACTTATTTACATGAACATGATGAATGTATAATATTACAACCTATGGCTTTTAGTTCCGATCCAAGTGTATCAATACCACTGCCACCTTTAGACAGTAAATACAATATTTTGTCATATTGTGGTATGTTTTTCACTGTGCAGAAGGGCACCAACACTGAGTGTACTTACGTAAAAGTTAAAACTACTTCATTTCAAACACTATCACTGCTAAGGATACCTCCTTTGGTTGTTTATAATTTATACTATATGATTCAGAAAATGTTCATAATGGCATAAAATGTTCATAAAAGCATGTTCCACATGGCAGCATGAAGTACTTCTACAACTGTTCATACAAATAAGTTGAAATAACAGTACAAAAATTATACATTGATTCACCATTTTCTATATAGACGTGTTAAATGGTTTCTATTATTTCATTAAAAAAAAAAAACTACTGATAGGTGAGGCCCCTTTGCATTTATTAAAATACTGGTGTCACTAACTTTTATGGACTACTGTGTTTCCAAAAAAAAAAAAAAAAAAAAAAAAAAAAAAAAAAAATCATAATTTTACTGTATTATTATGGAGAAAAAAAAGAGTAGAAATCCTGGTGTGGATGAATATATGTAGCCTTGGATTTAGATATGTAATGAGTAAAATTTACGAGTAATCGGTTGAGCCCAGACTTCTACTAATAGCACTAACTCTCCTTAAAATTTACTTCCACTTGATTCAGTCTAGCCCAGAGTACACACAATTTAAAAATGTACAAACAGGAATACTGTCTGTGGAAGTTAGACACATTCTTTTTTATTTTATCACACAAATATTCTAAAAGTATTCAAACCAATATAACTTAAAACAAACATTTCATTCATTTAAATTTCACGAACTTAACATGACGGTAAAATGTGTAAAGAATACTGGGCAGGTGTCCAAGTCCAGATTAGTACAATAAATTTAAGTCTTTTGAATTTGGGGCTGACCTCAAGTAAACATAAGAATTTGGAAAGAGACTATGTACTTGGCATGCATTATAACACTAGACGTTCAATAGAACACGGACATACTGAACAGCTCTTGAGCCAGCCACTTTTACCTTACTTTGAATAACAATTATTTGCCCTCTAAAATTGATAATTGTCATTAAAAAATTCCTTATGGACTAAAACAAACACTTACACAAAAGACACTATGCATAAGGCAATCATTTTATCCATAAACTACCAGCGACCAGTGTTTATTCAAGAGATCCATATCTATGAACCAAATAAAGGGCTGAAAGGGGCTGCTGTCTTGCTAATCTTTACCAAGGATGAACCATCCTTTTAATTAGTGAAAGATTTCTGTACCACAGTAAAAAATTCTCAATGATCAAAAAGAGATGGTCAAGTCTTTTTCGTAATTATATTTTTTACAAAGAAAGGAAAAAAATCTTGGATGCTAAACAATGTATACATCAAAACAGATGCACTGGAAGAAGGATGATGCAATGCAAAATGCAGGTCTTGTAGACATCCCAACTGATAAATGATTACAAAAAAATATCTAAGCTATTAGAGTGAGTGCCAGAACCAATATTTGGAATGCTTTTTCCTAGTTTTATTTCACAGACAATTACATATGTAATAAATAACATTCCTGAAGAATTTTCCGGTAGTTTGCTTTTAAATTTCAGATAGGTAACAAAGATTAGATAGGTCATACATCAACAAATGTTATAATTCTATAGATAAGAGAGACAAAGTCTCATACCAAATGAATGTTCTGAAAGATGCATTAGCAAAGTTCATGATCATGATTACCGGTACTGCTTTTCATTTTCGTTTAAAATGTATACATATCAGCAGTTAGAATGCATTCTAAGACGTAACATGTCATACATGGAAATTTGGTAGAGTAAGAGGGAAAAACTTTGATCTTGTCCACTTTTCAAAAAATTTAAGTTGTAACAGGCAACATCCATGCTAGTATGGATGTCAGGGCTGCTTACAATTACTTAAGAATGGACCTGGTCTAGAAACTTTGAAAGATTTTCCTAAATTTTGTAATACTGAAGCAATCAGCTTCAAAAAAAAAAAAATGAAAGATTTTCCTAAATTTTGTAATACTGAAGCAATGGGCTTCAAAAAAACATATATATTTATCAATCATAACACCCCTCTAATGTCAGAACAAAAGCCATGACATAATATTGTTATGAATTGTGATAACAGAAATTTCTGACCACTCTAAAGTTTGAAAGATACCAAAGTTGAAACAAAGTGATATCTATGTGTTCATCAATCAAGTAACACATCATCATTTTCTATTAAATATTCCCCAATAGTTGAGGAACATTCGAACAAATTCATCTCTCATGTTGCTTTGAATAAATGGTTTCCTCTTGGAGAAGGAATTGTTGCGTGAACTCTTAGCTGGCAAACTTTTATAGTTTCTATCAGCACAATAGTTTTGGTGTTGAATGCATTTCAACAATGCACCATGTACATACAAGCTATGTGAATATTTATAAATTTAATAATCTTAAGGTCTTATGCAGGCAGACTGTTCAAATAATTTTAGGCGTTCCTACCAAGTTATGAAAAAAAGTTTTATTGTGAGGAGATTTAAAACAACTCATGTTTTCCATCTTTCCTTGGTCCCTACTTACACTGCAATAAAAAAATCCCACAAAGATGGATTGACAAGTTTATTGGGAAGAAAAATCTCAAAATGTTTATCAGTATAACTTAATCATCAAAGTTAAGTTAAATTGATCTTCCAAACCAATCAAGCAAAGTGAATCTTCATTTGATTGAATTTCACTCTGTTTCTTTGGGCCTTATCAACAAATTTCATCAAAAAGTGAATGATAAATTCAAATTCTGTAGTTCATCTTGAAATTTGACATCTAATTAAACTTTTAATGAAAATGATAGATGAGTTTAAATTCCTGATAATGAGGACCATTTAATTAACTTTTCCCAGAACTCAAACAATTTACATAGCCAGGGACATGACAATGTTATTCCTTTAATAGTCAAGGTTTTGGCACTCTCACACCTGTACCTCTCCTAGGTTTTCCTCTGACGTAGGGTCTAAACACTGAAGACAGATTGGCTACTTAATCATAATATTGCAGAATGTTGAACCCTATTATCAAATAAGAAAACAATTGAAAAGTTTGCCGGTGTGCTTACATGAACTTTTTTTTCCTTCAAGAGCCTGCATACTTGATTAGTTCTAAGCATTAAACTCAACTGCAATCTTAATGACCTTTCTAATGGGTGCAAACATGTAACTGGATGTTTCTTTACATAAAGGCTTGACATGGTACCGCTAATGGAAATATAAGCACATATTTAATGCAGTTTCTATCTAGGAATTATCAATAAAACTTGTTCAAAATCCCCTGTCTATACCCTAGGTCTAAGGAATTTGCAAATGTAAGGGCAAAACTTTTAAAATAGGTATGTGTGAAACTTTTCTGGATTACCTTTTAAAGACATACTAAACCCTTTCCTCACATAAGAATTTCAAAGCATATCAAGAGTAGAAAAGTCTGGTATAATTTGAGAAAAAAAATAAAGCAATTTCTTTTAAACCTCAGAAATGTCAAAGTGTACATTTCCCTCACTTAGTAATATTTAGAAGTTATTCTTTAAATTCTCTGTTAACTAGCGAATCTTTCACTTGTCATTAATACTTTTGGAAGAAATGATGTTTAAGTCTGATTGTTCCAAAAAATAACACTTTTAAATCTTCCCAAACTTGTTTGACTTGATTGGTGACCTAGGTTATCCTACACTGTCCAAAATTGGAAGGGCCTTTAACCATGTGTACACAAAGAAATTTACTTACAAGGCTTATGGCAAATACTTATTTATAGTACACAATTTACAAATCTCCACTTCACTCTTCTTCATCTGAAATTTTATGCTTATATTGTAAATGTTTTACATCCACTTAAGCTTTAAAAACTCCAGAACAGACTATTCTCTTAAATTTAATGATATATGTGGCAAATAAAAATTATGCATAAATTATACTTTTATTAAACTCAAATCATTAAATAGAGATTCCTACTTTCTGTCCACCTGTCTGCTCAATTATTTGTACAAGTTTGTCAAGCCTGCAACTGATCTATTCATGTCTTCACATTGTGTGACATCACACTGAACCGAGGTCAATAGTTCATATGTCAAATGGTCAAGGTTACTGAATTATTGTAGCCACTGACCTATATGTTAAGTCTTCTATCTCTGAATTTCAGTCACGAAAGAGAATGATTTCATACTTCTAACACCATTATTCTTGTTCAGATTGTCCTTACTTTAGGTCATGTCTCAATGTCAAGGTGTCTCTTGACACTGACTTAAATATTACAATAATGGAATGACTTGGTTCAAGCTGTTCTTACTTATATATATATATATATATATATATATATATATAATTTAAATTCTTTTGATTTATAGATGCCCAAGTACAATTTTCCAGCTTATTTTTTTATGTTTTGTTTTGTTTTTGTTTTTTTTTTTTAAGAGATGTTTAAATTGTCTCAAAGTATATAAATTAAAAATAATGATTTTAATTTGGATCCGAGTGTAAATTATAATAATGATTAATGACAAGGTTTCTTGTTCCCTTTAGGAGCAAAGTTTATCAATTTTATATGAGCTAAACTGTGATCCAGATACCTAAAAGCCACAATCACCCTGATGATGTAAAATTCACTTTTTAATAAAGAACCCCATAAAAAAAAACACCAAAGATTTTCTTATTATATTGTACTTGCACGCAACCCATCGCCCCCTTTTTTTACCCTTGGTTGGATTTTGGGAGTCTGCGTACTAAGTTTCTTGTTGCAGAAAATATTCACAATAATACTGTGAAACCATTAATTGGAATAATTACAGTACATGTATAACTAAAGGCATGCAGTTCAGCAATAGACAGTGTCCTTTATATAGTTTTGTATCATAATTAAACTCTGTGTACCCATAGCAAGAGTATCATTTAAACAACTTTCAATTTTTCTCATAAAAATATATTTCCTTCCTTTTTCTCTACAAAACAGTTTTCTTTGCCATCTTTTTTTTTTTTAGATAAAAAAAAAATCACCAGTGCACTTGCCTTTTCTATCCAATTCATCAACAAATTGGACTACTGTAGTAGAGTTTTTGGTGGCTTACTATTCCATCTTAATTTATTGAAGTTTCAAGCATAAAATAGGTTGGGAACAATTGCCCCAATGGGATATAAAAACCTGTTTGCGATATAATATCCCATGGTAAACAGAAAATTTTAGTACAAAAGAAATAGAAAATCTATTTAGCTATAAATATAGTACATCCACATAAAATACAATAAAAGCACCAACTTTTGGTAAAAAAGTTTATCTGTATCTCACTGTTTAGGATATTGATCCCTCAGAAGATAACAAAAAAAAACCTTCTTGGGGATCAATCTCACAAACTGTAGGGTTATAAAACCTTGCTTGCCAAAAGGTGTTGCATTCAACATGTTCAATGTATATGTATCACAATGTACATATGCAGATAAAAAAATACTAAAAATATAATTTTTACATATTTTTTGCACGTAAATTTATACAGCATTTGGGAAATTATATCCTAAACAGTTATTTTATCCCAATTGGACATAACCTGTTAAATACTCTATAAATAAATGAACTATTTTTAGATTGGGCAAATAACTCTGAATCAAATGGAGATGTATATATTGCCTTCTCCAATCATCTTCTTTCACATTGAAGTAAAATGTTAAATAAAGAATTGCTTTTTATTTTCTACTTACTTGCTGGTTTCTTTTCTCTCTTGCATCTCTCTCATCCTCCCAAGGAAAGTTGCTTCTCATGCTTGCACTTTTAAATCGCCTGCTTGGGCCAGGAGTTCCATTCTCAATGGTACTGACTGCTGGTGTTGACCTAGCGGATGAAGTTACCGATTCAATCTCCAGCGTATCCGACCTAGAAATGTGCCTTGCTGATCCACTATTTCCAACAGCTAGGACCCAGTCTACATCAGCTCCGTGAACATGGTTCCCTGTGCGACTTTGTGCTGAAGATGGTATGGGCATCGCATATTCCACTAATCCTTCATGGTTCAGTTTGGGGAGTTGGCGTCTTGCTAATCGAGCCTGGACTGCTGCCATCACCCCCTCCCCTTCAGCACTCAGTTCCACCCCATCCACTGCATGGACCAGGGGTTGCAGACGACCCTGTCCCATGGCTTGGGCTATCACAGATAAGCATTCCAATGTTGCCTGTCTCACTTGCCTCTTGTTGTCACAAAGGGCTGGTGCTACTACTTGGCAAATTCTGGGAAGATCAAAGTCATAGCTAGGGAAAGTGAGGAGAGCTGCTATAATAATGTTCACAGTGTCAAGTCTTACTCTGGAATTTTTATGATGGATGTTATCAAATATCACAGTTAGTACAGGTTTGGGCTGATAGCTTTGCATCATTTTAATTGCAACTCTCATCACAGCCTGACGAACAACAATTTTATTATCACCCATGCGCTTTGCCAAAGTTGAAGACAATGGTTTCAGGTACTGCTTCACATTTTGTCCCAACTTTTCAACTAATATATTAAGAATTTCTAACGTCACTGTTGTAATTTTAAAGTTTGAGTCATCAAGCAAATTGCTTAAAAAACTTATGAAAGGCATCATATGTGGCAAAAGATTGCTTGTCACATCATTCGATTGCAAGTCCTTCACCAGGTTCTTTAGCTCCTCTACCCCTTGAGCACGCAGTTTGAAATTTTCCTGATCACCAATCTGCTTCATAACATGACTAGGGATGATGCCAAACTCAAATGAGTCCACATACTGAGCTCGACTTGTGTTTGGGGGTCCATTCATGATTTGGGGACCTTGATCAACAACCTTCGGAGACTTTGAAAATGGAGGTTTTGAATTGCGGGGAGTACTTGCAGTTGAGCTGTAACCTTCAGAATAATCCACTTCCATGCCAGTTAGTTGACAATAATACCGCCTTAGAGGAGTTGACAATTTCTGAATGTAAACACCAAACTCCCTCTCTCCCACAAGACTCTTGATTTTATCCATTGTGGTTAATGCACACTCACGAATATTGTCCTCCACTGAGTTATCCAGGAGCTTCTTTGCCAATGACTGTGTGATTTCAAAGAAATTTTCTCTCTGGAACTCTGGAGTGAACAGCATTGGCAATGAAATGACAGTCTCCTTTCGAACACGAGGATCACCATTTTCCAAACCATGTTGAACAATAGCTTTAAGCAACACCTGTACATTATTTGTGTATTTCATATACACATGTAATGTCTGTATCACAGCTCTCCTCACAGTGATTTTACTCTCTCCTATGTTTGGAATCAGTTTGCCAAGTATGACATTCATGCAAGTATCTAGGTCATCTCCAAACTGGGGTATTACTTCATTGATAAGCTGGATGCATTTCAGTCTGACGTCCCAATTTGTGTCGGATAAAGCAAGTGATAGTCCATTGAAAATCGCTTTTGGGTCATTGTAGGGAAGTCTGCCACCATTTCTCCGGACTGTAATAAGCAGTTGCTCGAGTATTTCAACTCGTCTTTTGAAGCTCTCTTCTCTAAGCTGGTTGAGAACTTCATTCTGTTCCATAGTCCAGACCCCTGGTTGGTTCGATTCTAAATAAGAGGCATTATTAAATTCATGGACCGGGAATTTGGTAACGTGTGCCTTGGCGACTTTGCCAGCCATCTAACCTGTAACACTTCAAATTTGTATCGTTAATGAAGTCAATGAACACGTCTGCTTCTTTCAAGACACTGTAGTGTCCATCATATCCCATGCAAAAGACATTATCTCTTCCAATCCCTTCGTAATGCACTGACAGAAGTCATTTTATCCTTCACATTCTTAGATAGCAGTCCAAGATGGCCGAGTTCTTCACAACAACACAAACTAATGGAATCACGTGATTAGAATAACTTGCCCGTATGACAATGTTAAACAGTAACATAGGTGCGGATCAATATATTTCACATACTATGTAAAGTTTAAAAAAAACGTGTCTGCAGGGGCATGCATGTATTATGTTTACGATATCAATATATGTTTTCTTTGTTTTCTTAATCGATTGTATTATAATTTCTCAAATAATTATACCTATAATTACCCAATTAAAATATAGCTAATCAAGTGTTAATTGAATATATACATTCAGGACATCTAATTAATTAATTAATTAATGCATGCATCGACATGATTTTTTTTTACTCTATTTAAAATCAGTTCATACTCAATCTCTTTATTTTCGGTTTAGAGAGTTTTGGATGATTTTTTTCCCACGGGGCGAGGGTGTGTACATGCGGGGAAGGTGGGGGGGGGGGGTAGCCTGTTTAAAATTTCTTTATTGCATAATACACCCATAAGGGTCAAGCAATACAATCCATCATAAAAAAGAGAGAGAGAACAATGAATGTTTATAAACAATTTAAGCAATTTACTCAATATGTTACACCGATGTGGACCTTTTATTTCTTAATTTATAAAAGTGCAAACGGCCGGTATAACTTCAAGTGTTGAACTAAGTATATATATCAAGTTTCTGTATGGGTGATTTGAGATAGAATGAGGAACAATTATCTATAGAATAGTTGTTATAAGTATATTCCTTGCTTGTATATATTACAATTATATTTTAACAATCTTCTGTTTGATGAAAATAGAAATATTACGGTGGGAAGAGATTGGAGGGCTTTTGCACCCACTATACAACTGCTATACAACGTTTCGACATTCAAAATATTTTCCACATCAACTTCTGTCCCCACCGTTAGAAAATTACTACTTTTTATGGCATAATATGCATACTGCTGTATATAAGTGTTAAGAGAGAGAGAGGGGGGGGTAAACAAATTAAAAATCATTTCATTTTATTGGTTTGCCAAAAACTATTCCATGAATTTCAGTTTACAAAACTTCACGATTTCCATTTTGTTTGTTTTTCCTTTTGATATTCCTACTCCATCAAGACAAAACCCAAAACAACGACTGAGGTAAATTAGTATGAAAACGAATTGTATGCAAACGACAGTGCATTTCTCTTGTATTTATCTCTTATGTTTATCTTTTTAGGTCACCTGAGTCACTGAGATGACCTATTGATATATATGATATATTTATATGATATATATTATATGATATATATATTGATATATGTTTTTTTGTCTGTCGTCGTGCGTCGTCCGTCATTCGAAAATTTTGAGCTTCTTCTTTGGAACCGCTGAACCAATTTCAACCAATTTAGGCATACAGCATCAACGAGTGAAGGGGAACAAAATTTGTGAATATCATGGTCCCTCCTCCCCAACCCCCAAAGGGAGGGGGGGGGACTAAAACCATAAAAAAATAATGCAATCTTTAAAAATCTTCTTCTTTTCTCTTGGACATCAAGCAGTTGAACTGTTGCCATGATTGTAATAAGAAGTGAGTTCTCAAACAAAATCGTGAAATTCATGGTTCCAGGGTAAGGGGTTCTGGAGTTAGGGCTCTAATGATCATATAATAAAAATGCATAAATTCTTCAAAAATCTTCTACCCCTTTATATTTGGCAGGCAAACTAGGTGCATGTCGGGTTTTGATGAGCAAAGGTGACTCTTCCAAAATTGAGAAATTGGTTGCCCCAGGGTCAGGGGTTCGGGGGGGGGGAGGGGGGGGGGCTCTGTTGATAATATTGTGAAAATGCATTATTTCATTGAAAATCTTCTTCTCTGCTTCTGAGTATTAAGAAAACAAACTGATTGCATGGTTATGATAAGCACTGGTGCCTCCTCCAAAATTGTGAATTTCGTGGCCCCAGGGTCAGCGGATATTTAAATAGTGAAAATGCATAAATTCTCCGAAAATCCTCTTTGCTCCTGCGTATTTTTGAGATAAACTAAGTGCATGGTTATAATAAGCAAGGGAACCTCTTCCAAAATTGTGAAATTCGAGGCCCCAGGATCAGCAGCTCTTATGAAGGAGGGGGGAGGGGACTCCATTGATTATAAAGTGGAAATGCATTATTTCTTTGAAAATCTTCTTCTCTGCCCCTGGGTATTAAGCAAACAAAACTAAGTGCAAATTTATGATGAGCAAGGGAGCCTCTTCCAAAATGTTGTATTTCATGTCCCCTTGGTTAGGGATGTTGGTGTTAGGGTGGGGCTGTGTTGAATCTTTAGTGAAAATGCATTATTTTTTGAAAATCTTCTGCTCTGCTCCTGGGCAAACAGTGTACAAAGTTGTAATAAGCAAGGATATTTTCACGGCATTTGTGAAATTCTGTACCACTTGGTCAAGTGTTCTGGTGCTGGGCAGGGCTCTGTTGATTTGTATTCTTTTGAGAGAAGTTATTTCCCTTTGCTATTCACCTATGATGATTTTAAAAATACTGTAAATGTCATTGAAAGGTCAATTAAATAAGAGAATTATACAAGATTTTTTATTAATATATAATACAAAAAGGACTGTCATTATTTTAATGGTCACATAGACTTTTAAATAAAAGATAAATAAAAATGACACAAAAATACCTTATATTTGTATGTATTAAATGTTCTTCAAAGACCAAGAGTAGCCATTGTGAAAGGAAATGAGATGGGTCCAATAATAGTTTAGTTTGCATAGTGATAGTGACAAATGGGGGCAAGTACAGGCAAGTAGATAGATATACTTAAAGATTTGTTACTGAGCACTTAAGTAATTATTTTCTTGATTCCTGATCATCCTCTTTCTCTTGGGAAACATAACTTCATCTATCAGTTTATTTCATTTTAGTTATACTTCTATGGATCCTTTACAGTGTTGTGTTATACTTGAGTGACTGTCAAGGCCCTTAGACCTCCTGTTCAAAATTTTAAGACCATTTTGATACTCATCAAGAAGAAAAAGAGAAAATGTTACAACTTAACTGCATTTTACTGAAAACAAAAAATATCAGTTGAACCCACAGAAACTGTTTAGCCTGTTGTTTAACCTTTCCCACCAAATGTCGCCTAAAACAGCAGGAGGATTTACTGTATGTTCTATGTTTCTCTGACCAGATATTGATGCTTGCTGATTGGAGTCTTTTACTCTAAAATAGGAAGTGAAAATATCCCTACACACAGGGCACTTGTCTAATTTATTTACACATTCACTACACACACATCCATGCCGACAAGGAAGGAGAACAATGGTCATTTCTACGTCCTGACACACACAGCAAGTGTCAAAAACAATATGGCTGCTCAGTCTTCCTTCACTATTAACCCCAGTGCACTGTTGAAATTCAGAATCACTGTAATAACTTCTTGTTTCTGTCTCTGTACTGGAGTTTTCAGTGGATACAAAGAAAGGCTACAAAAAAAAAAAAATTATAAAATGATTAGAAATTCTCATTGACAAAATATGCTTCTTTTTATTCATAATATGCAGTGACTGTCATGCCTTTGAATGGTTGAAGTATATCCTAATATTACATTATATTTAAAGGTTATGTACTTTTGCCATGTTTTAAAATAGAACACAATTTGAGCAAAAAAATACCCACTATAAGAGTGCCATTTTTTTCCCCATACTAGATCTTTACAGAAACTATTTTTTTTAGATTTGAAACCCATTATAACATCTTTTGATCATCAGACTATTTTTGATTACAAGTACATATTTTTTTAAATTTGTTCCATGAGGTGGCATGGAAATAATGACTATAATATCCAATCATGATCAAACATATTTATACATGAAAGACATTTATGATCAGCACAGCCCTTTAGATCACTTTACTCCAACTGACAAACTAGGGGTATATTTAAAAAAATATACACGAGCATTCCCAGTTTGTCATTCAGTTGAAAGCAATCTAAAGGTCTGTGATCAGAAGCCAAATTAGAACAACCAACAAAAATGGCTCCCAGAAATTAAATCATTTCACTGCAGTGTGCCTACTGAGTAATCATTGTATAAATCCTGTAAAACAATATATTTGAAATAAATGATAAACTATGTGAAATAAAAAAAAAAATTAATAACAAGAGGCCCAGGGGCCACATCACTCACCTGAGCACTATGGCTAGGAAAAAGCAGAAATCAGTTCAGTTTTGAAAGGTTGAAAAGTTTAAATATAAAAGTGGTTCGGGGGTGGGGGTTGATTTGAACTAACTTGAATCTATACTTCATAGGGATGCTTTTGAATTAATATGACAAATAATGGCTTTGCAGCTCTTTAAGAAGAACATTTTTATTGATATATCCTTTGTATAACTATGATCCTCTGTTATGTCCCCTCTATTCTCCTGGGGGGTCATGAATTGAACAAATTTGAATCTACATTACCTGAGGATGCTTCTATTTAAATATGACCAATCATGGCTTTGCTGTTCTTGAGAAGAAGATTTTTTAAGATTTTTCCTATGTATTCCTATGCAAAACTTTGATCACCCATTGTGGCCCAAACCTATCCCTGGGGGTCATGATTTGAACAAATTTGAATCTACACAATCTAAGAATGCTTCCATATAAATATGACCAATTATGGCTTTGCTTTTTTTGAAAAATAGATTTTAAAAGATTTTTAATATGTTTTCCTATGTAAAACTTTGATCGCCAATTGTGGCCCCATCCGACCCCTGGGGACCATGATTTGTACAAACTTGAATCTACACTACCTGAGGATGCTTCCACATAAGTTTCATATTTTCAAGCACAGTGGTTCTTGAGAAGAAGATTTTTTAATGATGCCATTAATTTTTCATGAATTCATGATTATCTCCCCTTGGAACAAGGCGTGGCCCTTCATTTGAACAAACTTGAATCCCCTTAACCTGAGGATATTTTGTGGCAAGTTTGGTTGAAATTGGCCTAGTGGTTATGGAGGAGAAGTTGAAAATGTGAAAAGTTTACAGATGGACAGACAGCTAGACAGACGGACTACAGACAAAATGTGATCAGAAAAGCTCACTTGAGCCTTCGGCTCAGGTGAGCTAAAAACATGAAATTATCAAGTTTATTCAGTTTACAATGTTAGTTATAAATGACTTTATACAGGAACTTACATTGAGAGTAGTAATTTTGTTATCATTGGTGATCAGAAACTGGTGTAAAACTTGAGAATCTAGCTGAACTTGTGGGTCTTTAATGTGCAAGACAGACAGCATAATGACCTAAAATGATTAAGATAAGACAGTGAGTATATAAGTGTCCATGAAACATGAATGCTCTTTCTATTACACAGTGTTTTCCCTTTATTTCAAAGTAAAAGGTTAGAGATCAATTGTAACAGGCTAGGGGTTGAGGTTAATGAAAAAAATCCCTGTGGACCTTACGACAATTATTTTTTGAATGTTTGAATTCTAAGCAGCATTTTAATCAATTGAAGCCGTCAATTTGGCCGGTAACCGATTCTTAGGGAAAACACTGATTACATGCCTCCAAAGGACATAATTCAGGTGAATTTTATCTAAAGTTGATCTTTTCATTTTTTTTTTTTTTTAAATTCTGTTTGCTTGTTGGATATCCCTTTATTCTTCTTTAAAGCTAGATCCATGGCATAGAATATTGAAGCTAAGACCAAAGGGTCTTAACTCTAGTAAACATTTTGAAAATAAGCCAAAATCAAATTTCCCCTTCATTTTTGTTCTTCCAACTTGCATGTCTACAAAACGTCTATTTCCATCACAGCATGCTACCGGTAATCTTGTGACTTTAACTAAATTGAAACAGATGAAAAGATGGATTCAACACTACATATTTCACCCCATTTTCAGTATTCCCCATTTTCATTGTTCATTTGAGATTTGCCCATACACAATGAACATCATTCTTTTAAATAAGACTCAAATCATCTGTGTTTTATCTGATGCCATTCCTTTGACTAAATATGATTCAACTTTTAATACAACTACCGGTAACCATTTCAGTAACTTTATGCTTTTAGCCTTTTAATACAACTAACCATTTCAGTAAATTAATGCTCAATTTTCCATTTTGAAAGCACTAGATCAGAGGTTGAGCAAACATTGATCTTTTTACCCAAACTGACTTTTCAACCATCACAGACTTAAATGAATAAAGATTCAGCATACAGGTCTTTCAATAAGACATCAAATTAAAGTCCCAAGACAGGTACTTATTGGAATGATGAAGAGGCTGCAGTGTCTTTGCTTAGGCTCCTTTGACTGTATAGGTTACAGTTGGGATTTTCATATAATTCAGTCATAAAAATCTAGTCTGATGACAGATAATCGAGTTTATAATAGTACATAGCTAGTTGATTAAGAATACCTGTAAACCAAAACAGTTTACAGAGGTTTTATCAAAGAACGAGGGCGCTTTTGATTGGCGTTCGGCAGGAATCTGGGCGCACTTGAAAAGTGAAAATTTCATTGATCTGTCACACGAAATTTTAGCATTCTTTTGATATATCGGGTTCCTGTGAAATAGGAAAGGGAAATATTTTCTTGATATTGTATTTTGATTTCCTAAAAAAGAACTTGAAAATTGGCTAGATGGATCATTTGGTACAAAATGTTACATTTTGAAACACGTTTTCCTAAAAATTTGCTATCTCTGGGTCATCTCTCCATGATTTTGAAACGTTATTTGTGTGCATTTTAATTCAAAGAAACTAACAAACATTTGTAAAAAAAATGGAGAGAAGACCCAGAGACAATAAAAAATGTACTTTTTCCAAAAAAAATTCCAATGTGTAAATGCGGTGCTTCATTGTCACTTTAAAAACCACAAAGTTTGTGGAGCGGTGATAGCTCAGTAGTATGCGTTACCCGTCCAGTGCACTAATAAAGAAATATTTTTGGTTTGATCCTTGCATGGATCGTTAATATTTTTTTAGTACAAACAATCAATTCTTTTGTCAGTTTAATTTTATGTACTAATTTATTTTCAAATAGATAAATTCTGGTTCTGTTGCACCAGTTGCATTTAACTATACCCTATAGGTGTTTATTGTTTATGTGAAGCGTAACTAAATTTTACATGTAGTATTTATTAAGATAAGCGGACTGATATATCAAATTCGACAAAGTATTTCAAACATGTAAAATGTAACATTTTTCCCATGTGCGTAACTTTGTAAAGTGTGCCCAGCTGTGGTCAGCCGACCAAATCGTAGACATTTAAACTATAAATGTTTCGTACGCCTTATTCCTGCAGATCACACGCCAAACACGCCCATCTTCTTTCTACCTTTCTAGCTGGTACAAGTATATTACACTTCTAGCTTTCTCATATATAAATCTGTTTATATTTGATGTAAAATATAACTTCAACCTATCAAAATGGTATTTACTACACATAATTAGCTAAAAAGATGTACATGTATTAATTCACAGTAGTGTCATAATCTCACAAGGTTGCTATATGATAGTACATCATTTATAACAAACCCTTACTTACTATCTGTAACTCCCCTGCCACAGGCTCCTCTAGAGTACAAGCTACAACAACTGGATAGGTGCTTCTAGGAGGGGCTTTACCATGCTGTTTGATTCTGTCTGGTATTTCTGTGTGCCATTCCAAGTTCTCACATTTCTGGGACCTGATAAATAAAGACAAGCACTGGTAACCAACTGGCATATGTTAAAACACATAAAGACACTAGAAATAGTACTGTAAATTGCTTTTTATTCATGAGAACTTTATTTTCACTTAAGTAAGCGAGACTGTCTGCTAGCGAATATTTCATTTTATTATACCTCTGTGAATTTTTTCTATATAAAAATATGACGAATAAACATGCTATTTTCTCCAAACAGCCCCTACCATGGAATAGTTTTTGTGCTATTTGCCCATGGTGAAATAGTCATTAAACTATTCACCAGCAGCATTCTGTTTCCCTCGCTTTTTATCTCGGAACTCTTCTGGTTATCCAGATTGTGATGCAACACAAATAAAGACTGCTTCGGTATAATAAAACACCTATTTACTGACTATTCGGACAATAGCAAGTTTATCGTCCCCCTCGACAGCAACTATTTCCCTTGGCTGCACCTCGGGAAATAGTTGCTGTCTTGGGGAACAATAAACTTGCTATTGTCCTCATAGCCAGTAAATAGGTGTATACTAGTGTACAATTCTACTTTTAAAGACTATATAGAGTGATAACCAGAATATTTAAATATTTTGTTTCACTTATAGTTACAAAAACAAAACAAAAAACAACAAAAACAACAAAAACAATCTTGTGAAAGTTATGTGACCAACAGTAACCCTTTAGATACTTAGTTCTTCAAACTTAGTGTCTACAGAAAGTTACAAAGAAATACATCAATGAAAATACTTTTTTTTTATTCCTGAGCAGCACATGTACCTCTGTGAATAATGTGAGACATCAACTTTCTTGTCACCAAGAAAGAGTTCTTTTTGAATTCTGTTATAAAGAACCTCCCATGGGTGCTGGAGTTCCTTGTAAAATTCATCTATTTCTGCTTCCCAAAAGAGGCTTACAAAACCAGGTTTTAGTAATGACAACTGAAGATTTAACCCATCTACAAAAGGGGGGATATAGTGTGAAAATGATGATAAAATCTGATGGAATATTAATTCCAAGAAATTTCACAAAGTCCTGCATTAATAATAAAAACATGTTAATAAAACCTTACAAGGCAAAGTATTACCTGATATGCTACTCCTGTTTTCATTTGACAAAGAAATATGGAATGGATTAAAAACTTCTCTCATGGAAACTTCTTGTGTTGATTTCACATGATGAACTGCATTTATGTTTTGTAGGAAGATTTCTTCCCAATTCAACCTTAAATAGATATCAAAGTAACCAGATTCAGTTTTTTCTCAGTAAAAAAATAATTCTGGGTGCATCTTAAATTCTTTACTTACCCAGAGATAAAAATAACAAAGATTAGCAACTGACAGTTTTCTTTGCTAAAATAGATGGCGGTCTTAAAATTACTCTTTATTGTTTATTTCATAAAAAAAATTAATACATAAATAAACATTTTACTATATATGGGTGTATAATTTGTAAAGTTTTAAAATTATACAATGAGTAATAAAAGCAAAGTAGCCAATTAAAGAGGTTAATGATTGACAGCTGGTAAAATCTCGTTGAGATATATGGCTGACCTCTGGTAACCTGTTGCTATTTCAGATATCCATTTTATAAAGTTATCTATTTATACTGAACTTATTAATAAACTTATGAAAATATAACTTTCTGGATAATTTGTTGAGACGAATACGAAGGATTAAGGATGAGTATCGCCAAAAAAAATGCTTAACAATTTTCCTAAAAATTATCATTGACAATATTGTGATATTTTTACATGAAATTTTTATTTTCATTACTTCTTATAATAAACAAATCTACATATTTTTCTTACAAGCATAATTAACATTACCTTACTTTTTACATTCTTATTTATATAATTTTTGTATTTTTTTGTTTTTATGCCCCAGGATCGAAAGATCCCGGGGGTATATTGTTTTTGTCCTGTCTGTCTGTTTGTCTGTCTGTCTGTTGTCAACTTTAACCTTGCCCATAACTTTTGATTGGTTGGAGCTATGACTTTCATATTTCACATGTGTATTCCTTGTGACAAGACCTTTCTTTGGGTACCATCATATTTGACCTTTTGACCTTGGAGTTTGACCCACTTTTGCAAAATTTTATGACACTTTAACCTTGGCCATAACTTCTGAACAGTTGGTGCTTGGGGTTTCAAACTTCACATGTGTATTCTTTGTGACAAGGCCTTCCTTTTGGATACCAACAACTTTGACCTTTTGATCTTGACCTTAGAGTTTGACCTACTTTTGAAAAACTTTAACCTTGGCCATAACTTTTGAACAGTTGGTGCTTGGGGTTTCAAACTTCACATGTGTATTCCTTGTGACAAGACCTTCCTCTGGATATCAACCTCTTTGACCCTTTGACCTTGACCTAGGAGTTTGACCTACTTTTGAAAAACTTTAACCTTGGCTATAACTTTTGAACGGTTAGAGCTAGTGCTTTCATACTTCACATATGTAATAATTGTGACAAGACCTTCCTTTGAATACCAACCACTTTGACCTTTTGACCTTGACCTAGGAGTTTGACCTACTTTTGAAAAACTTTAACCTTAGCCATAACTTTTGAATGGTTGATGCTAGGGCTTTCAAACTTCACATATATAATCCTTGTGACAAGACCTTCCTTTGGATACCAACCACTTTGACCCTTTGACCTTGAAATAGGAGTTTGACCTACTTTTGAAAAACTTTAACCTTGGCCATAACTTTTGAATGGTTGGTGCTAGGGCTTTCACACTTCACAGATGTAATCCTTGTGACAAGACCTTTCTTTGGATACCAACAACTTTGACCTTGACCTTGATGTTTTACTTATTTTTAAAAAAACTTTAACCTTGGCCATAACTTTTGAACAGTTGCAGCTAGGGCTTTCAAATTTAACATTTTTTATCTTTTGGCCTGGATTTTGACTTGCATTTGAGAAACTTTAACCTTCACCATAAGCTGCCATACGGGGGCATCAGTGTTTCACAAACACATCTTGTTTAATAATAATTATGGAACAGAATTGATTAGCTGACAAGCCCAACTTTCAAAAAATTAACTGGCAAATTTAGAGAAATTGCGTCCCTTCATTAAAAAAAAGAAGAGGGTGGAA
Source organism: Saccostrea echinata (assembly GCF_033153115.1). Classification (NCBI taxonomy): domain Eukaryota; kingdom Metazoa; phylum Mollusca; class Bivalvia; order Ostreida; family Ostreidae; genus Saccostrea; species Saccostrea echinata. Next base: position 47,776,134 of record NW_026889758.1, read on the forward strand.
GAACTGAAAAAAATTTGCAGACAGAGAAAAATGGTCAACTTTGACCTTTAATCTTTTGCCCTTAAAGTCAATAATGGTCTTTTTCAGATTAAAGAAATTCATGAACTTTATTTTCATTGTAAAAGCTTATAGAGGACTTACGTTATCATCTGATAACTATGTCTGCAATATATAAATTTTCTGACCTTGGGCTTTGTCCTTTTGACCTCAAATTCAATATGAGTCTTTTTAATGTCATATTGACTAATGGTATAAAATCTTATTGCAAAACCTCAAAGAGAACTAGAGTTATCAATAGGAAACCATTTTACAAGAACATAATGGTAGCTGGAGATCATTTGAATAAAAATCAATTATCATTTTAAATAAATTTCATCAACGTGAGAAATCTTTTCTAATTTATTATTCAAATTCGCCCCCCCCCCCCCCCCCTAAAAAAATACATATAGCAAAGTTTTAATCTTCTTCGTCTTTTGTGAATAAAACATTGAAGTATATTTTCATGACAATAATATACATGTATACAACTTAATTATATACATGTATAAATAAATTACAATACGGATTTAGCTTGAAATAATTTTATATTACGTGCTATGTGTACATATAAAAACATACTATATCACCATAATACAATAATTTGATGAAATCCCGAAAAAATTAACCCAAGTCCCGAACCGTCTTTACCCAAGTCCCGAACCATCTTGTCAGTAGTCCCGAAACGTCGTATTAGTGAATGCGGGTGGTTACGTTCCGATTACTTGTTCAACCCGCGTGGTTTCGACACGAATCCATGTTCGACCCGAGTGGTTTCGTTCCAAAGCAATTAATTGCTTCGGAACGAAATTAATTAACACTTTCAACAGTTTTACATTTTATTTTTTCGTCTACATTTTTTTTGTATCGACCACGTATATTTGTGTATCATAATTTGGAGAAATCTACATTAATGTTTAGATAGTGCATATGTGATCACGGTACATTTGAAGAAGTATTTGATTAATTTTTATGGGAAACTGTTCAAATATAATTCATTACTAAACAAATTCAACATCCATGCTCCGCGATAGTACAAAAAATATTAGGAAACCTTCTAACTGCATGTTGACTACACATACGGAAACAACTACCTATTGACACGCACATCTCTGAAGCCATACCATATACAGCTACCGAATATCCATTTATTTACCGCACAGTGTATACCCCTGTACTCAGGTATTCACATATAGGGATATATATTAGAGTAGGTCGAAACCACTTGGGTCGTAACCACGCGGGTCGAACACGGAATCGGAACGTAACCACCCGACACCGTATTAGTCAGGTCCCGAAACATCGTGCATCCGTATCAGAAACCACTTGGGCAAAAAAAAACCTCATGCAATAGCTAGCGTTTCCATAGAACGTTTGTCATTTCACTAAAGTTGATCTTTACTACCTTTTGAGAACTATCACAAATGTGAATACAATCAATATGCAAAGAAATATTTGTTCTCCGGTTGTACTTGTTATATCGTTTTCCAACTCCGACGCCATTGTTTAATGTTTACAATCTACCGGAAATTTCGTCATGCGTATTTTGCAACGACGATTTTCATTGGCTCCGGACAATTACTCTCTTTGCACTGATTGGAAAATTTTCAGAAAAGAAGGAAGCTCATTGGCCAATAACAACGAAGGAAGTCGGTTAGTCGAAGAAAGTAGATGAGAGATGACAACTTGTTTTATTACAGACGACATACGGAGATGAAACTGGACATTAAATGCCATATTATAGAGAAATTGCGTATGATGCGCAAGAACAATGTTTTGTGCGACTTGGAGGTGTTTTCTAGCGACGGTATTAAACAGCGTGTTCATAGTTGTGTGTGGGTTGCAGCGTTTGAAGATTGCCGAACTCTTCTGTCAACTAAATATAAAGGATGTGAGAATAAGACGTCAAAAATAGAATTGCCAAACGTCAGTGGGGATGTACTGTCAACAATCGTAGATTTCATATATGGCGAAGAAATAAATTCAATTCCAGTCGGACTTGATGGTGCATTAAAACAGCTTGGATTTCAGGGTTTTAGGTTTTATCTTGACAGCGGTTTATTCAATTATTCATGTAACCAAGAAAGTTCATTTTCAAGTGTAGAACGGCCAACTGAACAAAAAGACACAAACTCAGACCTCTCTGCTTCACCCCAAATTACAAGTTCAATCAATGAGGTAAAGGTGGAAACCGAAATAATTGAAGAAAATCCATCTCTCTGCTCAGATACTCAAATCCAAGCAATTCCAGTCAGTGTTAAACTTGAACCTGTGGAAATCTCAGAACCTTTTAGTCCTGATAATGAAAATGAAGAACTATTGAATAATATTAAAATTTATTCAAAACAAGAAGATGATGATCAAACAGTCACAGTGTGTGTTGAATATGAATGCTCTGATAAAGAGGAGGATAAGGATGTGTCTTCGGAAGACATACAGGCTACTTCTCAACCCTGTTTAAGAACTGAAGATGAAACAATAACTCTAAGAAACGAACATGAAACAATCAAGTCCACAACAAAAGCTTCACAGGGCAATTCCCCTAGTTGTTTGATGCCAAACCCAGTGCATCCTTCTAAATCATCCTCTGTAAGTGTTGCTAATAACTCAGGATCTAGTCACCCATCTAAAAAGCCCCTTATTTTGCCTAAATTTTCTAACAGTCAAGGGGATGTTGTTACTGTTGCCACTTTCCTTAGTTTTGCTGAGTTGCAGAAAAAAGGAAAAAGTTGGAAGGTACAAGAAAGTCTTCTTCCTATTCCTATGTCAGGGAACTCTACAGAAGCTTTTAATAAACTTCCTATATTTCCACAAAATTCACAAGTAAAATCTGTTGGTGAAAAAAGAGGACGTGGTAGACCAAAAGCTTGTGATACTGAATATGACAAAATGCCGAAAGTGAAAAAGACTTCTCCTGTGCAGGCAAGAAAATATGGGTCTTCAGCAATGGCTAAAAGTAAAGGAAAAGTGAACACAGTAACTTTAGCATCAACAAGTACTAATGTGAATGTAAAAGCCTGTATTACAGAACCAGCTCAGAAGGGAAATTCATCAAGTTTCACTTCAACTTATACCATTCCTGCACAACATCCAGTTCTACCTTTAACCTATATTGCAAAGCACAGCCCAGTCACAAGCACACCACAAGCTTTGATATCTACTGAACAGTCTAAAATAGCAGCGCCAACAAGCTTACCATCTAGTTCAGCAATAGTAACAATCAGTCCAGAACAGCAGACATTTAGAGCTTTGCATACAATGATTCCATGTGTAGATTTTTATGACTCTATAAACCTTGGCTGTATTGGTTCAGTAGCACCCAAAATAAACCCTAGCATCTTTGTACAACCAACTCATACTGCAAGTAAAACATTTCCAATTAAAAGTATGGCTAACCAAGTTTCAAAGCAAGCAGTGCAAGGTGGAACTATTTTAAGTATTCCATCAAATAGTTCATGCATCAATCATGGTAATCCATTCATTCCAATGGTTTCGACAGTACCACAAGTAACCTCAAAACCACAGTCCAGTGTTTTGAAGACTGTGGAGAGTAAACAGAAACGAATGAGTAAAAGCATTTCTGCACCAACTCTTCCACAGAGTATGCCATCAGTGGATGCCCAAAGCAGTGTTGTGAAGTACAGAGAAATCAAACCAAAGATAAAAGAACCAGAAATCCAGACAACTAATGGAGATGTTCAAGAAACTGTTGAGAAACCAATGAGAAAACCTAGGAAGAATAATAGATCTTTACAAATTAATAAGACTCTATTGAATGAATCAATAGAAAAATACATTTTAGACAACGTAAGGAAAACCAAAAGATATAGCACACCAAATTCTCTAAAAATTAAAATGAATTCTCTTCAGAAACAAAGATTTCTGAAAAGGAAGAAAACAACAGACATGATTGCTGAACTGTACAAGAAATCTGGTCGTGAAGAAATCCTGAATGCAATAGATAAATCCATTTTATCTTGTAAAGGACTGGAGAAAAGTAAAAAACCGGACACAAAATGAATTAAAAAAATTAAATTTTAAAAGTGAATCCTATCGTACAAAATTGAATTAGATATTAATAGGGCTATATATGAATCAAGTTTGAATCAAGAACCATTTTATTGTTTTAATTTAGATACAGTACATAAATGTTACATGAGTCTAAAGAAACATATTAGGCCAAATTAAAAAAATATGTGTGGTTCCGGTTACCCGACCGTCCCTATTTTATACCCCCGACCCTAAACTTTTTTTGGGCAATTTTCATATTTTTTCCAGAATTTTCCCCAATTTCCATCAATGGCTCCGGTTTAAGTTTTAGTTTCAGCAATGACGGCCCCCTTGCACAACATAGTGCAAGTGTTTATTAGTGTTAAATCCAAAGCAAGCTAGCATGTAGGTGTACCCTACCAATATTGACTAGTATATTATCACCTACCAATATTGACTAGTATATTATCACACCACATCTAAATGTCATTTGCAAAGTAGTGATAAGTATTATTTAGAAAAATTAAGAAAATCATTTTGTTCAAAAAAAAAAAAAAAAAAAAAAAAAAAAAAATTCATACCTACATACCCTCATTTTTTTGGAGGTGTAACCGGAACCACACATATTTTTTTGTTTGGCCTTATCAAAACTCACCAGTTTTGGTCATGCATTGAAACATCATAGTATAAGAAAGGTTTTGAACAATAGCCATGTCAGATATGTTTAGACATCAGATATTCTAAGAAGGAAACTTCCAGAATGGCTATACTTGTCGTGGTATGAAACTAATTTCTATGACATCAATTTCAAGCTAATTCCTATGATACCTTCACTATTTCTGTAGACAGTGATTAGCACATGCTCACAATGTGTGTTAAGTAACAAAATATTGTTTTCCAATTCTAAGGTTCTGAATTTTCTAAAATAACTGACTAATAAGAAGAAAAAAGTTATGCCAAACCCCCCCCCCCCCCCTCCATTGACATATATGCATCTATAATGCTACTCAGGTATAAATATATTTCACAAGATTTATTGACTTTTTGTACACACATGTAGAACCGAGTCATCAGATTTCATGTGTCCTGCCAGATTAAATAATCCATGAATAATAGGGATCTGTCCCTATATGTGCTTTTATTTTATTTCTTTTTTTACACAAATTATTTTGGTTTTACAAGTAAAGTTTATTGTTTTGGTTTTACAAATAAAGTTGATGAAAAGATTTGATTGAGAGAGTATTTTTAAAAAATAGTTTTTAGTTTTAAGTCTGATTCAGTATTTACTGTTTCTGTTGGTCAGTTATAGCAATACATAGGTAACAAATGCAAGGTTTAAGGTTTTCATGTTAAAAACAAGAGGCCCTTGGGCTTTGAGGGTCACCTGAGTATTATTCCTCAGGGGACATGAAATGTACAATTTTGGTAGAGGGCTAGCTGCTAATTAAAACTAGAGGTACTGTGAGCATTGAGCTCACAAAATGATACCCCCACCCTGATACAAGTATAATGACAAAGTCCATTTTTTGACAAGGGAAACCCCAAATATATGTCCGATCAGAAACATAAAATAGGAGGTGCACAATGGCACTATGTAATAAAGATTCTTTGAAAGTTTCATAAAAATTTTATTCAGTGGTATGGGGGTGTCCGATGGGTATCCCTAAGTGTTACGGACGGAAGGATAGACACCCCCATCACTATATCATTACTTGCTATATTTCCATGAGTAGAGATGGAGATTTTCAAATATGTAATTTCAAAAAATGGCCAACTCCTCAGCCCACCTTTGGGCCTGAACCAAGGGACCATGATTTTTTCATTGAAGAGTTAAATACTGGGTCGGTGTTGTGGATGTCTAGCAGGAAATTTTTTTGCATAATTTCAAAGAGTAGTCGTACATATGTAGTAATAAATTTTATTTATGGTGGAATTATATTCATTTAAGCCCATTTTTCTGTTCAATGTATATAATCTGACTATAAGTAAAAATTACTACTACTACTACTCTTTGAAACTGTGCAAAAAATTTTCCTGCTAGACATCCATAAACAGGACCATCAGTTTTAGTGTTAAAAACAAATTGTATTTCTAATTGCTTCCTTAACTGTGGTATGGTGTTGAATACAAAGAGGGGGTGGGGGTCACTTTGACCTTATAGTATGCTATACACATACTTATATTGGGTGTTGTAAGTTCAATTTTGTTACCTATCTTGATTTGTCAATGAAATAAGCTTTAAGGAAGATTGACCCTTTGCTCACTAATTAAAAACAGTTTTCTCCATTGTAAACAGGATTCTGTCATTTTATGTCGCATCATAATACATCATGTAAAGTGCAAAATTTTGTAATTAGTAGAGTGTTAAACTTGCCAAGTAATCTCTTATTTACCACAGAATTTGTCTGTATATATACAACAAATTTCTAACAAAGTATGGAGCTTGAAATGAAATTTTAATAATTAACGAAGATGAAAAATTTAGAAATGAAATGGTGATTTAATATTTTTTTTTTTTTGAAATGTCCTTATAGCAAAGGATCATTCTTTTTGTGCCTCCTTGAAAAGGGGTCATATTGCTTTCCACCTGTTGATTGGTACATCAGTCAGTCAGTAGACCATGTGTTGTCTGCTCAATATCTTAAGAACCCTTTCCTTGACTGATATCAAATTTGGTACACTGGTACCCACAGAAGAGTAGATGATACCTTTTGATTTTGAGGTCAAAAAGTCAAAGATCAAGGATCAAAGTACTCAACACAGAGAGATTTTGTCCATTCAATATCTTAAGAACCATTTGGTTGACAGACATTGGTTCTCCTTAAGGAGTGAATGACCCCGATTGATTTTGAGATTACAAGGCAAAAGGTCAAGGGTCAAACTGAACAAAGAAAAATATCGACCACTCAGTATCTTGAGAACCCTTTCCTTGACAGACATCAAAATTGGTACTCTTATTCTCTTTAAGGGGTGAATGACCAATGTAGATTTGAGTCACAAGGTCTAAGGTCAAGGGTCACACTGGAATATATTGACCACTCAATATCTTGAGAATCCTTTGCTTGACAGACTTCAAACTATAGGTACACTTGTTTCCTTTAAGGAGTACATGTAGATGACCTTTATCAATTTGAGGTCACCAGGTCAATATCTTGAGAACCCTTTGCTTGATAGACATGAAACTAGGTATGCTGGTTTCCTCTGATGAGTGGATGACAACTTAAGATCAAGGTCAAACCTACTCTAGACATAGGAAGATACTGACCACTCAATATCTTGATAACTCTTTGCTTGACAAACATCAAACTTGGTACATTGCTTCTCCTAAAGGAGTAGATGACCCCTTTTGATTTTGAGGTCACAAGATCAAAGGTCAAACTGGACAAGGGAAGATATTAACCAATTAAATATTTTGAGAACCCTTTCCTTGACAAACATCAAACTTGGTAAACTGGTTCTCCATATGGAGTAAATGAACCCTACTGCTTATAAGGTCACAAGGTCATGGAAGACACTCAATATCTTCAGAACCCTTTGCTTATAAACTTATACACTGGTGTTCCCTTAAAAGTAGATAACCCCTTTTGAGTTTGAGGTTACAAGGTCAAAGGTCAAGGTCAAAACCTATTCTAGACAAAGAAAGATATTGACCACTCAATATCTTGAGAACCCTTTGCTTGACAGACATCAAACTAGGTACATTGGCTCTCCTTAAGGAAAGATGGCCCTTATTGATTTTGAGGTCACAAGGTCAAGGGTCAAGGTCTAACTACTCTAGACATAGTAAGATATTGTCTGCTCAATATTTTAAGAACACTTTGCTTGGCAGACATCAATTTGGTACATTGGTCCCCCTTAAGGAGTAGATGACCCTTTAGGCCTTATTGCTTATGAAGTCAGAGATCAAAGGCAAGGGTGAAATTAGACATAGCAAGATACTAAACACTCAATAACTTAAGAACTATTTGCTTGACAAACATGAAACTTGGTACAATGGTTTCCTGTAGGAAGTAGAAGACCTCTGTTGATTTTGTGGTAACAAGGTCATAAGAATATATCGTCGGCTTAGTATCTTGAGAATTATTTACATTACACCTATTATAGACATCAAATTTGCTACACACATACCATCTGAGGAGTAAATTGCCTCTAATTTAACCCTAATGATATTGAGGTGTGATTGAGATTAAACTTAGTATGTTTGCCCTGAATTGTAGATGACTAAATGTTTTCACTATCATTATAGACATTCTATAATCAGTAATTTCAAATGGTTGCAAATTCCAATCAAAAGTGATACACCCCCTGCAGTGTACATAGACCCCCCCCCCCCCCCAACACACACACACAAACACCCCACTAAATTTAAAGTTGTTCCCATTTTAATATTGCCACATGGAGGTATATATGTTTCTCAAACAGTTCTTGTTTAATACATTGAGATATATATACATGTACAGAGAGAGAGAATTGATCAAGGAACTCTCATCCATTACCAGAGTTCAAGCCTAGATACCCAAGATGGCACAGGTTGTTTTTGAAAGCAAGTCCAGGATGTACTTAAATGATTAAATACTTGGATATGTTATATCTAAGTTCTAGTGAAAATTTAAAAAAATATTTATGAAAAAAGGACATTTTTTATTTGGAGATCACTTCACTACAAAAAACACCAAATAGTCAATCCATCAATACATTGTGATATTAGTAAAAACTTGCACATCCAATGATACATGGTATCAACAAACAGCAAATAATATAGGGCTGGGCAATAATACCGACATTTCGGTATATTGCAGTACGATGACAAAAAAAAAATCGTATTGCAATATGTTTTTGTAGTATCAATATACCAGCAAAATGCTTGGACTTGGGATTTCTGTAATAATACATAATTAAAACATCTAATAAAGCATTAGTTGGCAGAAACACTCGTGATCATGCCCAACAGTAAAGCTGTTGTATGGATATATTTCAGTGCATAACTATAATTAAATCAACAAGAACTTTTTCACTTTAGTTATTTATCATACTTATGTACATTCTGCACATAAATGGAAGTTAATATAAGAAAATGCCATTTTAATTTTCGTTAAAAATATTGCAATACATATCACAATACAGTCAAAAATATTGCAATATATTGCAATATGAAACATGAAGCCAATACCCAGCCCTAAAATAATAGATATCTTTTTGATTCATGGCATCAAAAAAGAGTTAAAAGTTAATTGTAAAAAGTGCTCCATTTGTCAAGAACCAGAGTTGTCTCCCTCTTCTGGAGCTATTGAGAGTGACTGGACAGATGGCGCTACAAAGGCTGTCTTCTTCTTTTTTGGCTCTACTAGATTGTCTGGAGATTCCAAAGGTATTGTTACTGGGCCATCATTCTGTATGTGTACCTGCATGTAGGCTCCAAATTTACCGTCTGTAATATGCATTTTTATAGCAGCTTTATTAACAGGAAAGTAAAAACTGAAATCTCATAGCCATCATCAAATTAATTCTAATAAATTACATTAATAACTGAGTGATGTAACAATGAGTAAAATTATAAATTTAAATAAATTTTTATTTTATTCTATTTTATCATTGGTACTTTGATATTTGCTATATGAGAAAAATGAGGAGTAAAAGTGACATAGAAAAAAAACCCCGCATATCTGTTGACGGCAATAACACATTTATAGTTTGGGAAAAAAGCTTTGTTATCAGAATAACTTAAAGTTTTTGGTGTCATGAGAACAAAAGATGAAAAAAGAATGTACAGTTTTAAATATCATTAACTCTAACCCCCCCCCCCCCCCCCCCCCCACACACACACACACACACTACAAACACAATGAGCCTGATAGGTGGTGCCAAAATCATTAAATTATTGCAGTCTTTAAGAAAATCTCCTCTACTCCTGGACACTTGGCAAGCTAACTGTTTGCATGATTATAATGACCAGATCTCCCCTATTATGATATAAATTCCTGACTCCTGATTTCAGACCACTGGGGTGGGGCTTAGTTTGTCATATATTGAAAATATTTGATATCAGCAGTCAAATTGTTTACATAGTTAAAAAAAACAATGAGTCTTTTACCAAAGTTATGGAATTCATGGGGTAATTTCTAACATTTTTCAGAGATGTCTGGTCATCTTACAAAAAACATTGATATGCTGATTTATACATGTAACAGAAGTCTCTGATTCAAATATAGGTCCTACTGGTCTGACTAGATAAAATTTTGCAACCTAGAACATTAGAATTTAATATTTTTTGGCCTTTGACAAGAAGAACTAAATTAAAAGTAAAAAAAATTATAGATCTAGCAGAACAATATGCTGAGCTTGTACAAGTATGCTGTCTATGACATAAAGGAAGCTTACCCGGTGAGTATTAGAGGGTATATAAAAATAATCATGATAACCAGATTTAAAAACATGTATACCCTATTATGTCTACTTTGTTACTCTATTTGACTAAATTTCCATAACATTTTTTTATGTATTATAGTTATTTTTTTTTATATTTCTACAAACATATTCAAACAAAGTAATACTGGTTGTTACCATATTGATTGGCTATAGACAGTTCTTTAAACAAGTGATACCTCGTAAATATCCACATGAAGTATGAATCTACCTTTTACTTTATCTGGATTATATGAATTCCTCATTATCTGTAGAAAGTCTTGATATGCTTTTTCAGAAGTATCTGGACCCATAGCTTCATGGAAGTCAGGTTTGTTTCCTTTGAGAATTGCAGAAAGTGTAAACTGAAAAAATATAAAGATTGAGATGTAGAGACATACTGTTATATGTATAGTGTACATTTATTATGGAATCATTCTTTGTAGTTTAAACCCTATAAGAGAAAACATGAAAAATTAACACTGACCTTAATTTGTTTTGGAGTCACTCTAGTCACTCAATGTGAAATATTAAATGAACATAAATTCCTGAGGAAAAAAATATACCTTACTTCTTCAGTCTCAGCTTATTGTAAAAATGATTGAAATGCTCTCAAAGAGATTTACCTTTGTATGAAGTTGTTTAAAGTTATCCTTCACAGAATTCAATAAGATCAAATAAGAGCAAAATGAAGAAGAAAAAAAGAGTTCAAGGTCAGGGGGGAGGTCATGGTCAGAAAATTATGACACAGTTAAATTACTTTCACCAATTTGTTTCAGTAAATGAAGTTAGATGAAAATATCTTGAACATTTTCTTTGAAAACAAAGGTTTAACATAAAATGAGGAAAAGTAAGGTCATGGGAAAGGTCAAGGTTAAAAAATTAAGACATAGTTGAGTTACTCTTACCAATATGTATTTTTGTATGAAAAATAAAAAAAATTTCTTGAATTCTTTCTTTGAAAATGACCTAAAGGTAAAGTGTGATGGACAAACAGACAAATGGACAGAAGAGAATGGAGGATAGAAGGGCAGAAGACAGACATTACAAAACTACATTCCTGGCAACATACAAGGTTGGAGGGGGGGGGGGGGGGGTGAAACAATCTTAACTCCATTAAACCAAATTGTCATTAAGTAAAAAATTGGGCAATTAAGACTGAATTTCAGGTTTTCCTAAAAATTGGGGGGGGGGGGGGGGGGGCTATGCCTCGACTATTTTGACTAGACTTCAAGATCCCTATCAAAGTACATTGTATCACCAAAACTAGAATGTTCCTAAGGGCACATATATGGTCTACAGGTATTTAACAGTTATGAACATTATAATAGATTTTAGGTACATGTATATGGATTGAATAAATCTATATTAAATGATGGAAAACTCAGTAGGAATAAAATACTATTAGCTAATTAGCTTACAGCAATGAGCAGTTGATGCTTTTCTTACAGACTTTTCAAAAAGTGTTTGACTTCGAGCAATACTCCATGTGATATTAATTATGTTCAAATAAATATTTTCATTAAGCTTCATAATGATGTATAGTGGTTTACAATTTCTACCTTCTTCTGTGAGAATGTGACTCCTCTCAAACAACATTATTGACAGACTATTGACAAAGTGATTGCCATGTGTCTACAATGGTCTCCATGTGACACAGAAATAATAGGAATGTTGTGTTTAAAAAAAAGTACCTGACTGACACACAGCACCTCCAGTTGTTTATCAATCACACTCTTATTCCATCTCTTCCCATCTTCCCCATCAAACAAACGAATGTTCAAAATCTTTCTTGCCCTGATAAAGCATATAAAACAATTAAAAATGTGTACTTTAAATAGTTGTATATTTTATAATATCAATACATGTCGAAGCAAAATCAATATTTGAATTAGATACCAATACACAAAATTATGTATCTTTACATAATCTAGACTTGCAATTCAATTTTATTCAAATCAGACAAAACCTGTACAAGTGATTTGAATGTATATGTGTGGCTTATTTTATTTTTCTAAAGAACTGCATATACACTGACTTCTAGCTGATTTTCTTTGTAATGACACTTAATTTAGTTTAAAAAAATTTATATTTAAATATGCTATTTTCATTTTAAAAGTAGTTTTAAGACATACTAAATATGTAATACATGTATTAAGCATGCATTACATATATTCCAGTTCCTTTGTTGAATCATTTCTGCCTATGCCAACCAAGACACATAGCCCCTGCCCAATGGAACTAATTGTTTCTTCACCAACTGAAACAAGAAGACAAAACTAGAATACAGACATCCAAATAACAAAATATAGAGCTTATAGTAGTTCAATATTATTGGTAGTTAGTCATCACTTTTGTGTTAAACATTTGAAAAAAAGTAACTGCTGGACAAATTTCTTAAAAGATATTTTACATGCAAAATAGGGTAAAATAATACTTCCAAGAAAAGTTTTAACTTTTCATCTGATCACTCAATTCTGTTATTTAATTATCTAAAATAAAACACCCCAAAGAAGAAGATTGGTGTTTTGAAAATTTTCCAAATGCTTCTTTTTAAAGAGAAATTCTTTACTGTGATAAACAAGATGAGTAAATGATTTAATAGAGCTCATGAAATGTTTATACTTATTACTGTAACCTTTTGTACTTCATCAATAGATTATTATCAAGGAACATGTTTATATCTATCAAATAAAAAAAAAATTAAGAAACTACTGTTAAAGTACCGGTAGTTGCAGATCAGGTCATTCTTCAGTAACAGGTGATATAAAATATTTTGTTTACTTTTCATATAGTTTTCTAAACCAAGTTCAAATTTATGTGGTAAACATATTATCAAACAAGAATAAAAATTATTTTGTTTTTCTTCCATGTATGCACGTCAAAGCTGCAGACAACAGATTTGTAATATATTTCAATGATTTAAGAAAACATTTGGGATATTATATCCCAAACAGGCTATTATATCCAATTTGGGCGACTGGTCCCAAACCGTTAAAATGCAAGCACATCCTCAAGTAGTTAAAATTCAATTTTTTTTCAAACCATGCACCCTTGGGATGGGTGGAACTACAATAAGGAATCAACATTTTACATGGGAATATATATATATATATATATATATATATATATATATATATATATATATATATATATTCATATATATATTCCCATGTATAAGTTGGGAAAAATTTTTTAAAATATTATTGCAAAGAACACCAGGGCCATGGTGGAGCAGACAGACGTCCTGGCCCAACGACACCTCGGCCCTGACAGGTCTGCCCAAGATTAAGCCTGCTCATAATTAACCCCTCACTGCATTAATTTTACACTTGAGACTCCTAAGGATGCACCGTGGTTACATGGTATCTTGTTTGTGTATCAGCACTTTAATTAATTGTCTTCTCTTTCCTTGATTATCGTCAATATGCTCATGGAAGATCTTTTTATAATAACAAAAAATCTTGATCATTTTAATTCATTTACTTTCTTCCAATCAATATTTTATTCAAGTCACAATTTGGAAATGTATGATACATTTCCTAATGAAATTTTGCTTGGGCCGAGGTGTCTTATATATGGGTTAACCAATAGGGGATCATTGTTTTACATGTGAACATACAGGGCTCGAAATTAAGAACAAAATATTTTCAAGAATAGCATGGCTACAATAAATCAATTTTTTATGCATTGCAAACATTCCCAAGTTATTTGGATTCACCCTCCCCACCCCACCCCACCCCCAATTTTTGGCCCTTAGGTTAAGATGGCGCTAAAATCGGGGATTAAGTGTTAGGTAATACATATATACAGGATAAATTTTTTTTTCATCTGTAACTGTAAACAGAAAGGTCATTTTAGCCTAATAGATATTGAAGCACCCACATGTGAAGATTCAAGTTTGGTTAAATCATAATCCCTTGTCATTTGTGTCTAGGATGGATCTACAATATGCGATCGAGATTTTTCTTGGGAATTCCGAATATCTAACTGAATATCAAAGACGAACCTGTCACACTTGCTTGGGTAACTCTCTGAATTATCGCTTTCATTGCAGCGATTGCCTTTTTCAGTTTACTTCCGGTCTGACAGATTAACTAAAATTGTACGTGTACATATTCGTAAACAAGAAATATATCTTTCTCGAAAAGAATTTATGGATAAATTTATTTTTCAATCATTGAATATATATCTAAAATTAAATGAATTAAATTAAGATTAATTTTCCTTGCCTGTTGGCTCTGTCTTACATCACCCGAAATTTCTTTGTAAAATTTGTTTGATCAAAATACGCGCGTGAGACTCTACCTCACCAAGGGAACGGACACAAGCAGCAATCTAGTGTCCACAGCAACAGAGTAAGAATTATAAAAAGCAGCTGACACAACGTAAGTTAACAATTATAGCGTCATGGTATCACAAACATTATCTCTGTGCACATTTTGCTGGAAACTTACATGTTGGTACTTTTGTGACGAGTATATGTTTTTGGATTTATAGTATAACAGTACAGTGAAATGAAATTTAAAACCTGTAGAAAACATGAATAGACACTTTGAAACATAAGTAAATTAACAAATACATTTTCTTATGTACACATGATTATTTTGTTTTCTTTGGGATGGGAGCCATGATTTTACCTTCAATTATCATTAATTAAGTAACAAAGATACAGAACTGTAGCATTAATGCTGCATTATGGTTTTATGTCTTTAATTTAGTTTCTGACCATAACACTACAGATTCCTGGCATTGTACAATCAACTATCTCTCATTCCCTCTTGTTTTGAATTTTTTGTCAAATGGCAGAAAATTCAAAACAAGCAAGTTTATTTGTAGAGACAACTATAAAGGGTTAGGAGGTGGATAAATTAAAATATGCAGGTTGGTAATAGAATATGTCTAGAATTAGAGAATGAAAGGTAGTTGATTGTCCAATGCTGGAAATCGGAGAAATACATCCTGAAAGGGAATCTTGCACCGTAAATTGCACTATATTTGCATTAGGAGATCTGTTAGCGTTATGGTCAAAGACTAAAATATAAAGCCATAATGCAACAGTTCTGCAGCTATTAACAAAGATAAATGGACTATGAATTAATTAACTTCTCATGTACACATAAGTGTTTCATTAAGTTTCTTTTGTTTTGGAGGAAATGCATTGGTCATTTAAAACAAAAGCATCAGATTCTTGCTGTATATATTGGATTAGTATATTTTGGGCTGAGTTGTCTTTAGTCAAAATATCAGTGGGCAATTTTTAAAAAAAAAATTCAGCTAATCAGTCTTGGCTGGATTGTGTTTCCTTAAGTTCCTTTCAATATGGAGGATGAAAGATCAGTCAGTTAAAAATAAAGCAGCAGATTCTTGTTGTGTATATTGGATAATCATAAATATAACTTAGGCTGAGCTGTCTTTAGTCAAAATATCAGTAGGCAATTTTTTAATGAAAATTTTTGACTAATCAGTCCTGGCTGAATTGTCATGGGAATAAGGTGTTGATGGAAGAAACCATCTTCGCTAGCCAAGGGTGTCTGATACGCTACTCTCCTCATAAACCCTTGGCATACGGTGCTGACAAAAGACGAGATTGTTTTTGTCACGTGATCATGATTCTTACCAGATACGCACAGATTGCGTCATCGACAGAAATAGAAAGCGTATTTAAAAAAAATTTGTTTTAAAAAAATAATTAACAAGAAGGTATCGAGTTATGTTAATTTATTATTTAAACATGTAAAAATGCAAATCTACATCTTCAATATAGATTCTTAATCACATATTTTGCACGGATGACACCATATATATAGCTATTCATAGAATGGCATGTTATCTTACGGATCATTGTTTACTTGCGTTTTACATTACCGATATTAAAGAGTCAAGATATATCCCGAACGCAAATATCGTCATTTACAAAAAACAATTGCTGATTGGTCGAACGATGTCGATCAACTCCAATCACAACTTGAGAAAAAAATCCCAACTTTTTTTAACACCGTATGCCAAGGGCTTATGAGGAGAGTAGCGTATCAGAAACCCTTGGCTAGCGAAGATGGGAAGAAACTAACTCTTGAATTTGTAGAATATATATATGTATAAGAATAACTTCCCAGCATGTTGGATTATACAGAGGGGTAAAATATCCAATTTGTTTCTTACTTTATCAGTAATGATTTATAAATTGATGAAGTCAGAGAATATAGAGTTGAAAGAAACCTAAATTTGGAGCTTTTGAATTTCTCAGTGAAGATCTTATGTAAAACATGATGTAATATTATTATTTAATATTGTAAGTCTTCAGTGTGTTGTGGTGACATCAATGCATATACATGTATTTACTTTGCTATTTTCATTTTTTTTTTAATTTGATGTCTTCATAGGACAAATATGACAGAGGTTGATGTTCCTCAGACTAGGCCACCAGAGCCACTCAGCATTCACATTGTTAAAGCATCAAACTTGGTAAGGCATACTTTGATAGATGATTTTTTTTAATGCATTTCAGAAATCTGATTATAATTGAGATCCGATCATTACATCTTTTTTATATGTATATATTCACATGTCATTTTTTTTTCATTTTAATTCATAAACTTTGTTTTCAAACAAGTTCCAGTATTATTTTACTGATACTCTGGGGTATTTGAATAACATGCTTATACTGATAATAGATTATTAAAAATTGATGCAAACAATTCAAGATATATAAATATTAAACATACATGTATTAATTAAAGCTTGCTTAACTGTACTTTATTTTAACAACATTCTTGGGTTAAGAGGGTTTGCTTGCTTTTTTTTTAAGCTATGAACATGCAGTGCTCAAGATAATGTACATTTCAGAAATTGACAAAGATAGACAATGGTCAGGTAATGTCTTGAGTTTGAGGACTGATGAGGCATATTATATGCACGCTACTGGATCACGTCATTGCTCTGTGAATTGTGTTGTCATAAAATATACAAAACTCATTTCTAAAGAAATACTCATCACAATGTTAGAAATGTGTGTTTGTGCAACGAGAAAATTTACAGTGAAATCTCAAGAGTTGATATAGATCGACTTGAAAATAAGTTTGTTAATGTCTGCGAAATGCATGTTTTTTCAGAACGTAACATTATTATTATATACTCACTCTTTGGATTTGATAACGTAAAAAATTGGCATGACAACTTCATAATCCAAATTCTCACTTTTTTTTAAAAGACACTAAATTATTCATAAAAATAACACTGATGTTAGTTTTTATTCACACTTGACAACAATAATATGAAATTCACACATGTAAATGAGTAAATTTGATAGCACAATTTATCATGAGGTAAAGTCAAATAATTATTCATTCCATATTCAAATTTTGTTCTAAATTAGACTTAAAAAATGAATGTTTCAAGAATATTTTTTACATTATAATAATAGATATTAAATTACATGTATAATTGGAATGTCATTTTCCTTATCATTTAATGCACTCAGAGACCATCTTCAGGATCATCGGTAATGATATTTCTCAGTTCACAATCTAAATGTATTTTTCGTTCAAAATTAGTGAGTCTATTAGTCATGAATAGTTGCAGGAATATGAGCTATTGTTTTCTGTAGCCAAAAAAGGCAAACTAAACAAGCCTGATGGAAATTCATCAACATTGTCTGTCTGTCCTCCCATTTCTCATTCTTAATTAGTCAATAGTGTCTTGTTTATGATGTAGCTGATTATATCTGTATTTTGGTCAAACACAGGACTGTTATAAATGTTCAAGTGCTGTAAGTGTTTATCAACAGTATTACTGTATAATTGTGATTTATAGTTGTTGTTTTTCATTGCTGTACAATGTAGTTGTCAGTGATTATTAGATTTTTTTAACAATCTAGTTCAAATAATTGTGTTTGTTATTTGCAGGGAATTGTTTATGTTTAGGTTTAAAATTATTAATTATTAATCTTTTTATAAAAAAAAAAAGTCAAGTGTTTTCTGTAAAGTTTATGTACTAAGAGTACTTTGTTTGAGGTTTGGTTTGGGGAAAAATTGGTGATTGAATTTATACTAAGTTCATGTACATGTCTAATATATGTAATTAATTACTATTTTAGTCTCTGATTTTGATTACATGTATTTATAACCTAGTAATTAATAAGAATGAAAGGAAAACAAGTTTGGTGGAGGAAAGGGATTTCTAAAAACTAGAAAAAAAAGTTAAAATTTTAATAAACTTATTTATTTTTCATGCAAGCTACCAACAGTTAACTTATCAAAATAGACTCATTAATATAGTACCATAAATTAGTATTATAGGCTTAATGGTTATGGAAGCATAGTATCTTATTATTAATCAAATGTAATAAACCCTCAGATGACCAAGTTTGCAATATTTATTTTTTCTTAATATTGTTTACAGAAAGGAACTAAGGGAGACAATGTGCAGATCACTGTCAAGGTGGAATTTGGTGACAGGCAATTGGGGGAATCCCCTAAGGTGGAATGTATCCCGGATACTCCAGCAGAGATTGATTATACAGCTACACTGAACTGTACCTTCGAAGATCCATTGGTTTTAGATGAAATTTCTTATAGACCGGTTGTCTGTATGTATTAGATTTTTAAAAAAAAAAATTAAACCTCTAGAAAATATTATAATTTTTTTTTTGCATTAAATTTTGACAATAACACGTACAAAGTGGATCAAAGCAGAGGAAACATGTGACAAAAAGATTGTTAGGATATGCAACTTTGGTATGAGCAAGTAATTACATGTAGCTGTATGTAGATTGTGAAGAGTTCTTTTTAGAAACTCAATAAATGAAGGGTGTAACTTTTTGATTTAAAGTGAAAAGATTAACAAATTGAAAATAATTTCATGATTTTAGTGACTGTGACAGAAGTTCTACCAAAGGAAAAAAAACAAAAAGAGGAGAAGACTGCTCAACTAGGACAATGTACTGTGGATTTACTTCCCCTTGTCAAAGGTATCCTTCATCAAACCTGATGCATAGCAATTAAGCCTACACTTTTCAAGTTTGTTGATTTAAAAAAAAATGACACTGCATGGTTTGTAGAATAATGCAGTATAAACATGTAACTATCTTGTGAATAGATTTGGTGTATAGTATGGTTATGACTTTTAAATGGAAACAATTTATTTTTAAATGCATTGTATAGGTACAAATTTATTTTGTGTGTGGGGGGGTGGGGTGGTGGTGGTGGTGGTGGGGAGGTGGGGGGGGGGGGGGGGGGTCTTGATGAATTTGACTTGCGGACTACACCTACATGCTCTGCAGAAAAATAATGTTAAAAACACTAGGTTTTGTTTCATGTACACACTGATCTAAGCTGTGTGTATGTTCTATAACTTCTGTTTTATAGGTGAAACAAAACATCATTACAATCTGGTAATCAACCCTTTACCTGGCTCACCTTTGGAGACAATTAGTCCGGAAAGTCCCAAGGTATTTCTAGATAAAATGGAAATTTTTTGAAAGTGTTTTATTGAAATTATTATGAAGGTATTCTCAAAGAAAAAATACTAGATCTAAAATTTTATTTTCAATATATATATATTTTTGACTTCACGGAAATCTACAAAGAAATGAAAACTAATGAGCCCAAGGGTAATGTTTTCATTCTCAAAAAAGAAATTTCATACCAGATGGGCTCAAAAAAGAAAGTTCATACCAGATGGGCACAATAAGACTGTGCAAACGTGATAAAATATTACATTTTTCTGTTGAGTTTTAATGAGGACATTTCAATTATTATGCAGCCAGAGATGGAGGTTGTGATCTCAGTCCAGGAATCACTGTTGGAGGGGACACAAATAGACCAGGGAAACCTCATGACTTTGACAGTAGAGAGTCTCTACTCTCCTCCTGAGTCTTGGACAATGACCGGCACACAATATGCTTATTGTTCTGCACTTCCTATCCCAGTGTCAGCTGATGTAAGTTCCTTATTAATACTTTGAATTACAGGTAACTCTTGATGGCTCGAACTTTGATCTCTCGAAGTTCTTGATCGCTCGAAGTGAGTCTCCGGTCCCGATTTTTTCCCCTATATAACTAAGCAAATTTACTCTTGATTTCTCGAACTCTTGATCTCTCGAACCACTTGATCCCTCGAAGTTAAATTGCAGTCCCGCTATGCATATTCTATTAGAATTTACCCTCGATACCTCGAAGTGGCTATGTGTATACAAGGTTATATAATTAGCACCTTTACTTGGACATTTAAATTGCCCAAGGCAGAAAACGCGGGTCTCGAGGAACGGGATATTTATTCAGGTGACACTTATGCTGCAAGGTGATAATTGATTTATAATTAATCATATTTTGCCTATATGCTATTAAATTAATCATCATCGACTGTCTTACGATAATTAAGAGACGCAGTGTTAGTGAAAAGTAGTAATTGATTAAAAGACGAAACACTAATTTAATTTTTATTTCGAGTCAGTGAAAAAAGTTAAACGAAATATGAAAAAGCAGAAACAGCCTCAATGTCAATATGATGACTATTATTGGACAAATACTTACAGACCTGCGTTCAATGATCATGTTTGGAATTATAGTCAATGCTATGTGCGACGCTGTAAATTATCGTTTACATGTAACGAATGCGTAGTATGATGTCCGTATTACAAAGATTAAATAAATATACGTGAAATGACGATATACATTGTTGCATTACTGAGTTTAATGAAATATTCATCTAAATTACGAAAAAAATATCGTTGTTTTATAAAAACCACGTGTAAAAGGTTAGCACTGCATGAAAATCATTACATCCGGTTAGACTAATTTTAAAACATGTCAACAAACTCGGAAAATTCCGGACTCTTGAAAACTCGAACTCTTGATCTCTCAAGGTTTTTCCTCGGTCCCGCGGACTTCGAGGTATCGAGAGTTACCTGTACTTTGAAAAGAACTTTATTAAAAGTCTTCTTTTTTTTTTGCTGTGAATAAAAACTTTAACTTGCCTCCAGTTGACTTTTTTTTAATTCCTTTATGCCCAGCGTGTGAAATACATTAAATTTTTGCGTAAAAGTTATAACAAAATGAAAAGAAATCTTTATTTTGTAATATAAACTGACCCAAGAAAGATTTTGTGAAGGAGTGTTCACATGTCCATTTGGAATAATTGAGAGAAATTTCTACATCAAATGACAAAGTTTAACTTTATTTTCACAGAAAGAGACACCAGTTGTCTTTGCTAATGGAGCATTAAAGCCAAGCATTGACAAGGAGCCCCCCAATCGCCAGAAAAAGTGGGCAGTACCAGGCACAGCACAAGGAAATTCTGTCTACATCCCAGAGAGGTAATTAATCACTATATATAAAATTATAGATATTATTTAAGTTAACATAACTCCTGTGAAATTTAGACGAAGAAGGTGCAGCAAATGTAGAACATTAGATTCTATGCACATGGAAGTCTAGAAGTTGGCACATTGTTTGAAATGTTTTAAAGTTTTGTTGCAAGGGTATCATCATCAATCAATTTACTAAAAATTAAAAGAGAAATGAATGATTAATTAATGGAAGCTTCAGATTTTACATGCTTCAATACTTAGCTAATTATTGGTGTTTTTCATAACTATCAATTGGCAATTTTTCAGTTTTTTACCCCCTGACAACATTGATGACGAGGATGGTGAATTCAAGGGTAAAGAAGAACGGGAGCATCGCCATATGGCTGAGACAGAGAAACTGAGGGTCACATGGAACACAGAGAGAAGATGTTACATGGATGCCATGGCTACCAAAAGGTCAGAATAATGTTGGTTAATCACAGCTGAGATTTGGCTTGCATGGATATTTTGACTGTTTTTATCTCATAAACTCCCACTTTTAGAAAATTATCCAAATAATTTACACTCTCTTTCTTTACATATATGAATACTGCCTATTAAAACTTTGGGGGAGGGGTGATTTGACTGATTTCCATCATTAATAAAGAAAAAATTTACAAACAAGTCCTCTTTTTTTCCTTTTTTTTCTTCTTTTTTTTTTTTATTTATTCAATTATTTTTTGGGGGTCAAACAAAGCTTTTAAGTACATGTATTATGCCATTTTCTGTCTTATTTCCACAGTTTCCAGGATAAGATAGCTAAGTGTAGGTATTGGCCTGTGGAGGTGATGAGATTACCTCAGCCAGCTGCTGCCAAGGGCAAGAAGGTGAGCAGGCTACATATTATTACAGACCTTTGTTTTATGTCATTCACAAATAATTAATGATCAGTTTAACATCTGGAATGTGGCTGTTATGGATTAAACACCTGAGTCATTAATGTTCTATGCACATTTTTTTCAGTATTTGTTTTCTGTGTGAGCATTTTTTTTAATTTGATGATAAAAAGTAATGTAAAAATGCCCTCATGTCAGTGTAATCACATTGAGACATATGACCTTGACCCTTCACAGTCCCAGAATGCTACTACAGTTGTAAGTTCAAATCTGTAATGTAGCCCACTTTAAAGGCAAAATTAGAACAAATTGTGCACAGCTTTACACATATTTTAAATATTTCTATCTAGTTTTTTTTTTTATAGTGTTTTGGGTTTTATGTTTTTTGAATACATGTAAAATTTAGACCTAAATTGCTTGGTGTGTTTCCCCTATAGTAACTAACAAAATTGTAAATGATTTTTTCAAATGGACAAATATGATTGTTCAATCCTGAAATTTCACGTGAACAATACATCAAGGGATTTCTTTTAATATTCTTCAGCATTCTGTTTTGGTAGGTATTTCTGTGTTGATGATTTTGTTTCCCCATTGCAAACATACACCATCTCCTAGTTACAACTCTTCCAAATTGTTGATGTATTTATTCAAGTGTCACAGTTTTCTATGTGTTGTCAAGCATATTTCTCACTGTATAATTCATGGGGGAGGGGGGCTATGAAATTTGGCAATATTTGTTTTTTATTCATGATTGAAAATGTATTGAAATATCCCTCATTTTCTGTGCTGTAGAAAATTTTCTCTTTAAAAATATTTCACAGAAAATGCTGAGCAAAAATTTACTTTGCCTTGTTAGATAAAAGTACAGTTTACAATCGATTATCTTTTTAAAGAAAAATTATTCTGATATTTTAAATGTGGAAATTTATGCATAGGGGTAATTTACATTTTAAAAATATTGGTATCACTGAAATAACATCCACCTGTATGAATTTTGTTACAAATTTTCCTGATGAACAACACACGCTATCCATGTTTTACAGTAATATGGATTGATTTGATTCTCAACACTTATTGTTTTGATTTTGGTAAAGTTAGGGGAAACACATAAATGGACCTGTGTAAAATACTGTATGTTATGATGTTATATGTTACTTTTAAATATATATTCATTTTTTTATTTTTATTTTCACATTAACATACAATATAAGTCTTTCATTAACATTTCTTCTTGTAATAAATTCTATAGTATACACATTAAATCTTTTATTTGCACAGAAATTCAATGTATAGTTGTATGTACTAACACCCTTTTTCAATATAAATGTTACAATGCTACAACACATATTGAGCATTATGATATTGAGGGATCTCAGTGACATTATAAAGTCACCTAATGGAATATTCATAGTCTATGAGAATTTTTTTAAGCTTTTTTTCCTTTTTTTTAATTCAGCCATATTAGATCATGAACTATTTATGGTATTATGGCACTAGTGAAATAGTGGTGTCAGTATTTTGATATTGTCATCTGAATAAAAAGTTGAATTTTAGCAGTTTTCATGAATAAGCATACCCCCTCTTCCTTATCTTAAAAAATTCAGTAAATAGAAAAGAGAGTTCCATTTTTGCCTGAAAATGAGTTTTTCCTACTTGCAGAAAATTTTAAATTATAAATTGCATGATCATGGTTAGCCTTCGCTAAAGGGGCTTAATTAATTGACCTTATGTAAATGTTTATGGCTTTTAGTTTCTTAAATTTTTAAAGTCTTCCTTTTTTCTTTTCTTTTTTAAACTGAATATTACCTTATTGGACATATAAGAAACTTGCCATTTAAAAAATGCTTCTTTTTTCACATAATAATAGCTTTTGATCATTTAATGTTTTGCATACAGCCACTTGGGGGAGGGAAATTGAAGGTTTGTCCAATGTGTGTGCATTTTGTTGCTATAATGGATACCCATACAATGTATGTAGATATTTCTGGGGGTATCTAATCTTTGTAAAACTTTGTAGTTTTTCTTTTTAGATCTTAAGAACCCATCCATTTTCTCTGACATTAGAACATTCTTTTTCTGAACATTTGAAATGTAGATTAAAAACTAATTTGTATTTAAAAGAAAATTGGCTGACTATATTTTTGCTTGTAAGATGTAGAGATTGAGTCATTAAACAATGTACATTTAAAGAATCAAAATTAATTATAGGAGATTTTCTAATAAATGTAGCACATCTCATAGTTATGTTAATCTCGATCTACTCCAAAATTTTCATTTAAAGCTTAATTATATTATTCTTAATTACCTTCTGTTATTGTCTTTTTTGGTTCATAAAGAACAATATTAGTACATAAATCATAATGCCTGTCTACTATAAAGACTGTTATCTCAAGTTATTACTTGCAGTTTCTTTTTCATTTACTAAGAAAAGTTAACCCATAAATCTTCATAGCTTTCATCACTTCTTTGTTTTTTTTCTGTGCCAATTAAAAGGATAACTTGTATCATGATTTGACATTAGATGACATTTTCTCTTTGACAGGATGATGAAGGATCCATCAGTTACCATGGTGTGGCTTTTGTCAACTTGGCACCTCTGCTATACCCAGGAGGTGAGTACCAGTACAGAGAACCAGTCTTAGAGATATTCAAACTGATGTGGTACAGTGGGTCGTTTTTGGCAGGTGCTAAATTGTGTTGCTTGAGGTCCAAAAGCATAAATAAAAAGTAATACCGTCCATGAGTATAATTTTAAAAGCAATCAAAAATCAATGATTAAAGCTGGAATTTATAGCACCTGTCAAAAAATGCTAATTGATGACATAACTTGGAAGATGGAAATATTTGAATAGAATCCTGAATGTCTTTAATTGCTAGTCATGTCTTCTGAGTATAACTTGGTTTGGGGCAAGTAATAGGCTTTTATTTTAGCCCTTTAATTTTTTAAGGATGTAGCATTCTCAAATTAATAAGAATGATTATATTGTTAACTCCTTGGTGTGTATTTGAAATGTATGAAGTTTAAGTAAATTTCAAATTATTTAATGTACATTTCAGTGAAGAGAATAAGAGGTGCATACAAAGTGCATGCATATACTGATCATGCAATGCATGAGAAGGTTAGTATGGGTCACATTATATTAACTATGAATTATATTGTAAGGCACAGTGATTTTATAAACCAAGTGCATGTACATACACATGTTGTATTTGGATATGGTTTTATCAATGGTACAAAATGCACAATATTTTGAAATCAAATTAAAACATTGGCATTTTAGAGACAATTTGATAGATTGCCTGTTCCTTAGAAATTAAGATACATGTATTACAATTTTTTAAAGTAATTTTAGAAAATTATAATAAAAAAAGAAAGAATGGATTTATTGCTCAAACCAAATGTTGATGTTTAAAACTATTTAGTCCATCTTTATAGTGGATGACATTTTTGCTATTGTAGGCCAAAAGGAAGACAGGATTTGGGGAAGAGGCAGCAAAGATTGCCTTCAACATCCTGAACAGAAACAGTGCCTCTCCTTTCCCAAAGAAAGCTGGAAAAGAAGGGGGTGAAAAGAAGGAGAAAGAGGTCAAGAAGGGGGTAAGTTCAGATGTTTAACAATACTTCCTCATTGACTACACTTATCAAGTTTATGCGGTGAAATTTGAGATATTGAAAATTAAACATTAGTCCTAAGATTTGTCTCAACTCTCTAACTACATGTACATAAAACAGTATGTTTTTTGAAATTCAATTTTAACTTTTAGTTCAGTTACCCAGTTTTCTGGTAGATGATTGCTTAAAAAGCAAACAAAAAAGCTTTACAATTTATCACATGGAATTATCATAATGTATGCTCTGATACCAAAAAAGAAAAAGCATTAGTACCTAACATGCATCTTTTAGAGACACAAATGAAAGAAACATTACAACTTCATAATAAACCAGAAAATTTCATGGAAAATCACCTGTGTCTCTTTTTGGAAAACAAAATTTTTGAGTTGAACAAAAATATATTTAATGCAAGTTTATTGTAGCAAAGAGAAAATTTATCTGGGTTTTAATGAAAAATCTTAATAACTATAGGAAGAAAGTCAATGCCTGAGAATTATGACATAAGTAAATTAATATGGTTCTCACATGCACTTTTATAAATACCATGTGAACATAATCATTTTGAGAGGGAAAAAAAAGACAAGTTTTGCTTGTTGCAGAGGGCCAGTAGCATAGCGCAGCACCATGACCATGAGGTTGGCAAACTCTGCCGTGCATAATTACACGCTTGAATAATTACATCACTGACGTTTGACTTTTTTTTTTTTGCTTAGTTCATTCTAATATGAACTCCCATGTATTTTATCCTTCGTAAATACAAATAAAACTTGCTGTTTTTTAATTCATCATGATTGCTTAAAGACAATAACAAGGGGGGTAACTGAAATTTCTGTTTGTTCAAGTCTAGACTCTTTTTGCATTTATCATATATAAAGTTTATAGCAGATGTTTAGCAGTGGCCAGCTCATTGTCTGTCTAAAAGGTGATGAAAATGCTCTGGAAGCTCTAAATAAAAAATGTTCTTTTAGGAATCCTATTTTGAAAATAGGTACAACATGAAATTCAAGATAAGCATAAAATTTGATAGACCATTGTAGTGCCTGAAATTTTTTGTTATAAAATTTGTGTTGGATCTTGCAGCGGTCAATGAGCATTGCTCAACAACAACAACAAGTGAATGCGGCCCCTGCGGGGCCCGGGGGTCAAGTTCCAACAGAGGTAGTCTCTCATTATTATATTCACTCGGTACCGGGCGTGTTGACATGAGAAACTGATCCATGCACATGCACTCATTTAGATTATTCATTACCTTTTTTTTTAAATCTCAAAATTAACATTTTTCATATTAAGAAATTAGGACTATAGAGGAATTTATTTGTTTTAGATCTAGACTTATTCTGATCAGGCTAAAAGGGACAGAAATATAACACTAGACCATACTCATTTTTTGAATATCTTCTTGCTGTATTAGGAGTGTGGTATATTTAATTGAAAGTTCTTGGGAGGAAGTTTAAAATTGTGTATGAAGTCTCAAAATTTCTAGGCCAGTTTTCAAAACAGAATATTTATTCTGGTTTAAATCATCTTGAGAGAAATTTTGAAAAATTCTTTAACCTTTAGCGGAAATATAGAAAATAACATTTTGGGATACTGTTGTTGTATGTGTTGAATTAACAATGGATTGTGTTGTGTGAACCTGTGTGCATTCCCTATTTATTGTCCACTTAGAAATTTTAACTAACATGACTGCAAACAGTAATAAAAGAACCCATCCTCACTTTGTGTTACCTCACTGCAAGTTTGTTTTCCATACTATGAATTTGAATTTTGGTGCATGTTTAAAAATTCAAAAGTGTGTTTTGCCAAGCTATTGTGTTGAACAGTTGTTTTTGGTCTGAGATCTGCTGCACAGTTGCTTTACTGTAGGATTTTACATGCATATTTCCTTGATCAAATAAAAAGAACCACTATATTAAATGTCATGTGGTTAAAATTATAAAACATTATTTGTAAAAAAAAAATTAACTGTATGAAAAAATATTGTTTAAGGAATGCATATCAGAATTATTAAAGAAAAGTGATTGAATTGATAAGATATGAAGTTTAAACCAACTGTTGTATAGAGGGATGACAGTGGTATGTCAGAAAAATATAGCAGCCAATCAGTAAAAGAGGTGAGAGGTTGTTACCATGGTGATGAGATCAAGGTTTTTTTGAACGGTTTTGAGGTGGATATTAGAATTTCAATCCAAAGTTGGTGACGTTGGTGATGTTCTTCACCTGTAGTAGTAGCATTTTGTTGGTTTCAAAAAAAAAAATTGTAGTAGAGGTACACATAGTGTAAATGTTTTTAAGCACAAGTTTTGAGTTTAGTATAGCTTGTCTATTAAGTTTACAAAATTTTACAAGTTTCATCATTCATTCTTATGTTGTTTTGAATTCATTTCTGAAAATAACTTATTTTTAGATGAATATTTTTTTTTACTTAAGGAATATTTTAAATTTTTACTAATCATGCATTCCCAAAGTGTATACAATGTTACATTTTACTTCTAGGCCTCTCAGACCATTAAGTCTGACACTGGGTCAGAGATGGAGGGACAGGCCCCTGTCAATGTGGAGGGACAGCAGTATGTGGATGCCAAGTCTTATGTCATGTTAGAAATCTGCCTCACCAGGCCTCTTATCCCCAAAAGGCCCCCAGAGGAACTAGCTAGAAGGTAATGAAAAGATTAAATACAATCAAACCTCATTATCTCAAACTGAATGGGGCAGAGAAAAAACTTTGAGATATCTGAGGTTTGAAATGTTTAGGTTAAAATACATAAATAATTGAAAAGTAGTTGGGACCTCAAATTCCCTAGGACATCCATGATATTCCAGATATCAATATTTGAGATACATGTACCAAAGTTCAACTGTAGTTCATCGCTTGTGTGTGTGTTAAAATTCAAACCAAGATATTATCAGATGCTATATTATAATAATGAATAAATGTTGAAAGAGCAAACAAAATCTTGAAGATCCTGTTTCTTTTCATAGAGTTGCTGAATACATTCCCCCAAGACCATTGTTCCCAAAAAGAACTGATGGAGCTCAAAGGGTAATGCATCATAAACATTTTTTTAATAAAAAGATTTTAAAGTTAATTATTTAATTTCCTTCACAGGTATAATCATGAATTTGATATACACAAAACAACATTTATTACAATTATAATATTTAATAATTTTTTTAAAAATCTTATATATAATATTTTTTCAGGCTGTTGAGGATTTTCACAATCAAGTTGGAAGTGTAGCTAATCTTATTTTAGATGAGTTTAGGTAACATTTACGTCTTTTTTAAAGATTTGCTTACAGTGATGTTTTACCATTACACATTGTAGTACAGCAAAATTATTATCACTAACATCTTATCTTAACCACTTATATTTTATAACAGGGATCAGTTTGGTGATATCTTGAAGACAGATGATGTTCCACAAACTGTAGAAGCAATGGAATCCAGGTACTGTGTTCAGCAAAGTACTGTTGTATTGTAACTTATCAATTCAGATACTGCTCTGCTTTTTTTCCAAAGGACATGAAGGGTAATGAAAAGAATATTTTCACACAAAGTAAGACATTTTCACAGGAGGCAAAAGTTGATCTATGAGCTGAATTCCTCTGGAAAGTACTTTGCGTTTAAAGAACAGCTGAAGTATGCAGTGGTGAAGATTGTACGCGAGAAGTATCTGAAAACTTCAGCTTTTGAAGACAGACAAGAACTTCAGGTTTGAAAGATTTCTTCTAAATTTGGAAAACATAAATCTTTGACATTGTTAGTGTTTCATCCATGATATTTTAGAATTGCAAAATTTTTAGCAATAAGCATTTACAACTGTAGAGCAATTCACTAAAACTGATAAACCATTCCGAACATTTTTTGAAGTTTTATTGTAATGCAGGTGATAAACTTGTGTAAAAAAGGAGTATAAAATTAGAAACATTTTATTTATCAATTAAAATGTAAAATTATACCTTTTATTGGCATTATTTTTTAATGCATTATGATTGTGACCATTTTCCTAGAGAAACTTCTGTTCTATTTTCAGACTTTCCTGAGCGAGTTGTACGTTTACTTGATTGATCAAATGCATGTTGCTTTGGGTAAATTTTTGGCCCTTGAGGATCAAGCTCCCATCCCTAAGCCTATGACTGACTCAGCCCAGCTCAAGCACTTTGCAAGAGAAGCAGAAGTTAATGGAAATTATGAACTGGCCACCAAATATTATCAAGAGGTTTGTTTTCAATCCATTTCTTGATTGTTTCACAAAATTCAGTCACATTTATGAATTGTTTTAGCATGGAAATTTTCTTCTTTTTTTTTTGAATGTAAAAAAAGTGTGTATAAAAAATTAATTTTTTTTTTTTTTTTTTTTGGTAACATTTAGATTTTTAGCTCACCTGAGCTGAAAGCTCAAGTGAGCTTTTCTGATCACATTTTGTCCGGCGTCCGTCTGTCTGTCTGTCCGTCTGTCTGTCCGTCTGTCTGTCTGTCTGTAAACTTTTCACATTTTCGACTTCTTCTCAAGAACCACTGGGCCAATTTCAACCAAACTTGCCACAAAGTATTCTTGGGTGAATGGGATTCAAGATTGTTCAAATAAAGGGCCACGCCCTCTTTCAAGGGGAGATAATTAGGAATTAGTGAAAAAATAATGGCATCATTTAAAAATCTTCTTCTCAAGAACCATAGGGCCAGGAAAGATGAAACTTATGCGGAAGCATCCTCAGTTAGTGTACATTCAAGTTTGTTCAAATCATGACCCCCGGGGGTAGGGCGGGGCCACAATGGAGGATCAAAGTTTTACATAGAAATATATAGGAAAAATCTTTAAAAATCTTCTTCTCAAGAACAGCAAAGCCTTGATGAGTCATATTTATATGGAAGCATCCTCAGATAGTGTAGATTCAAGTTTGTTCAGACCATGACCCCCGGGGGTAGGGCGGGGCCACAATGGAGGATCAAAGTTTTACATAGAAATATATAGGAAAAATCTTTAAAAATCTTCTTCTCAAGAACAGCAAAGCCATGAGGAGTCATATTTATATGGAACCACCCTCAGGTAGTGTAGATTCAAGGTTGTTCAAATCACGACCCCTGGGGGTAGGGCAGGGATACAATGGAGGATCAAAGTTTTACATAGAAATATATAGGAAAAATCTTTAAAAATCTTCTTCTCAAGAACAGCAAAGCCTTGATGAGTCATATTTATATGGAACCATCCTCAGGTAGTGTAGATTCAAGTTTGTTCAAATGTTCAAATCATGACCCCCGGGGGTAGGGCGGGGCCACAATGGAAGATCAAAGTTTTAAATAGAAATATATAGGAAAAATCTTTAAAAAATCTTCTTCTCAAGAACAGCAAAGCCATGATGAGTCATATTTATATGGAAGCATCCTCAGATAGTGTAGATTCAAGTTTGTTCAAATCATGACCCCCAGGGGTAGGGCGGGGCCGCAATGGAGGATCAAATTTTTACTTAGAAATATATAGGAAAAATCTTATTCTCAGGAACAGCAAAGCCCGGATTGGTCATATTTATACGGAAGCATCCTCAGGTATTGTAGATTCAAATCTATTCAAATCATGACCCCAGGGGTAGGATGGGGCCATAATGGAAGATCAAAGTTTTACATAGAAATATATAGGAAAAATCTTCTTCTCAAGAACAGCAAAGCCATAATGAGTCATACTTATATGGAAGCATCCTCAGATAGTGTAGATTCAAGTTTGTTCAGACCATGACCCCTGGGGGTAGGGCGGGGCCACAATGGAGGATCAAAGTTTTACATAGAAATATATAGGAAAAATCTTTAAAAATCTTCTTCTCAAGAACAGCAAAGCCATGAGGAGTCATATTTATATGGAACCACCCTCAGGTAGTGTAGATTCAAGGTTGTTCAAATCACGACCCCTGGGGGTAGGACAGGGATACAATGGAGGATCAAAATTATATATAGGAAAAATCTTTAAAAATCTTCTTCTCAAGAACAGCAAAGACTTGAATAGGAATATAGGAAAATATCTTCTTCTGGAGAACTGCAAACCATGATTAGTCATTTTGATATGGAGGCATTCTCAGGTAGTGTAGATTCAATTTTGTTCAAATGATGACCCCCAGGGGTAGGGTGGGGCCCGATGGGGGATCGAAAGTTTTACATAAGAACATGTAGACAATATGAACAGAAAAGCTATGTTTAGTCATATTGATATGGAACATCCTCAGGTAGTGTAGATTCAAGTTTGTTCAAATGATGACCCCTGGGATAGGGAGGAGCCACAATAGGGGATCAAATTTTTACAAAGAAATATATGGGAAATTTTTTTTAAAAAAATCTTCTCAAGTACAACAAAGCCATTTGTTATATTGACATGGAAGCATCATCAGGTAGTTTAAAATTCAAGCCTCCCCCCTCCCCCCGGTAATCTTTTCAATACAGAACTGATTTGTGCTTTTGCCTAGCCAATGTGCTCAGGTGAGCGATGTGGCCCATGGGCCTCTTGTTTCATATGTTTTTATATCTCAACCATTTAGTTAAATAAAGCATAAATTTTTAAAATTTAAAAAGAGGAAATATCTAAGATAGGAAATGTAATTGTTGATGATAGTCTGAAATGTCACTAATGGAAGAAATAACTTGATTTACAGAGGATTGCTAGAAACAAAAATGATCCTTCACACTGGTTTGATTATGGAACCTTCTGTCTGTACATCAATGATATTACTAAGGCAGAAGAGTGCTTCAAAGAGTGCATTGCTATTGATCAGAAGCATTTACAAGGGTGAGTAAATGTGAAGGGTTTTTTTTACAAAATGAGCAAAGATTTGGAGACATGTTGATTTAGTCTATTTGTCTGTCAGTATCTGTCTTATGGAAAGATTCATAAATATGCCAGAGATTTTACATGGTTAGAGAGTCAAATTGGATTAAATTTATATCCAGTATAGTCAAAAGTTTATTTATACAAATTTGCCACAGAAGACCCAAATGCATTGAGGTTTCACAAACAAATTAAGGTTGTTGAATATTTTTGGTAATAAATTGTTTTTTCTTCCTCAGGTTGCTTCTTTACGGGGTTGTCTGTACGCTATCAGAGAGAAATGAAGCTGCTGAAACATTCTTTGAAGCAGCCACCTGTGTGGATCCCAAAAGCATTCTGGCCTGGACCATGCTTGGTGGGTATTCAAATATTGTTCATTTGGTCTCCAGAAAATTTTAGGCTCCATAGAAATGAAAATATATGTCAAAGATGAAAAAGGGAAAGAGTGATGTTCCAAATGCTTATTTACAGATGTAATTATTACAACAAGTTAAACATTTTCAAAGGTTTATTTTCCTTTTAACAGGCAGTAAAAACAGGTTATTTGCCAGATCCTAATTTTATTGTAATATTTTTTTCTCTGTAGGTCTGTTTTATGATGCTGTGAACAATGAGATAGGAGCAGAAATGGCTTACCTTGAGGCCAACAAACTTAACCAAGCAGCAGCTGTTGCTGAGGCCAAGGCCCTGAGAGATGATGAGATGGCCAAAGAGAAGCTGGCCAGAGGAGAACAGGAGAGTGAAGATAAAGGTAAGAGAGGCTGGCCAGAGGAAAATTTGAGTTTGAGGAGGATGGTAAGGAGGTGACCAGAGATGAATGTGAATGTGAGGAAAAAGGTAAAAGAAGCCAGAGGAGAGTGTGAGGATAAAGGATAAAGGTAAAAGAGACTGGCTAGAGGAGAATGAGACGGTGATAAAGGTAAGAGAGGTGGCTAGAGGAAAATATGAGTGTGAGGATAAAGGTAAGAAAGGTGGCAAGAGGAGAATATGAGTGTGATGAGAAAGGTAAGAAGGTGACTGGAGGAGATCAGAGAACGAGAATAAGGTAATAGAGGTGGCCAGAGGAGAATGTGAGTTTGAGGAGAAAGGTAAGAGAGGTGGCAAAAGGAGAATATGAGTGAGGGATAAAGGTCACCATTCTTACCCGAGGAGAATGGGAGTGTGAGGATGAAGGTAAGCAAGGCTGGTCATTGGAGAATGAGGAAAAAAAAGGTAAGGGGTTAGTGTAAGAGTATATGAGTATCCACATAATAAAAGAGTGGATAAAGATAAGACAGATTGTTTAGAGGAGAGGACGAGAGTAGGGAAAAAAGTAAGAAAAGCTAGCAAGAGGAGAAAAAGACACTGTAGAAACAGGTAGAACTTTTAGTTCATTATGTTTTCAGAGGTGGATCATGACCAGGGAGGCTTAGCCCCACCCTCAGTCCCTGACATTAAACAACCCTCTCCTCCATCTAGTGACAAACCTCCAACTTCTGCTCGCTCTGGGAAAGGATCTGTCAGTGATAGACGTATGTCGGCCTCAAAGAGATCTGGTAAGACTACAATATTAGTGTGTGGAATGTATGTCAACTTGTGGATTTAAATCTTTGGGGATTTTCTTGTGTGTCAAAGCCAGCTGAAGAAATATCTAGAGGAATTATAACAATTCCAACAATTTACAATTTTAGGCCTTATAAGATACTCATTCATCTGATGAATATTAAGTATCAAAACATGTGAAATCATTTAACCATAATAGTTATTTTTGGTATATCTAAGTACCTTTTGGTGATGGGAAAATAACTTATCTCCTTGATTGTAGACCCACATCTCCGCCCAGATCAATCCCCTCAGTTACAAGGTACTGGAAAATTTTATGGTCCACTTTAACAGTGACCCTCACTCAGTCATTTTCATGTGTTGATCTCCCACCTTTGACCTATGACCCAACCTACAAATATGCATATTAATCAACCTTTGTTGCCTCTGAAATGATTTTGATGTTATTACATATGTATGTACTAAAGGCTCCATTGTACTTGCTTATTGACTAACAAAAATGTTTTACATGTAATGTCCCAGACCATGTCCTGTGTGTGTACTTGTTTGCTGTGAAGTATGAGAGTTTCTGGATAACTTTCAGTTAATGTTTTAATTGATCTTTGATTTTTGTTCATGTGACGCAGTCAGGATTGCAAAAGGTAGAGGGGGAAAAAACTTTCTCTGCTCCTTGTAGAAAAATCACATGATCACAAAATGTGCACTTATTGACATTTTATTGTCAATGAACAATTTGAACAGTTCTGTACAGAATTACTTTATTTTCCCACTACATTATTGATTTACACATAGTGTGTGGATATATTGCACTAATTAGATGAGTTTTTACACCTAAATATATTGCAGTGTGACAGCAAGATCAAAGTTAATAACGTACATTGATTATTTTTCCCTTCCTGGGAAAAGTGATCTTGGTCTCATTTTCATTAAAGTGCATATACTGTATATACTCGCCTATAAGTCGGTTCGCATATAAGTCGGTTGTATTTTTTAAGCTTTTATTAGAGGGATTGACCGTCTAAAATATCAGTCTTTTTATAACTCGCCTATAAGTCGGACAAAGAGTTTTGGTCCAAATTACAACTCCCAAAAAACCGACTTATAGGCGAGTATATACGGTAGATGATTGACATAGTTTACAATTATTGATTATCGTAGAACTGCCAAAACAAAAAAGTACATTGTAATTTATCATGTATCTAACAGTTTTTAAATTCATTTCCTAATGATAATGCAGTTTCACTGCATAAAATGTAAAGGAATGTTACAGTCAGTGCAAATGGTATTTTACATGTATCACTTTTGAATTATTTTTCTCCTTAATAACCATAGTAAAATGCACTATTCTGTGTACAAAGTGTTCCTGTTGCTCTGAATTAGCATCCAAATTTTCAAGCATTTATAAAAGAAATTGAAGATGTTACATTGATTTTATTATTTTTATGTAAGCAGTATTTTCTGTTGAGAAGTACTATTAAGGGGTTTTGTTTTCTTTATACTTTACCTTTTCAATTTTGTAGAATAAAATTCATTTTCTCAATTCACTTTGCAAGATTGCTTTTAGCTCAGCCCTTAAAAGTCACCATCACTTTATTTTTATTTTACTTGTACCTTTTGTCTTTAGAAAGACTATTAATTAATTGAATATTCATTTTAATCTAATTTTTTTTAACATTCATTTTAATAGATATTGTTGGTAAGTTATAATATTAGATGCTTGTATTGGCTAAGCTGTTGAACAGTAGATTTTCTTTAGATTTTCCTACAATTAGATATTGACAGACAAGTTAATTTTTCTCACAAGGAAAAAAAAAAAGTAATGCCTTATAATTAGTGGGATTTTTTAATTCAGTACAATTCTTGTCAACACGCAAGACAATGATCTATCTTCTAATGTAGTCTAGGTTCCTAAAACATTCTAGTTTGAAGACAGTGGAAAATAACTGTTACAACTGTATGATCATGTTAAAATAATCAATCGCGTTGTACTTCTTAGCTGTGTTTGTGCCTCATTTTCATTCTTTTCGTAAATATTAGTGAATAAATTTTATGGTACCAAAGTTTTCAAATTTACATTCAATTTTGCAATGACATATTAACTACTTTGTACTGAGGTAGTATTAAAATTTTAAAATTTCTGAAAATAACAGGAAGTAAAATCAAGACAGATAGTACCACTTCTCGTCCTGGCAGCCAGTATAGAATGGGAAGCCAGCGTGGTACCCCCCAGCCTGCGGAGGAGGTAGAAGAATCCCCTGTGAGAGAGCCCACCCCAGTCCCCCGTTCTAGTATCTACATGCAGGCTATCGAGTGGCTGATTGAGGTCAAAGCTATCCCTGTAAGTGTTTTTAAAGATACTGGCATTACTAATAGATACTGACATTACTAATAGATATTAATAATTAAATGAGAATATCAAAATGTTATTTAGGATGAAAGGAATATACTTCAACTTTATTTGTGTAAACTCTTGATTTTTTCAATTGTTAATGAGGAACTTACTCAAAGTTACGGACATTCACTGGTGAGATGAAACTGAAGACTTTGTTTTAGAATATTTGGGATGAGCCCCATCAAATTTTACTGTCATTTATGTTTAGTTCACTGAGAGAGCCCTGGCCCATGAACTGCTGTCACCAATGGGAGGCCCCACGTCTGGATATCACATCAACTATGCCAGGTTAAAGCTACAGAAAAAAGAATACAAAGAGGCGGAAAACAGTCTGGACGAGGCCCTACAGTTTGACTACCAGGTAACAGAATATTGCATTGTTGTGCAATTTTGCTTCTCCTTCAGTTTGTAATTTGGTATTTTCAGTAAGGCTATTAGAAAAAAGTTATGGCAGGGATTTTATTGTAGCTGCATGACTGTAGGAGTTTTCAATCTTGTAATTGCCTTTTTATGATGTAATTAGTACTGATTAGTGATTTAATCTGGAGAATAAATAAAAAGAAAAATTATTGATCTTCATTTAAATCCATTAAAAATTTGAGTTCTTATTTGAATTTTGTAGAATCCGGATGCTTGGGCACTCATGGGACATGTGAAGTATATGACGAATGATGTGGAGGCTTCCAGAGACTGCTATGAACGCACTCTTTCCTTTACAACTGATGCAGCAGAGATGCATTCTATATACCTTAGATTGGCCTCCATATACCTTCAAGAGGAGAAGGTACTCTTAATTAATATAGACTGATGCTATCGTAAAATTTTTAGTTAATTTTTGAAAATAAAAAGAAATTGTTACTTACATTTGTGGATCTAAAAGTCAGCAAAATCACAGGCTCATTAGCTGCATTTGCAATTAGTTGCAATTATGAATAGCTTTTCCATTATTTCTTGCATAATATTATATATATACATGTAGTATCATAAATGAGTGCACAAGGTTTTGCCTTAAAGGTGCCACATTATGAATTCTGCTAAAGTGTTATGTACATTATTTTCTTTAGAAGTTATAGCAACCATCACTTTTCTGAATTTTTTTTTCTTTTTGTGATGGACTTTATTTTGGACATCCAAATTTTGATTCTTTTTGGAAGCAGCAAATAAAAATTGTTTGTTCATATTTTTTTTATAGTTTTCAAATGCGAAGAATACTTTCCTTATGGCTTGCAAGAGATCCCCTTCCTGTGTTTCATGGCTGGGTGTTGGTATAGCATGTTACAGGGTAAGTTTTAAAATTCAAACATAGATTATTTTCAATTTACTCAGTCAAAATAGAAGTTATCTCTCTTTTTTGAATGTCTAAATTGTGTCTGAATACCCCTAAAGGTCTTTTAGTGTTTCTTTTGCAATATACAATTTTTTTCATGTATGCAGTTAGGAGAACTAGCAGAAGCTGAAGATGCTTTGTCTGAGGCCAACATCCTCAACAATACTGATCCAGAAGTCTGGGGTTATCTATCCTTGGTTTGCCTCAAAACCGGCAGACAGCTGGAAGCAGAACAGGCCTACAAATATGCATTGAAGGTAAAAAGAAATATGTAAATTTCTAGGAAGATACACTGTTAATAGAAGGTAGAAAAAAGCTTTATGGTGAGAAAGACATTTCTCAAAATATTACTTATAGGCATACATGTATATTGTTTGCGATGGATTTTAATATGAGATTTTTTACAATTGCAGTTGAATCTGTCTGACTATGATTTGCTAGCAGAAATACAGCATGTGCAGCAGGAAGTAGGATTTGGAAATCCAGAGTTTTAAGCTTCTGTTTGTGACATTTTATAAATGTCCTTGTTATGTTGACATTCTATTTGATTTGTTTTGATGTTCAGTTTAATGACTAGAAAATTCCAGTCTTTATTAATGTTATATTAAGTAACCTGTGATGAACAAAATATTTATCAATTAAATCATATCTTTAAAAAGTTGTGTTTAGTTTTATTTTAAACTGTTTCTTTGAATATGTGTGATTTGTTTATTCCATAATTGGCTGTGAAATAGGAAATGAATATTTGCACACACTAAAAATTGGATGCATTATAAACCTCTTTATAGCATTCTCTCTCACATTTCAATACTTGTTAAATATGTTTCGTCTTAAATTTTAGCTTTGAAAGATTCTCTTAGGTATGGAATTACTGTTAGCATACAGAGACTTCTATCAACAGGGAAGTTGGGGCTTACTTTCTATATTATATGTGATGTTTCCATTGGGGTTCCCATCACACATTAACAGTAGTCTGTATCCAGATACAAAATGGCTTTAGTGTCCTTCTAATCTCACTTTATTGCGGAAGAATACCATATTGTGCAATTTATGACGTACTTTATATTCCAATTCAAAAAAAAAAATTGAATGGTAACCAATACCTGTATGTGTATATGGCCAGCTGGGTCTCTCTTATATATCGGGGTGATCTAGTATAATGAATAAATAATTTTATGATTAAAAAATTCATGGTTATAGGAATCAAGACAATTAGAATTTCAATGTTGCTCAATTCCCAGCATCAGTTTATTACATGTATTGTGTAGAATTTTAGTGTGCAATGAGAAATGTAATATTCTTTGCGTTAATGTCCCTTACATTATTTTGTAATTATTACAGCTATTTTATGTAACCTATATGTATTTGAGAAATTAATCTTTAAAAAAAATCACCGGTAATGACATTTATAGGATTTTTGTGATAAAATTGCTTTATCTTGCTTTTCATCATGCACACGATTTTAGTTTTAAATGTTGAGTTTCCAAGTGCAGGAGCACTTGACTTTTAGCTTTACTTGTCAAAGACATATCCAATGTTTTACTGAGCGGTCAAGAAGGACCGCGGGGTGAGATACTGGACCTGTCGATGAGATGTTGGACCGCTATGACGTTTTTTTTTATATCACACTGTAGGTGGGATCAGATTTTATATCTTATTTACATTCGTTTGTGATCGACGATTACGGAATTGACCGAGTTAAATCCGCAGTGCAAAATTTACATCATGGAAGCCAGCGTACGATACTTCGAAAAAGAAATGTAAATATAACAAAACACTTATTGTCTGTGTTCTCAACTCAAGAGCAACGTGGGTTTTGCCGATCCCTCAAACCAAACTGTTGGCCTGAGGCCGTTTTGGTTCTTGGGTCCGACAAAACGCATGCTGCTCTAGAACCCAGTCAATAAATGTTTCATGGTTTTCTTCATTTTTTCTTACCTATTGAAATAGAAATAGATATACAGTGTTTTGATCAAGCATAAACAGTTTATTACGGCGTCTTTTTTTTGTCTTCTTTAAGTCTATATATGAATATATATAGTATATGTGTACTTGTTAGTTGTATAGAGCATTTATAAATAGAGCTTAATTGAGAAACCGTGACAAAAAATTCATTTTGATACGATTAACCGGTTGGCAATTCGGTATTCGATTGCCATCCCCACTTCTTCGTGTTGGTTGCTTATTGATAAAGTTGATAGGAATTTTATAATGATAACATGGGAATCATGGTGGAAATATTTTTTTTTTTCGTCGGTTGGAGTTAGTTATAGGTAATTACATCAGTTGGAATTCTATAATTGCTGCCGTGACTTCTGATCAGCTGAGTTTACTTTTACTTCTACAGAATAGCTTTGAGCTTATTTAATTTGCAGTTTGGTGTGATACTTGGGATTCTTTACTAGCTATCAACTGACACTCTGCAAAATGCATCCCTTTTTTTGAATTTACCATTTCTGGCGACGGTGGAATTCTGGAAATGACATTTAATTTGGTGAAACATTTTATTTTTTCCTCTGTTATATAAGTTTTATCAGCAGAATTAATTTGGTAATTTAGTCAATCAGATATTTGTTTTTTAAAGGATCTGCCTGCTGATGTTTCCATTTTATACTTAATTGAAATCAGACAGACGAGATTAATTATCTTATGGATGGTTGGTTTTGGAGACGTGTACTTCCTGATTAGTGTCAATAATACTGCTGTCTGTTTTACATGTAACATTTTTCTCATTTGATTTAAAATATATAAATTTTATATATATATTGAAGGGAATTATCTTGAGATTTTCCACGAAAACAGAACATAAAGATTGTATTTTGAAAGTATAATATTTAATACTGTAACAGAAATGGAAGTATAGATTGAAGCCTATGTACTTAAAAAAATATAAAATTATTGAAATTTGGAAAGACCCATTTATGTAACATTACAACTAAGAATGAATAAATGATTGAACAGATCTGTTGAATTTGATATGTCGACAATGACTAATCAAAATGCACGGAGATGATGGACTTAGAGTATATAGCTAAATATATTTTATTGTATTATCAAGAACATTTTACAGTCATAAAATTCTCTAGATAAAATAAAATTATCAAATAGAATCATGTGTCCATGTGGAATTATATTGTAATTCACACAACAAAAATCCAATTAAGGATGGAAACAACAGTAACAACGATTGACAAAAGTCAGTATTAAAACCTTCGTCGCATTCTATGCCATCTACGCAAATGTGATTATCCAATTTTTTTCCCGTGAATTTAAAACCAAAACGATTATGCCTTGGGCCAAATTGCATCAACTGCGAATAAAATGTCGGCAATATTTGCATCCAACAATTTATCATCTAAAATTTTCTCAGAATAAAAGTTCTTTTTAATGTCATCTTTCATAATTTGGGAATCTATACTAGGTTGCACAGTAAAAAGACTATTACTTTTGCGAGTTAATTTCGGCCTAGTTCGAGTGCCTTTACCAATCATACTACCGACACTTTTGCTCCAGAATTCCGATACCCTTTCTCTGAAGCCATTTTTCCTGTTTTTCACACTAGTAAGATCTGCATCAACGGTATCCTCCTGTTCAACCATATCTTGGAGAGGAATTGTCTCTGCGTTTTTCTGGTCGTCTGCTTCACTGAAAGAGTATGTGACGTCGTCTTCGCTGGCCTGCGTTTGAATACTTGGCACTTTCAGAACTCGTTTGTTAATATTGTCACAGGAAGCAGCCGCTTTTCTTCGTCTTTTTAGAAATGTTTGGTCGTGGCGGTAGATTCGATCCACACATGATTCAGATTTCTGTTTGATTAAATCATTCCTCTGTCTACATTTCTTACTTTGTATATCCTGTAGCCTCGCTCGTAGCAAATTTAGTTCCCTTGTTTTGGGAGCAACATGAGAGTTGTCGCTTTCTTCAATTTGTATCTGGGGAACGTCAAAACGAGTTTCGGCATAGTCACTTTCGCTGTATTGCGAGTCGCATACTGATTTTTGTTTGACCAGAGTTCCTCGACGGACCGGAACTCTTAGCGTGGTTTCCTGGTAGTCCTTGGTCGGTCGGTCCGGAAACGAGTCGACCTCAAAACTACTTTGCTTTGAAGGCATGTCGCTATCATCTTCTTCCGGTATTTCCTCAGAAGCAGATGATATAAACATGCCACCCCAGTAGGGTTGATCCGAACTGCAATGAGACTCGAAAGACCCAGAATTTTGATTAAAAAGTTGCCGCCAGCTATGATTTTTCTTGTTGTCCCCGGTTCTATATTTTGGTGATTTGTCCGAAGTTTCGTCATCTGTCTCTGACATTTGGATTAACCATGAAAAGAGCTTATTGTATGACTCCACGGATGCGGCTTCTTTCTCTCCAGACAAAACCATTTCATTTAGGTCTGGTTCTTCTGAAAGAAGGGAAGCATAATGTTAGATCATTATTATCTGAGGTCAAAATAAGTTATTAAGTACAAGGGAAAATTATTTCCAATGTACTCATCCATTACGCCACTGATAGTCCTTCAGTCCTTCATATATGCTTAAAAATCTATATTATTTTCAATTTTGATGCCTCCTTAGTTTTCTTTAATCATGTCCTTTAATCACTAGAAATACGAAAGATTTCGTGTGATAAACAAAACAAGTAGAAAAAAGGCACAGTCGATCTGGTGGAAAATTAAAGGTATTTTTATCAGTGTATTTGTAAAAACAGAAATATTAATCAATATGAATATATGATCAATAAACAACTACTTATCATCATTTTCAGTGAGCGTATCGCAACATAATGAACTTCATATATATTATAAATGATCATTTGTTTGTCAAAGAATTCTCGGTGTATTTCACTCAA
This sequence comes from Saccostrea echinata, assembly GCF_033153115.1. Lineage (NCBI taxonomy): Eukaryota > Metazoa > Mollusca > Bivalvia > Ostreida > Ostreidae > Saccostrea > Saccostrea echinata. The sequence continues at coordinate 47,819,280 of NW_026889758.1, forward strand.
CTCCCTGTGAAAACTAAGCTCGGGTAGTCTTGCACTTAATTAACCTTGCAAATTTCAGAACTATGCATGCATCCGTTCGCCTCCTCAGTGGTATTACCTTCTCAATTTTTACCAATAATCCTGATATGAATACTCCCCGCGGAAATATTGCAAGGCATTATCGTCTTTTCCTATGCGTGAGCATGTCAAGGCTTCTATGTGAAATTGTAAATATGAAGTAGCCTGGGCATAAGGGAATCCCAAGTTAGCCCTCGGGTGAATTTTACTTGTTTTTTAAAGTTGTTATGAAATGCATACTAGGCATGGTTTATACTTCCTTATTCATAAGGTCATCATACATAGTTCTTTTATTCTGGAAACAATTACATTAATGTTTATTGCATCACACGCGCATGTTTAACATGGAACTATCTACTGAATGAAATAAATATTTTTTTTTAGTTGAAGTAACTTGAGGATTCAGTTTATTAACCAAAAAGGTAAATATCGCTGTAATGAAGTCCTTAAAAAAATGAGAAGGAGAAATAAACAAGTAGTTACAAATACGAATGATCCCCTTTTCTCATATTATACCCCTCGTTATCAATACGTAACCTTGACCTTTAAATCATGAACTTGAGTCAAGGTCATGACAAGGTCATTTACAACATCAGCAAAATATGCTAAAAGTTGGACTCATTCTAATCAATAATTTATGGCCCAAGCGATCTTACCGCCCAGTGACCACAATCCAAGAGACATTTACACACCAGCAATCTAGGACCAGTCTGAACCAATTTCAATCGCGAGGCTCGTCTCGATTTTGTGACCAACAGATAGACAGACAGACAAACCCTGTTGGAGGAGACATATTTACCCACGTCTGTCTGATAAAGCCTCTGTTGAACGAATATGTTACATATTACAACGCGTAAATTGAATTAATTTGAGAATTAGCGTTTCATACGCTCGAAAATTGATTCTGTAAATTACTGTCAGATTCAATTTATCAGTCAGGAACGCCAGAATTGATGTAGACAGTTAATACCGTTTGAATGCTAATTTTCAGAACACGGATAAATTAATCTTTTGTAATCCAGAGATTATTTTTCAGCCCTGTGTATTTAAAAGAAATTAATATCATGCACTTGAGACTTTCATTGGATTATTTTTTATTAATGTTATACAATAGACTCAATTTAAGTAATTTACTCCTTAATGTTACACCGATGTGAACCTTTTTTTTTTTTAATTCTGTTGATTGTTTTATAAAAAGTGCATTGAATATAACAGTTCATGACATTGACTCTCTTTCTGTATGTATATAGCTATTGTTTTGTTTGTTTGGTTGGTTCTTGTCTGTTTGTTGTTGTTTATTTTTTCCATTGTTTTTTTTTTTTTTTTTTTAAATCCACAATTGCATATTCTGACAAAGTTGAACGGATAAATATACATGTATATTCTGACAAAGTTGAATGTATATTCTGACAAAGTTGAACGGATAAGCATGTAAACTCGTTATTTCTAGGAATTTGCCATTTACCTCAAACAAACAACCAACCAAACAAAGCAAAAGGGACCCCGAAAAAATAAATAAATACACTAACAAACAAAAAAGAAACAGAAAAGCAGGAACATAAATTTTAAAAAAATGGAAAGAAAATAAAATAGATGGTGAAAATGGAATACTATAAAACAGAATAAATAGTGTTTTAAGTTTTGACAAAATTGCATCGATGTTCATATCAAGTATCTGATAACAGACGGAGACCTGTTTACGAAATTTGCACGAATTATCAGTAGGGCTGTGTATTGAGCAAAAAAATTCAATACGATACAATACGATATTTTATAATGCGATATGCGATATATTGGATTCTTTGACAAGTCTATGATATCAAAAAAGTCTTAAAAATCATTTAATGCATGAATTTTATAAAAACTAATTGTTTTACAACTCATTTCAAAGATCTCGTCTCACTGTCATTACAAATTACACTTACGTATTTTGTAATAATTATCTTTGGTGATTGAAATTTCCAATTTTTTTCACAGAATTATATGAAAAACTACTTGCCCGATACGTATTGGAAGTCATTTTTTCAATATGATGTATTCTTGAATATCGATATATCGAGTTGTAAAGTATTGCAAACAATTATCATTATTAACGTCTTCTTTATATCTTTGTGTTGAATTTATAAATTGTGTTTCTTAAAAATAAAAAAAGGGTGTCGACCCAAGTAATATTGCTCCGGGTCGTAAGCCACGTTCGGCGTTGGACATTTTAGTGGATTGACAAGACGTTTTAGTGGAAAACACGGACGTTTTAGGGGATTTAAAAAGCGGAATTTAAAAATAGGATGTGGAGATTTTAGCAGATTTAAATCAAATATACATACATGTATACCTTTCTGTTACCTAAATCTGCTGCACCCTTCTCACCTAAGGGGGGGGGGGAGTATGATTTTTGAGGATTTGGATTATTTTTAATAAATTTAATACCTAAAACTATCAAACCGGATACAAGATTTGTAGTGTATCACGGAGGGTTTATGGGGAACAGAACGGACCGAAAACCTTTTGGCTAGCGAACATGCTCCAAAGACATCGTCAAACTATCAGATTCATCAACGCTGTACTACAACCCGTCACAAATGATAGTCTACCTTCACTCCTTCCATATTGTTCAGCGTGCCAATAACAGATAAATATGTACAAGTATTTACCTGTACGAATATGTATGTCTTTAGAGAGATTTATTCAAGTCAAGGATAAATAACTCAACACAAATTTTGTTTTCCTAAATTGAAATATAAATGCTTATATATGTGCCTTTATCGCTAATGAATCGATATCTGTTTAGTTTAACAACTTTAAATGTTTTTAACCAAGCCACATAATTAGGTGAAAACTGGGAAAATTTCACTTTACAGTTCAATATTTTTTTTTTTTCAAAAGTTTTAGAAATGTATGAAGTTTTGTTACTATAAAGTTTCTTGGAACATTTACAGTTAAAATTTCCTAATTAGATTTTAATTGTAAGAAATTTTGGAAAAATATCAATGTAAGATAAGAAAATTATCGTAGACACCTCCATGGGAATTGGGAACTTAGTCATCAATCTGGCTGATGACAATCACTGGTCAACTTTAGAATTGAAATTACTAATATCTCTGGAAAAAAAATTGCTAAAATGTTCGTGGAATTTTTGCAGGTAACCAATTTTTCATCCGCTAAAATGTCCTCTAAAGTTCCCAATAAAAGGTTCATTCATGCCTTTAAAAATTCCTCTAAAATGCCGTGTCTCTAAAGTTTCCAAGCTAAAAGCTATTTCTGAGGGAGCACACTCATGTCATATTTCAAATTATCACATTAATATAACATGTATGAAAATATTCATTTGTACCGAGTAACGCAGCTAGAACTGCAGTTCACTGGGAAGAGAGCTACTTTAGCTCGATCTCTTGGAAGAGAGCTATGGTCCTTGCAGTTTTGATTAACACAAAAGAGTCAACGCTCTAGCGATAGTTACTGAACAATTTAAAAAGGTCTGTTGAATGACTGAAAGTACATTGATCGTTAAGGATAGTCATGGCATTGAGTAATATTTTATCTAATGGAGGCAATAAGTAGTGAGTACGAAAAGAAAGTAAGTCATTTTTTCCCTGTATCGATCAGAATAAAATAACTACCAACTATAAAAGAAGCTCAACGCAGAAACATAAAAGCAACCGGGTAAAAAATGATGAGGCTGGATAACCCTAATGGGTCTTCCTGCAGTAAGTCAGAAAAAACGTAGACTATCTCCTACTTCGTGTTAAGAAAACTAGTTCGAATGCAAAACTTAAAGCCATAAGGGAATAAAGGAAAGGTGTCGACATAAAATGCACTTTAAAGTCTTCATTTGAATACCGATCTGATCGATATCCATATTGATATGAACAATACGTTTACATCGACGGTCGGAGCAATATCTGAAGAAGAAAAGAATCAATTTCATCTTCACTGAAACCTAAAAAAATTGCGTGTACAGCGGATACGGGTGCACTAGAAGTCTATATATACTGACGGTAAAATCCTGTGATCGCGTGTATAATTTGCAATCAAGAAATACCGTCCATGAACAAGGATCGGCAACTGACATGAAAAGTATTCACAATCTTCTTAATCAGCACTGAGGTGGACGGTTGCCACGTGGTTTTGCTGTGTTGTACGTAATATAACGTTGTACAAGTTTTCAGCTGCTATATGAGGAGAATTTACTGCAGTCATTATAACCTAATAACAGTCATTAAAAAAAACAGCAACATTATTATCAAAAACCGATATCTTCTCTTTCTCCTAAAATCCATTAGCGAATTATTTTATCGTTTTCATGCATATGAACTGCTCGTGACGTATTTTCTATGTGGTGTACGTATATTTAAAAAACATACCTTTAAAAAAAATTGAAACAAAATAATATAATATTACAAATATAAACGTAATCTGTTGCATAGTTGGTAAGCAATCTATACACTGTATTCATTTTCATTTAAAATTGATAATTGGTAAGCAATCTATATTCATATTCTTTAATGTTCACATTTTATTCTTAAAAAATAAAAGAAATCTAAATATCTGTACTATTTATTAATATAAGCACACAATGCCTTAATATTTAATACCTTTAATGGAAGAAGATGGACTCTCCACTTCATCTTTATCACATTCACATCCGGTACTGCAATGGATCGCTCCCATTTATGTTATTTCACGGCTCAGAAGACAAATATTTTACTAATTCTAGACTGCATATCATATTGAATTGATAATCTATTTACAATAGGAAATAATTTTTCTCAATTGTCTTTGAAGTCTTTTTCATTTTCTACAATGTATAGATGTAGCAAAACTAACCGCCTGCGAGCCTTAGCAAAATTAGCTGCCTGCCAGCCACATGTGAGTCAAGAATTCAATGGTTTTTCCTTCTCAGGACGCTGAGTTCTGCAATGCCTTAAAAACTTAGATGTCAGATATAGGAATCATCTATCTGATTGGTCCTCCGAGTCAACTTTCAACTCACGCGACACTTTATGGTTCCAATGGCGTCCCGCTCTGATCAAAGGTGTCAGAAAAATTCAAAACACAGTTTTTTCTCATTCCTGAAAGTGTTCCTCCCCTTTTGAAAACCTGAAAACTTACTTTTCCTTTTAAGTTCTGTAACAATGATTATATTTTAAGAACAAAGCATCCAAGCGTCTGTGGACATAACCGGCGTCATAAATAAACGTCAAAGTTCCCAAGGGGAAACTAATCTTTTTCACACCGAAGCTAATTTGGCGCCGGAGCAAAATCCTTCGAATGGCAGGTCCTTCCTGTTTCACTCAGCATACGACATCATTCCACGCCTTGCTCACAGAGTCGTTTCTGTTGTTAATTGATGAAATGTTTTCAATTACCTTTAACAGAAACACAGACACACCGAAGGAATATACGACACAAAAGGGAAGGAGGCCGAAGAATCTTCTATCTTATCAGTAGTTATTCTCCAGCGAAAATCAATAGGTTTTTAAATATTAAAACCTTTTCTGTCAGTTGTCACAACATTGCTTTAGCACTAAAATAATATGAAGGACGAACTCTAATGATAACCGGAGGATATATTGATTCTCTTAAAAAACAAAATATCATGAAATATTATGTAACCCTCACGTTCAGAAAGATGCAAGTAATTTTTCATTTTGCATCACAAACGAAAATAATGTCAAAGGTATGAAATTTCAGCATCCGTTGACGAATCGTGCCTATATGACGGTACATGATGACATGGATTCATCGATTTATTGCCAATATACTCTTGCGATCAAAACCCTGTCGTGATTTGATAATTTACATCCTTTTTTACGTAGCTCGACTAGACGAAACAATTCTAGTTAGAATTACATGAAAAAATAATTAAATAAAGATTGTTGACCGATAATTATGAAGATGGAGACTGGATGGGGGTACTGAGAAATATTTAACTTCCTACGCGCTTATGTAAGTAGGGTAGATTCTTGGGAGGAAAAAGGTTGCTAGCAATAAAAAGTTATTTTAATGAGAATGATAAGGGGGCATATTCAAGAAGATAAGATCGGTTGTTTTCAGTCTGGCAGCGATAATTTCCGTCCCCTTGCTATTACAATCTATTGTCCCTCGTAGCTCGTTTCGAAAAATAAGTCGCCGTATGACATTTGGAGAGAAAAGTATCGTTATTTCAAATCATGCGATAGTAAAACGAAGAAACGTTGACCCGTTACCGATATCATGACCATCAAAGAGTAATAGACGGCAGCGAGTGTAAAATAAATTAGATGAAGTGTTAGAACTTAACAGAAATGGTCCATTGATGTAATAGGACGTGACGGGTTAAGAATTCAAAAGATACAATAATGCTGATTATGTTCGGTAATAGGCAGGGGAATGAGAGGAGAGAAAATCATTTCGAAATCAATTTTCCGAAATGAGCTCATTTCTTATAAATGTGTCACATCATGAATTTGTTGGCTCATTTCTGATACGTAGGTGATTTTTTTAATAAACAATGATGACCCAAAACCCTAGAAATTTGTGACGTCTCTTCTTTTTATGGGTCTCTTGTAGTACTCGGTTTAATTACAGCAACACTGCGTATACATTGTAGAAATTTTTACATTAACAAAATAGATATATTTGCTGCATATATATATATATATATATATATATATATATATATATATATATATATATATATATATATATATATATATATATAAAGAAAAAAACGACAACACGCGTTGTAAAACGTAAGTGCTTTCATTTCAAATTACTTTAAACACTTGACGTTAAACATTGATTTTAACGTCAAAAATTGATTTTAACGTCAAATGTTTAAAGTGAAACGTCTGAAGAATTTGAAATGTAAGCGCTAACGTTTTACAACTTGTGTTGTCGTTTTTTTTATTTATTGCCGGACCCTTTGATAATTATATAATTTATTATACATTTTTTTGGGTATATATATATATATATATATATATATATATATATATATATATATATATATATATATATATATATATATATATATACACTAACCAACAGCCACAATTAACAAATGAGGTGAATCAGAAATTATCAACACAAAGTTATAGTAGTTAGCCCGGGGAGGGAGGAAAGGGGTCCCTCTCCCCACTTAATTTGTGTGTTTATCCCCAAACATTCACGTGTAAAACTGTTGCTATTGCCCTGTAAATAATCAATAAATCACCCATTAGGAAATCAGTCCTTCAAAATATTGAATCCCAAAGTATTTTTGGTTTATTGAGGAAAAAAATACCTAATTCAACCCAAAACACTAAAAACACTGATTTACATGTAATGTGTTTTACGAGAATTAAAAACATGCTTGCTTCTGATATCAAATGAGGTTGCATTTAATTCTCTCTTTTTAAAACAAACTTTATCATTAGATAAATAACTTAACTGTACATAAATCGATCTTTTTAATAGTGCTAATAACGGACCAGCAGGCATTGCTAAGTAGTCATAAGAGACTCTTGTGAATTAAGTGACCACAGCGCTCTGTAACAGTTCATACTCTTGTAAATGGGTTGACTATACAGTTTCTCGAACGACAGCAGATGGTTCCACACGCTCATGACACATACACGACTTATACTGGATTAAGAAACTTTATGGAAATTCCCCGTGAGAACAACACGTAAATTATTCATTTTCCGCTGCCTCAAAAACCCAACTAATCAAGACTTACAGTATCTTCCAAGGAGCAAAAATGCCCTCTGTGAACATTCACGAAATAAAGAAGATTATTCGTCACTCTATATGTAGAATTTTAATATTGCCTCAGCATTTATTATATATGCCGATACCGTGATACCGACGACGTTATATTATTTTCTAATAAACCATTCACAATTGCATGTACAGTGATCAACTAATCTAATTTTGTGAATTCAGAATGCCAGTGCTTAATGGAGGAGACCCTATGACAAGCTTAATTCTTTTAATCCCGGGGTCGGAATTAAAATTTCAGAAACTTTCTCAGACATCCAAGGACACAGTGACTACCTCTGACATAAAGGAGGAGAGAGCGAGGACAAGAAAATTGAGGTTGGTGGAAGGACAGGGAAATCAGCAACACACTATATACTGGAACTTTTCCTTAGAAGCTTTGGTATAAAAACAAACAAAATGTACAAACAAAAACGAAAACAAAAAATACAAATACATATTTAAAACAAACAGTCAGAAATAAAAACAATCAAACCATAAATGTACAACATAGAATAACGATATTTTGTCGCTTTTCCCGGATTCTCTGGGGCCAAATGCTAGTTCTTTTTTTCTTTTTTGTTTGTTTGTTTGTTTGTTTGTTTTTTTTTTTTTTTTGCTTGTCAAAAAGTTTCGGAGTAAGATTTTTTTAGTTGATGTGGAAACAACACCCCCCTTAAAAAAATCATGGATCCGCGCATAAAATGATGAAACTTGTATATAGAAAGATCCTTCATTGCATGAACATCATTCCTCTCGCGGAAATCTCTTAATATTCACTTCAGATAGCATTAAAGAAAGTTACAGAAAAAGAACCAGCGGTAGCTAGTTTAAGCATTCCTAGCTCTTACAATTAAACATGAGTATTTTATGAAAACATTTAGATTACAAGAGTACAAGAGAGACAGAGAGGATTCAAGAGGATGCATTTGCATTTTTATGGATATTAAACTGTATTTGCACATTACTGGTATGCAACCATTGATCCCGAGCTGATACCTAACTGAAATTAAAGGCGCAATACGTTTTATATTTCAGGAAATGCATTTATTTCACTGAAACTGAAATCCACTATTTATTGCGGAATTACTGAGCATCCGCTATCTTTGCTTGTGACTCATGCAATCATTGAGTAAAATCGATACATCCAGGATATTAGTATATCAAAGTGCTGCAACATTTCTTTCGAGTTCGTTGTTAATGTTTCAATGGAATAAAAACGTGGCTGTAGCTTTGAAAAACTTGATACATTGAAATATTCGATACATGTACAATGTAAATTGAAACAGCGAAATAAAAAACTAAATACTCTGATGCTTTGATATTTGAGCACGCAAAGTTTGAATGAGACAATCGGATTTAAATTCATATATCACTGTAACCTGACGCTTCTCTCTCTCTCTTATAATTTGCTGTCTTGCAACGTACATATACATGTATATGTTGATAGTAGCCTACCTCGAACATGCAAGATTCCTGAAAATAAGCAACAGAAGATATGGACATTAAATATACCCGGTATTGTTCTCAAATGAATATAAAAAAGTGAAGTAAATTATGTATCCTTTGCCTTTTGTCTTAATATTTTTATTCTAAACGGGATATACATGTAGCAGTTTTATGACATATACAGTCTTCAGTAAAGGAAAGACGAAAAAGTTGATTTCTGATATAACAACAATGTTTAAAAAATGATTAGATCTAAAAGGTGTAGAAACAAACTGTTCGAAACGAAAATTAAACTATCCATAAATCTCTAGGATTCTATATCCTTGTTAACTTATCCGTTCTTTGAATAGATTTATCGGACAACCCCCACACCCCACCCTTACCCAGAATGTTACCCAAGTCAAGCGATTGACTGCAAACTGTACAGCACTATTAAAGAAAGTTCCAAAGATTAGCTATTGATGCCTGTGGTGTTTTTCAGTTGCATAACATCATTTCATTAACGTGGTTGCATCGTGATAGATGGAGATCTTGCAGCGTGATACATCAAATGACAAAGCCTGACATGTTGTACATAAGCATACGATTGACGTGGTTAAAGAATTCTCAAGATAAGCTAGCATTAATTATTGAAATGTCTCTCAATTAGTCGCTGTTAGCCATTGTAATAATCAGGATAGCAAAACTGACACCTGCTCCCCTCACTTTTGAAGTAAGTTATTAGAATTTAATCAATTGTTCGGAAAGATTGTCAGAAAGTCACAATGGCTAATACGTATATGTACTCATAAGGCAAACATTTTTCGGGAAAAAAAACTCTTGTCTGTATTTTTTTTTTCAACTATTCAGTGGAAGTATGCTGATTAGAATCTGGGACTGAAATACAATATAGTTCATGATATAATAGTCGTTGTTTGTAGCAAATCATTAATTCTAATATTTCTTCAGTCTCTTCCCCGACCATGATCATAGTCTTCTCCCATAAAAAGTAAATACAAAAATATATCTGAATTTTACATTAAGAATAAGTTAGGATGGGAAGTGTGTGTGCCTATGACCACAATCTACGAATTTGTGAGCAGAACCATTTTATGGTACAAGTCACATTCACCATTAAAAGGTTGAACTTGAGATACCGATAGGGTTTGTCTTATAAGAGTCAATTTTAATCGTTTCGGGAGCTAAAAAAAAAAGGCCGTTCTAGTGCTCGGTGATTATATATAATAATCTCCCAAGCCAACGTTTTTTTTTTTTGGCGCGCTCTGTTCCCCTATAAGTGTACTGATTAGAATGGACATAAAACCCCTTGATAGGGAAGATGGTAATTAACTGATTAACAGGGTCGGATAGAATTTTTAATGTTAAATACATTAGAAATAATGAAGCAATGAAAAAAATATCAAAAGATGTATATGTTTAGTTATTAATAATTAATGAATGGCCAGATCACAGCTGAACTGATTTTGAAACAACTTTTTTAAAACCATGTTAACATCTCTTTCCCTTTTTTCACGAGGAGCATTGCATTAATTTGAGAAAACGTAGTCGTATTTTTTTTCTCTAGAGATGAAAAATGAAAAACAAGTAATATATATATATATACGTAGTGCAACATTGGCGTCAAGACCATAATTTATTCGGATACTTTGGATCCACCAATCTGTTGTCAAGGGCAGGTAACTCTAAACACAGGTGAGACTTCCGGTGAATGCCTTACAGAAAAATAGAAAATATGAAAGCTAAAGCACCTGTCAAAGCTCATTGACACCTGAGGGTCGGATGCTTTCATATTCTCATAAATGTAGTACATAAAATATTACCGATGGTCAACAGCCAAAATGGTGGACGTAAGTGGATTACCGCCTTTACCAAAGTGTTTTTCTGAGGCGGAGATCTCGAATTTAGACAGTGAACATAACAAAGACGATCCTCATCAAAATTCAAACAAACAAACGCTTGTTAATGGAGAAATTAATGATTCTAAAGAATTGGACCACACGAGGTTAAACGGGGTCGTGGAAGATTCGGGTGTTGACGAGAAACCACGGTCACCCTATTCAAGGCTAAACAATGCTTTGTCTAAACTTCGGGAAGAAATGGTCAGTTTTCACAATTATTAAGTCATCTGAGTCACTCAGGTGACCTACTGCTATCTGTTTTCGTCTGTGGTGGGAGGTACGTCATCCGTCGGTCGTAAACTTTTGAACACATGTTCAGCTTCTTCTTATTAATTCTATGGGATAAAATTGTGTATTTCATGGTCACTGCACTCTTGGGCCTTAAGGGTGGGGCCAAAACCATCAAAAGTAATGCAGTTTTCAAAAATTTTCTTTTTTACTCCTGGACATCAAGCAGTCAAACGGCTGTCATATTATAACATACAATGAGTCCTTTACCAAAACTGTGAAATTCATGGCCCCAGGGTCAGGGATTCTGGAGTGAGGGTGGGGCTCTATTGATCATATAGTTAAAATGCATAAATTCTTTAAAAAGCTTCTTCTCTTCCCCTGTATAGCAAACAAACTAAGTGCAGAGTTATGATGAGCAAGAGTGCCTTTTCCAAAATTGTGAATTTCATGGGCCCTAGATAGAATGTTCTATCGTTAAAATGATATTGTCCTACGGACCCGGTTTAACGATAGAATTCGTTCCGTGTATTCGCAATGTAGCAAAATAAACACGGGCGATAACTCGAACTCTGTGCATTTTCTATGAAGAATCCAGAGAGTTCCGAATGTCAACATGGCGTTAAATTTGAAGCGAGGAAAAAACGTTGAGAAAATGAGTTGAATTTTCGTATATATATATGGATTAATTTTTAGGTTAAAAGGCATATACAATCTCAAAAAGGTTTGTTATGATTAATTTGGTAGTTATTTTCAGTGCAACTCATTTTGTATTCTTCAGAATCGTTTCGGAGTGGATCCACTCCGATTTGCTACATTGCAAGTATATGGGACGTATTCTAACTGTGGTGAGGGCCTGTCCCGAAACACAGTTAGAATATTCTAACTACATGGGCCCTAGCTGGGTCAGAGGTTCTGGTGTTAAGGCAGGGCTTTATACAGTGAAAATGCATTATTTCTTTGAAAATCTTCCTCTCTGCTCTTGGGCATTAAAAAACCTGACATCTAAATATTTTCGTGCATGTATATGTATGTGTATGAAAAAGCAAAATTTTTCAACATATGAACAGATGAAGTAGTTGCTCTTCATAATATAGTAGAGCTGGGATGATACAACTTTTTTCTATAACAATACAACGTATCACAATATTTGAGCCACGATACGATATGTTTCGCAATATTTTGAATTAGTTATAAAATCTTCTTTTTGTATTGAAATGGAAAAAATATTTCTTTGCAAGAAAGAATAATTTATTCATAGAAGCTGCGCGTGTATATATCTGTTGTAAAACAAAATTATTTCACAAAAGTGGTGTTAATTTTTTTATGTATTTCATATTTATATTTAGCATAATTATTTTAAGTATTAAACTAAAAATGTTAAGCAAACAAAGAAAAAATAAGTAAGATTTTTTGGTGATATTTTAATATTTTTATATATGTATCAAAATGTGTATCATCCTCACACAGAATTGATATTATCGATATCTCAATATATCATTCCTGCCCTATAGTATAGGCCCAATACCAAGTTGAATGCATACTGTCACATAAAACAGTTTTGGAACATAATTTAATATGAACTTCAAGAATTCTTTTAAATTTGCAAACAAAAAACAAAAAAACAACAACAACAACAAAAAAACCAACCTCATCTGTCAGTAATAGAATTTATCAAATGGACCTATGTTGTATAATTAAAAAAATCATAAATTCCGAATATTTTGCAGGCGGGTTTAAGGAGGCTAGACGTTTCTCTCCTGACTCAGTTGTGGTCACTGAATGATGCCATTCACGAGTACAAGTCAGCCATTCAAGACCGCTTCTCTGAAACCAATTCTGAATACTCATGGGGAATGAACAGTCGAACAAGTTCAATGTGTAGTATTGATGAGTGTGATGATTGGACTGAGGATCTTCACATGAAACTGGATCATGGTCAGATAGGAAATTCTCTTCACAGTAGCACATCGAGTCTTCTTCAGCAGATCAATGAACTCAAGGAGAGAGCCGAGTCCGAATTTTAGGGGCAGTACAGTTCCACAACAGTAGTAGTGTGTTAACAGTGTACATACTGGGTATATGTTCAAAATGTATTATTGTAATTATTTCATTTTACAAAGGCAGTTTAAAATTTCCATTCAACTAAGAATTAGCTTGGCGGAGGAGAAGATATTGGAAATACATGTATTAAGAAAAAAAGATATATGATTAAAAAAAAAAAAATGAAATATTCTTGGGAAGGGGGGGGGGGGGCAGGGGGTGGTTAATGGGTTGAAAATATAGTATAAAATTTTTTCAGTCAAATAAAAATGAAATCATTAACTTTAAAGTCCTTTTAAACTATACATTTTTTTAATGTATATTTTATAATGAAATGTACAACATGCATTTTCTTTGAATTTGCTGTACTAAAACATCAAGGACCACTCATTTTACATGTATACACTAGCTGATCCAGTGAAGTTGCTATACTACTAAGCTAGAATGTAGCTATGTTTAACATTTTAAATATTACATGTAATTATATATTTATCAAAAATAAAATTGTACATTTTAGGAGATAATGCATTGTAAACACTCAAGACTTTGAATAGTTAGATGATCTTCCATTTTAATAGTGTTTTTATTTTCTGAAATGTGTGAAACTTTTTCCAAACAGAGAGCAAATTTTCAAATGGAACTCTCAATATAAGGTAAATTTACAAAATGCTGAGAGACCAGCTTAATAAAGGGTAATATTATAATTAATAGTATTAGGTTTATACTGTCACTGTATTTGTTTTCTTCAAATGGAGGTGATAATTTATTGGTTGTCAATATTGTCTCAGTTATGATTTACACACTAATACTAGTCAAAGATCTATCTGCAGAGTAACTGAAGTAACAATTTATTTATAATTTTGCATTTGAATTTGTGTTTTTATGTGTATTGTTTTTTAAATGTACTGACTTTGATCTTGAGCTGATCATGACAATTTTTCCTATTTATGCCTTGCCAGAGAACCATTTCCTAAATTATCATTTCTAAATTAATTTTGTAATGACAGCAAAATGGCGAAGAAATTAACACTGCATGTCTATTGACTTGAATTAAACTCGACAGCTATTAGAGTTTTAATTAAGACCCACAAAATATGCATTAATTAAGCAGACTTCTTTAATTCTCCGTATATATATTTTGTTTCCTTTTTTAAAATAATTTTTTGGATCAACTAACTTGGTAAATACCTATTGAAGTATATAATTTCAAAGGTGCTTTTAAAATAAGTTTGATAGAATGTACGTGTTCCTTTTCTGATCTCTTGATAATATTTTTCTTCATTTTATTATCTTTTTTATTCAAGAGTAAACACTGAATTTACAAAATCATCTCTTTTTAAAATGATGCATTTAACATAGTTGAAGAAAAAGACTATACTTACATTAAATCAGAATTTCTTTCATTATTCCATAAATCTCAAATATTCTGAAGAATTCAAAGAAAATAAGTAATGAACAAATTTATTAGGATAAAAAAATTGATATTAAGGAGACATACATAGTGACCAGGCCCCGGGGCCTTAAAACATAGTTAAGCTCACTTTTGATCTCAATCTCACCTTTCCACTATAAATTCCTTTGGTAAAAATGAGACTGAGATCAAAGTGAGCTCGTTTAAGTTTTATGGCCCCAGAGCCAGGAGTCTTTAATTTTACTGCAGTATTTGCCAATCAGCATCAAGTAATGATGCAAATAAAAAAATCGGTAAAACCACAGCTACACATATACAATTTTAGCCACATTGTCATGGTTTAATATAAATTTTCAGACCTTCAAGTTACTTGTACTTTATGTTATAGAATATATGTATACATACCTGATAGTAAAAAATATTACCATACAGTATAAAAGGTAAATATTATTTATCTCCCTTATAAGCACTGTTTCCCCCACATAATCTATATATTTATCTTTACCTGATGACTACCTCTATATGTAGATGACCTGATATAAGTATATTATTAATTCTTTATACAAATTTTAACCGACTTTTGAAACTTTAAAGGTGATGTATGTATAAAACTGACTTTCAAGGAAGATAAACAGTGAGCAATCAGCTGAATTGAAAGGTCTAACTAACATCCCAATAATTGTGTCTCCTAAATTAAAACCCATAATATTTTGCTTTTCAGACATCAGTGTTTTATGAGGCTACCGAAGACTGTGATTTAAGTTTTCATTATGATGTTTTAAATAAGCAGAATGCCCATTATACATAATGAAATGACATTTATGGCATTGTATTTGCTGATGCATCTCTTAAGATACTAATTAAATTAAGCTCGTTTTGAAAAACTGTATCCCACTGTAAATAGGTAATGGCCCTTTGAACAGATTGCTAAATAAAAAGATATTTTACATAAAAATTATTGCAAACTTTTGAGTCAGTATAGGTGCATTTGTGTTTGTAAACTCAACTTAGCACATAAGGGTAATGTTATTTGACTTGACCTTTAAACTCTCTACTGTGCTCTACTGAGTTAAAAGCTCAAGTGAGCTTTTCTGATCACATTTTTCCTTCATCCACCTGTCTGTAAACTTTTCACTTTTACAACTTCATTTCAAGAACCGCTGGGTCATTTTCAACCAAATTGCCACAAAGCATCCTTGTGAAGGGGATTCAAGTTCCTCTAATTGAAGGGCCACATCTTCTTCCAAGGGGAGATAATTAAAAAATTAGTGAATTGGAGAAGATTTTCTCAAGAACAAAGCCTTGTTTTGTCATATTCATATGGAACATCCTCAGGTAGTGTACATTCAAGTTTGTTGAAATCATGGCCCCTGGGGGTAGGGTATGGTCACAGTAGGAAATCAAACTTTACATAGAAATGTATAGAAAAAATCTGCTGCTGAAGAACAGCAGGGTCATTGTGACTCAGGTGAGTGCTGTGGCCAACAGGCCTCTTATTTCTTCACTGTGAAAGTATGATTAGTTCTGCATACAGAATTTCACTTTTCTGGACAGAAGCTAGTTATTTTGCTGTTAAACTACCCTGCTTTAATAATTTGCATGCAACATTTGTTTAATATATATCATATGATACAATTTGTGTGATGACATAATTTTTTCTTTAAACATCATTCTTGCACTTGTTTTATTAAAAGCACTGTAATTTATTTATAGTGAACGGATATGCATTAGATGCATACATTAATGTTTATGGGTTGTAATGCTCTACCAAAGTAATATTTATTGTGTACAAATATATGTACTTATATGTGTAGAGAAAGTTGGGGGGAGTATTGTTATATTAATGCCCAAAGTTTAAATTCATGTGTTTGTCTGTTAATAAAAGATTGTCTAATAAAAAAAATAATTCAAATAAATTTCTGATATATAATCTGACAATAATAGTCTGAAAAAATATTCTAAACATTTTATGAAGACACATATGGACTTGCTAATTTTCATAACAATAATACTGTATTTTAAACACTATTTTTGATGTTTTAATATTTACCTATGATCATTTTTTGACATATCTATTTCACTTTATATATATATATATATACATCAGTTCTAATACAAGATGAAGTGTATAATGATGGGCATTTTAAATGTACTCATAGGGCAAGAATTAAGCATTTCATTGAATTTAAAAATTTGTTGCTTTTACAAGAATTCAGCATTAGATTGGATATGAAATTCTGTTACATTTAGTCTAAGAAATGTATAATGTATTGATCAACTAATTAAGGTCACAGTGCACATGAAATATTTTGATGTGAAAATAATTTGTAAATCTTTGTCATTGTTTTCTCATGTTGGTTTTGTTTAACAAAGTTGTTAAATTTCCCCTTAGAAGATGAGGTGCCTTAAACTTGTGTGATATTTCTTGTTAATAAATCACAGAAAACATCCAAATTCGTACATTTATTTCCAACTCTCTGCTGGTATATGAAATACACTATATGCCCTGAGAGGCAGCTAATACTCATTTACCCTCGAGTATGCATCCCAAAGATACATCTGGTCATGTGACTGTCAAAAGTCATCATCCCTATACATGCATCTTTCTTGCAAGTGCAACAGGAGAGGAGAAAAGACCAGACTGGGACTCAAACCCGGGCCCCCTGAATCTCCAGTCATGTGTTCTACCAATTGAGTTATCTGTCCACTGGCAATCAAACCCGTCTGACCACCACACAAGTTTGGTCAAGGTATATTAGGACTAGAACCTATTAATACTTGAAAATGAACCTGATCCAGAAACACATTTTTCAGAAAAGTATTTTTTTTTTTTTATTCGGATGCTAACTTTGGCTTATTTTAGTGATTTGGTAGTAGCAAGCTAAAATTTTAATTGCTAAATTTGCATTCTTGCATATCAGTACTAAATGCAAGAAAAAAAAATACTTTGATCAGTCTGTTTTAAAGCATCTCTTTCTGAACTCTTGCTTAAAATGGTATTCAACATACCAAAGACTCACCTAAAAGCTAGATTTAAAATTCAGGTACCTGAAGCACTCATCTGAACCACATTATGCTACTGGTTCGCAACTTCATGAAACATCATGTCCACCAAAAATGTTCTGCCAAAATTACTGGCTACCTTTTAGCAAGCAAGCAAAATGCTAAATTTTACATCCAATAGAAACCCACTGAACAGTAAAATTCACTTGCAGCTTCCAAAGGATGACAGATAGTATGCAACTCTAGATGCAATACATGTGCAAAACTGGTCATGGTAGGACCTACAGTTATCAGTACTTGGGAGTAGACCTGCTCCAAAACAAAATCTTCCTGATCATTCATCCAGAAAATATAGGTCACATGCAGAATTTGAATCTTGATTTATACTTTGCATTCTTTATTTTCATCATTTGTGCAAGTTTGATCAACATATGAATTAAAGATACTTGAAAGAATCAAACTCATTGGAATCATGGCTACTATGGAATAAAACTGCTTACAGATTTTAATCTAATCACTCATTCACAAAAATATAGGTCACTTGCATCATCTGAAACCTTATTGCACATTTCCAACCTAACAATCACCGTTTCATAGAACAGAAGTAAGTGATTTTAATTGAAATCATATTGCAAGGGAAGAGTTAATTTTGTCCTGGTAATATTATTCAAAATAACAAAACTAATCTTTTATAACAAAAAAACTTTAATTTCCAGTCAAATACTGACATTGCTTGTTTGACTGTCTGTACTTTCAACAGGACTGTGCAACTGAAAAGGAATTAAAAAAAATGTCATCAATGAAAAAGCTTAATCTTAAAAACATAATATTAAAAATATTAAGAAATTGTGTACCATGATTTCAAGTAATCAATATTCTCAAGACAGTAAATAGATATAGACTACTCTAAATACTGAAATATGAAGGAATAAGGGCAATAAACAACCAACTATTTTGCATCCTAGCTAAGATGAATTATAAAATAGATTACGGGTACATCATTCCACAAACTGTTTGAAGCACAACAAACAAATCTTTGGAATTCCAAAATTAATCTTCTATACTTTAATTAGAAACTTCAAGCATTATGCATAGATCAATTTTCTACTGAGTCTAGTGTACTGGTACTTGGGGCTAAATCAATATGTTTTTACCTGTAATTCTTTATTCATGACTTACAGTTTTTGCCAGATGAATCCAGTCCAACATCTGAGAGTATCTATCATCAGCTGATGGTTTTTTGTCAAGGTTCCAGTAATAGAATTTATCAAACGTGTGGGTAACGATGGCATTTCTCTCCTCCTCTTCTGAAAATGGACGCCTTGGTTCTTTCATTATGATACCTACAGAAAGAAGACAAAATAGGGATAACTGATGGTATCTTATTTTTCCTTTCCAGTGTTATATAAAAAGACAGTTTATCACTACAATTACTTTTTCAGAAAGTAGTTTTGAAACTACATACAATAGACTTAATTTCAATATTTAATGAGTTAGATTCTGGCTCTCCAAGCTGATGCTGAAGGAAATGAAGACTGATTAAAGGAAACAGAAATCTGAATTGCTATGAACTCATAGATTTATACACATTAACTCATATAAATACTGACACAGATGTATGGTGTATGATGCATGGTGAACTCATCCTAAGTTAAAAGTTAGTTCCACAAAAGGTTGATCTTGTGTATACCATAATTTTATTCAAGATCTGTCTTTTTTTGTTGTTGTTGTTGCAGACAAAAGTGAATTCAAGAGAACATTTCAGGGATAAAGAGAAGATATGATAAATAAATTATTTAAATTATTTTATGTGTTGGAAACTTAGTAGATAATATAGTGTAAACTGACCCAAGTAACCATTTGGAACATTTTCTACCTTTCCATTTAATGTGCGACCTCGAAAGCAAGCTGTATATGTGTCTACAAAAATAGAAAAAAAGTTAAACAAGGCAATATGATTCAAAGATCAAGGGAAAATCATGTCTTATTACATCTTCAACAGTGAAATACTGTGATATATTCCTCCTCTCTAGTTTGTTGTTAGACTGAATGTTAATTAAACCTTGCTGAAAAAATGTATCTTAGTATACTTGTGCACCAAGTCTCATAATAAATTGGACAAAAACTGTAGGAGTAGTTTTGAATGAGTTTCACAGAAATTTCTATTTTTCATAACAATGGCAACACCATTTGTACAATCAAAAACTGATAAACAAAATTATGTATCTTAGTATGGGCTACTGGTGTACCAAGTCTTACTGAAATCGGACCAAAACTGTTAGAGGAGTAGCATTTCATTTTTTTTAACGAACAGACGGATGGACGACAGTCAGATTAATAATGCATAAGCTCTTCTGGTCTCTAACCAGTAGAGCTACATAGGTAAAACCTTTGAAATAAAAAAGAAAATAGTATTTATTAAGAATGAAGATATTAAACACTAAAAGAGAGAGAATAGATTTTTGGTTAAAGAATACAAGAAGAAAATTAACAGATCAAGAGTATAGTTGAATCCACACTTTTCAAATGTTAAGATCCTTTGGCCACCATCTCTGGGGAAAAACCCAAAGAAATCTCACAATAGTCTTTGTAGTTTTCTGGTTTGTAACTGTCATTTGACAGGAAACTAGAAATATGTCCATAGGACGTAAATGCCCCGCCGAGGGTATATTAGTAATGCAACATGAAAATTTGTATTAGTGTATGAAATTTGATGAGAATATTTTGAGTAGTTTCTTTCAAATTGAAATCTAAAAAGTTTGATATACATGATCAATTCTCACCAAATTATGTATAAGTGCATATGCTTACACAAATACATCTTAAATGGTTTCTTTAAAACTAAGCAAAATGCAAATTTACGAAAAGTGAGGTCAAGGTCACAGGAAAGTTCAAGGTCAAACGTTTTGATGCAGTTGAATAGTTTTCACAAATATTAATTATTACAGCATATTAAGTTTGATAAAAATATTTTGAATGGTTTATTTAAAGCTGAGCTTAACACTTATTTAAAATAAAATAAGTTAAGGTCAAAGGAAAGGTCAAGGTCAAAAAATGTTGATGCAGTTGAAAAGCTTACATCAGTATGTATAAGCATATGAAGTTTGATAAAAATATTATGAAGGGCTTCTTTAAAACTGAGTTAAACATAAATTGATAAATGTGAGGTCAAGGTCAAATGAAAGGTCAAAGTCAAAAATGTTGATGCAGTTTAATTGCTTACATCAGTATGTATGAGCATACGTAGTTTGACACTAATTTAAGATTTCACAAATTTGATTTCAAGGTCAAAGGAAAGATCAAGGTCAAAAATGTTGATGCAGTTGAATAGCTTTCATCAGTATGTATCAGCATATGAAGTTTGATAAAAATATCTTGAATAGTTTCTTTAAAACTGAGCTAAACACTAATTTAAGAAAAGTAAGGTCAAGGTCAAAGGAAAGGTCAGGTCAAAAATGTTGATGCAGTTGAATAGCTCTCTCTGTATGTATCAACATGTGAAGTTTGATAAAAATATCTTGAATGGTTTCTTTAAAACTATGCTAAAACTATGCTAAACACTAATTTAAGAAAAGTGAGGTCAAGGTCAAAAATGTTGATGCAGTTGAATAGCTCTCATCAGTATGTATCAACATATGAAGTTTGATTACACTATCTTGAATGGTATCTTTAAAACTGGGCTAAACACTAATTTAGGAAAAGTGAGGTTAAGGTCAAAGGAAAGGTCAAGGTCATAAAATGTTGATGCAGTTGCATAGCTCTCATCAATATCTATCAGCATATGAAGTTTGATGAAAATATCTTGGATAGTTTCTTTGAAATTGAGCTTTGAACTGAGCTAAAAGCAAAGCGCGACGGAAGGATGGAAGGACGGAAGACGGACATGACAAACACTATATGCCCAGGCCATTTTCATGACGGGGCATAAAAAATCTTTGCATTTTGTGTATTGATTGCCCCAGGATGGGATTACCCATGTACTGAATAAAAACATTTAAACACAGTGGATTTATCAGAGCATCCTTATATGTTTGGTTGCAAAAAGAGGAAAAATATAATTTCTTTCCCTTTTGGTTGACCCTGCACAGGGACACAACTTTTGCAAAGTGTGGACTGGACTACATGTATTTGCTAAACACTTTTTTGTAAAACATAGGTGCATCTGCATGACTGAGGGTTACCAGTCATCTGTTACCCAGCTTGCTGCACATTGGACCATCTCATTCTTTTGAATTTTTCTTTGAATGTAGAAGTCGCAACAATAATTGAGAAATGAAACAGTTATACAGTATGGACTGATGGACAAGATATTTGAGTTACTTATGGTGTTCCATTGGGGCCACTTGCACCTTCACACTCTCACTTTTAGGGCGAAGATGGGAGAGTGCAAAGGCAAAAGTGCGTAATTGTGAAGGTGAAGGAGCAAAAATGCAAAGATGCAAAGGCCAGGGTGCAAAGGAGCAATACTAGTATCACACACCTCATACTTTCACCTTCGCAACTTCACACTTTTGCCTTCACATTTTACTTTTGTGGAGCTCTTTATCATTATGAGTTAATTTTAGTGGTCTAAATTCAGTGAATTTTTAGAGATACAGTGTGTAGGTTTATTACCCACACTCTTGCCTTAGCACATTTGCTTTCACAGGTATTTTTTCTCTTGGATGTTATTGGTACCCATGTGCTAGATTAGTGTGATGGAGCCAAAATAATTGGTAAGCAATGGTTTGAATTAACTTCAAACAATAGAGAGCTCCACAAAAGTAGAAGGCGAAAGCGAGAAGTTGCAAAGAAGAAAGTGAAATTTTGTGCTTTGCTGTTGCATCTTCGGAATTTTTCTCCTTTCCCCTTTGCAACTTCCCACTAAAGGCGAGAGTGCGAAGGTGTGAGTGGCTCCAACGGAACACCATAGTTACTGGTATTTACCTTTAAATTATGACAAAGGAAGCCTAAAGTTTCCTTTGCAGTACTTTTGATCCTGTCAACACGTATATCTTTACTGAGGTTTTTAAACTGTCATTCTTGGGGTACATTGCACAGTCTATCACATACACTGCAGTATGCAGTATATAGTTGTTTAAAAGTTCATACTTAGACAGATAGGCCTACTTGATAATATTGTCGATACCTTCCTTATCTTCTTCTTTGTACGTTTTGATAGAGGTATTGAAATAGCGTCTTACTTCAGCCTCGCCATCGTACTTTATTTCGCACGGAAAGAAGTGCACTGACGAGTCTTTCTTCGCAGATTCCACAGTTACTTTATCCAGGTTCATCTTTCCGCGGGATAAGTTATGGCCCGTTCAGTACCAACTCTGCATCTAAATCTCACCAGCAATAAAAATTCGTTTAACATCCACTCACTTCTAAACAACTTTTTAATTTGAAAATGATAAATTTCCATAATTTATTATTAATATTATCATTCACATCATATATCTTAATTTTCCTGCACTTACGCCCTTTACAAAAACTTTGTAAACTTGCAGACTAAACTAAACGTGCTAAACGCACCATAATTTACTTCCGGTTGTCAACAAACTAGCATGGGGAATGTCAGCTAATATACCATTTACAGTATTTGATTTAGCATGAGAAAAAAACGATATGACGGAAATAAATTTGGACTTCCACGAGTAGTTAAAGCTGGGGCACTTTTATTTACAGGATTTCTCGCGTGGCATTACGCTGGGTTCACGATTTACAACTTTGCAAGTTCTAAGGGTCAAGAGAAGTTAAGGAAGGAAGGTGTCCCCGAAGATGAAATAAGTAGAAGTAAGTGTCACTGTTCCTCAATATTAAAGCTTTATTCTCTACATAGCAATTATATATATTTTTGCACGGCACCGTTAAACGACCATTCAGTCTAATTGTAGCTATTCTTTTTAGAGTAAATTCGGAATAGCTATTTTTCAAAGAAAATTAAAATTAACACAGAAAACTTGGTCGTCTATTTGATTCTTAGCCAGGGGGAAGGAGATCTCAAAATTGTTTATTACAGCAGTCAGGTTAGGTGTTATATACAGATGTTGAAGAAAAAATCCTCGTTTTAATATCCCAAATTTTAAATGAAGTTGAATATATTGTTATTCAGTATTCCTCTGACTCTTACCCCCACTTTTAAATTTTGACATGAGCAAGAGAGAGTCAAAGTGGTTTCCTTACTGAAAATCCGGATTTCCTACAATGGGTTTTTCACAACCAGTGCCCTTTTCTAACAGGTTTGTGCCTCTGAATGGATTTGAACCTGGGACCTTGGGCATGCCAGTCCAGTGCTTTTCTGATAGAGCTAAAGCGTTAACTCACGAGCCCATGCTAGTAGGATGTCATGTATCTTACACTATCACATACATGTACAAGTGGTCCAATGTGTGCCTTTCAATTTGATTTCTGGTCTGACTGCAATGTTTTTAGCATAGAAATCAGATGCTACGTACCAATCAATGCTACCAAAATGAAACTAAGACACTGGCCTGACTGGGGATTGAACATGAGAACTCTGGCATGGCAGTCCAGTGCTCTAACAACACAACTAAAGGGTTAACCCACTAGCCCAAGCTAGCTGGATGCCATTTATCTTACACTACCACATTTTCTTATCCTCCGAATATCAAATATTAGAGCTAAAAAAAATTACACATTTTGATTTTTCAGGCTACAAGTTCTGCAAATTTTGAATACTATGCAAAGATATTAATGTATAAAAAAAAAATACTTACTTTAGAGTATCCATAACATTTATCTCCAATTATTTTTTTCTGCAAGTTTTAGGTAACATTTTAAATCAATGGCATAAAAAAATCCAGATTTTGATGAATATTATGTATATCATATCTCAGGCTCTCTATCTGGATAAAAGAATTATTTTTCAAATAAACTGAATGGGAATAAATCAAAATTGAGAGAATTGTGTTTATCTTTTAATTATACAATGCTTGTATGATTAACTATTTATAGATCTGAAAATCTGATGAAAATCCATTTGCAAAGAATGAAGAATTCAAAATCAAAGTTACTAGAATAATAATAAGAGTATTTGTAATTAAAAAAAGTTTGATTGGTAAAAAAAAAGTTAGCTTCACACTAAATGCTTGTGAAAGTGTCCAGGGTAAGAAGTGGAGCTTTAAGCCCCACAGTATTTGTACTGATGTAAGTTTGATTTTCAAGTCAACCAACAGTGAAATCACTAATTTTTGTGGGGGTTAGATTGTTTTTTTCATGGTATGAAGAGAATCTTGAATTCATAACTCCCATGAAATGTTAAAATTAAGCACTACAGTACAGTGTTTCTTCTTTAACCACAAATTCAAATCCCCTTGAACCATTGATTTTTTTTAAACCATGAAAATTTGACCCCTCGAAAATAAGCGATTTTACAGGATCTGGATAATTAATTAAAATATCTCATAGAATTTTGTTTTGTATAACTATATATTTTCAGAAAGTGGATACCAAAGAGTAATGCACAAGGAGGGTGGAAGGGTTATAAAGTTTCACTACAGAACTGTGATAGGTGAAAAAAATATAAAAAATGAAAATCCAGAACATCAGGTTGGTACAAGATACTGCATAAACTGAAACAAACAAATTCATATTGATGCTTAAATTTAATATTCAAGAGTTTAAATATATCTCAATATAGTGGAATTATACTAGAGACCCACATCATATTGCAAGATTTCTACAACACCTCATTGAGCACTTTAAATCTGTGTATGGCTGAAATATAAAGGAAAATGAATGAAATGAAACCGTTCAAATTCTCTCAACAGAATCTTGTTTTTTCTTTGTGAACATTTTTGTCAGTTGCATATTGATAACAATTGGGAAAAGAAAGACAAGTTAGAGATGGGTCATTCTAACTTTTTTTAACTTATGGACATTTTTTTTTTCCTTGCAGGAGTGAAAATTCATACCGGTACTTTTAACAGGAAGGGAAAATGGATATGTTTTTTTCATAATAGACACACTGAACAGTGTTTTACAGAAATCTGCTATGTGTATGTGATCATTTTGAAACATTGCTGCATAAAAAGGACACTTTTGTGCATATTTTTTGCAAGATGGAGTGTTTTTATCTCAGGATGTCAAAATAAATTAATGTCATTAAGACTTCTTTGGGGTCATATTGATGAGTTAGATTTCTGCTCATTTACTAAGTGATGATTTTTTTTTTAATTTAATTATAATGAATGGTAGCTGCAGATCTGTAGCTTGCTGATCTGAAAAAAATTGTATGTATGACCAGAGAGCTACAGTGCCACCCATTGAAAAAAGTGTATATTTATTGCACACAAAAAGCGTGCCATTTCTCGTTTTATTTCCCCATATATTTAAACTGCCATCCCAAAATATTACTGACCCTGTTTTTGAACATATTTGTTTACTAATTCCGCAACAAAACATTCCTTATAACTGTTGTTTATAGCCCTCCTGGGCCTGATATTGGCACCATAGAAATTAATTCGCCTGTTTATTTTGGCATTTTGGTTGGCAAGACAATTCAGTCCAGCACATTTTGTGCAAATGTCAACTACGAGAGAGTTTGATAGACGTCTAAGAAATTTTTTTTGAGCTTTTGTGCAGTTGAGGTAAGAATTTGAAGAAATAAATACAGAACCTAGCACAACTTTTTGTGTGCTATTAATAATTATACAGTTTTCTATGGGTGGCACTGTAGCTCTCTGGTCTGTCAATATTTTTTTTTCACAGCTCTGCAGCTAATATGAATGGTTCTTTTCTCCTCCACAATGGATGCATTACCATTGATAATTTTTTCTCAGAGAGAGAGAGAGAATTATCTGGTATGAAATCAGTCTACTTATAACCATGTTCTTTTAGACCCAGAGAGATAAGATGTCTGAAAGATGGATTTAACACTTTAAAGTAAAGTTATAATTTCATTGATAATGTTGACTTTCAGTTTATCACTTGCATGCCGTCAAACAAATTAGCATGCTCTACAAATGGCTTCACACTAAATTAAAGTCATAGTTTGTAAGTAAAGGTGAAGCATTACAGCATTTCCTAAGACAAGTATGTCAGGTCTACAGCACTTCATGATTTGTCAGGAACACACACGTCCAAACTCTAAGTGAAATTGTCCAAGGAAAGTAGGCAGATCATTACATGTACAACAGTTTCTAATATCAGTATGTTAGCCCTGCCAGAACCTCATTATTTGTCAGCAACACATTAAAGTTCAAACTATCAATGTAGTTGTCCTAGGAATAGTGATTGGAGCCAGTTTACCAATGGAACTAGACTGTGAACAAGTTCTTTGTAAATGACTATAATTCTGTGTCTCCTAATAAGTGAAGACTGCTGTCTAGTCATTGTAAAGGTATCAAGTCCCTTGTACAGTAAAACACACTTATAGCAATCATGCTTATAATGAATTGATGTTTGTAGCGAATGATTTTCATTCCCCTTGACATTAAAATATATTAAACAATTAACGGATATAACGAGTTACGCTTATAATGAAGCAAAATTGTCCACCCCTGGAACTTCATTATAGGCGTTTTTTCTGTATATTGTTAACCATTACCGTAGATGAAGATATATATATATGTTAGGAATTTGATTCAAGGACACATCATCACAATCGGAAAGGGATTGTCAAGAGTGGATTGGAGTAGTGGAAAAAAAATTTTTGTCCATAAAATAATAAACAAACTCGAGTTTAAAGTAGTTTTGGACAAAAGAATAAATATTTCATTCCACAGTTCCCCCTTGGATTAGAAGAGAAAAGATTGCATACCATTTTAATTATAAATTGATCCGCTTGGAATACATTACGGTAAGTACAATGACTCATCCTGAAACAGTTATGTGGCTGACTGACCTGATCATTACGCTGCATTGACAAACATATGTATGGTAATGGCAATTTAATTTCATAACAGTAAAAAATAACAGATAAACATATACATATATTGTTTTACAGTGGCAATATAAAGTATGGCTGTAGAGGCATTAAAGAAATGAAAGATTATGGGTCTAAACAACAAACAACTAGTGCTAATTGTAACAGTAACCGTTACAGATGTTCCCCAAACGGCTCCCCAATCCCTTATGATGCCCCATTCCCTACAAGCTTGAATAAATTAGACAATACTTTTGTAATATTGATGGACACTTTATTTTTAAGGGTATTTCATTGGAAAACTACTCCGATATAGCCATATGGGTATTAGCCAATCAAATTTCAGCGCATGTGCTTGCACATGTTTTCTACATTTTTCACATTAATTTTCTTATAGTGTCTCACAATACATACATTTGTGTTAAATATTAAAGAATTTCACTACAAAATAAGAGAGATGTAACTCTCTAAGTATTAGCCAATCAGAATTCAGCATACGCGCATGCCTGGCCTTGCATTCAATTTTGATAGTATCATATTAAGTAATGTAGGAGCTCTATGTGCCTATCCATGTCGTAAATTTCATCCTGTTTTGTTGAAAACCAAGGGAGTTATAGACATTTAAAGTTTCAACCAATCAGATTGCAGCACACCTGCATGCGCGTGTTTTCAAGAAATTTCCTATAAAACATGTTGTAGCACCTTATAATATATACTTATATTCTAAATTTCAAAGTATTTTGTCAAAAAACAAGGAAATTATTGAGATTTTTGTATCAGCCAATCAGAGAAGAGCGCACGTGCATGCGCGTGAGTTCATGCTAATTTGACCATGTTATCTTGTCTAGACTACTAATATATCTTTACATTTTGAGTTTCAAAGCAATTCATTAAGAAATATAAAAGTTACGGCTTCATCAAGTATATCAGTCATTTCACTCATTGCACGCGCGCGCACGTGCATGCAAGTGCATGCAAAATGACCTTCGTTCCGAACACCTAAACAACATGCCTATTAACCCTAAAAAGGTTTCATGTCAATTGGATGAGTGGTTCTATGAGAACACTCCTGGACAAAAAAGTACCGGAGAAGAAAGTAGAAAAAAAGAATAATAATAATAATAATAAGAAACAGAGTAAAAACATGTTCCCAAACTTCGTTTGGGGAACATAATTAATCCAGACCAGAAGTGGAGCATATATATATATATATAAAGTGTTGAAATTGGAATGAAATCAGAGGAAAAAAATTGTACATGTATCATAAAAATATACTGCTAAATGGTCATTAATTATTATAAAACATATATCTACGTTATGTTGCAAATTGTACTATTTCATCATTGAGTTACTAGTACACTAGATAAAATAAATACTGCAAACAATGATACATTATATAGATATGTGACACAAGTCTAGTTCTTTTCCTTTTGATTCAATATGACCTGTAAACCCAAAACAAACCAACCACAGGATATGTTTTTCTTTTTTTTTAAGATATAACATTTTAAATCCAAGTGCAGATAAAATAGAAAAATATATTTTATTTGATACTTATAATGCATGTAGAAATTAATATTGCCAAGTCAGTGATAAAAAAAATTTATTTTTTCCCTATAACCTTTATGAAAGACTTCATTATATTACATCCATGAATTAATGGATAAAAAGATCTGTTCTTGTTGCTAGGTGATAACATATGTATAATCATTATCTTTATGAACATGATAAATTTCAATTTGCCTATACGTAAAGTGTACCAAAAACTCGAAATAAAAGAAAGCAAAACAAATATATCACACAAGGAATGCAGGAATGAGATGATTAATCTATATATTTTTTCCAAATAAATTCTGAGAGCAATATTCACTGCAATGCAGCACTATGAATTTTAAGTATAAATATTAACTGTTAACATGTATGGTTTAAAGCTCTATTTCCTCTGGCCGATGACTAGAAATAACTGAAATCCCCAAGATACACTTAACACTTTAAATGCCTCCATTAAAAAGTAATAATAACAAACAGTTGAACATGATACCATACAAATATTTACAGGTAAACACTAAAAAAGATGCACAACTTTGTTTCTACCAAACAATAAACATGAAATAAAAAAAATCATTCAGGTATATTCCCATCTTGGGTTTAGCTGTAAACATCAGCAAATTAAATGATATACAGCAAAACCTGGTTACGACAAACATGCTTGTAATGAATTCAAGCTTACAGTTAAGTGATTTTGATTCTCTGTAATTTTAAAATATGAATTTATAAATGTATTTAACAATCAAATTATGTTTGTAATGAATCAAAATTATAAGTCCCTGGCCCTTCACTGCAAGCGTTTTCACTGCACTTTAATTGGTACTCTAAGATATTTTAAACGGGTGAAAAAGAAGAAAAGAATTGTCTTAATCAGACATTTTTTTAAAATAATGAAATAAAACTGGAAGCTCTATTGACATGTACACATCCCTTAAAAAATTATTTTTCTCAAACATGATCAAAATGGATTTTACTCAATTAAAAATTGTATATAACTGAATATACATGTATATAATATATACAGTAAAACTTGTCCGATCCGGCCACCACTGGTTCCAAAAAAAATAGCCAGATTAGACAACATTCTGGATTAGACAACATTTTAAACACCTGAAATTACTGAAAGGGACTTTATGTTTACATCGTATTAGGCAAGATTTCCAAATACACAACATCTGGATTAGATAAGTTTCACTGTATAATGCATCATCTAAAATATTATATGGTAAAATTGTCTGATGTCCAGGGAATACAAATGAATTCTTAGATATATTGTATATGTTGAAATTTTCACTTGGTAGATTATTTACTCAAATACCCATTTACTCTAGCTACAGAAGGAGGAGCTTCTGCAAAAAATATGTTTATGTATCGATTCCTGTCTACTGAGTACCTTAGTGAAATATTTAAGTTGAGAAGATATAACCACACAATGGCCGTAAGATTTATTCCATGGATTTGCATAAATAATACCATATGGAAATGTCAATGCTGACAGCATAGTGTTGATTTAATTCTACAATGCTGACAGCATAGTGTTGATTTAATTCTACAATGCTGACAGTATAGTGTTGATTTAATTCTACAATGCTGACAGCATAGTGTTGATTTCTACAATAACTCCCACCCGTCGTCACTGGAGATACTGGTAGAGCTTCTCTTTGGCAGCAGTTTATCCGGATCAGAGGCACTGTTCTTATTTAAAAACTTGGTGAACCTTCTGTGTAGCTGGCCTTCCTGACTCACTGCCCACATCTGATCAGAATGGCTTACTAAAATATATAAATGAATAAGGATTTTTTTTTTTTTTTTAAATAAAAAAAAAAATTAAAAAAAAAACATCCTGCTTGAAAACTGCTTAATGCTTCTGGAAACACAAACCCCTCAGTCGTCAAATATATTCATACTTGTTCAATGGTAAGCAGCTGTGATTTGTGTTTTTGATAGTTAAGTTTCTCCAGTACTAACAAAATCACCTGATTGTGAAAACCTTATCTCAAAATTTCGCTTGACTGGATATATGGACTGATGCCTTCACTTGGTCAAGGCAAGCCATATCACAGCTGAGATTAGTGGAATCCAAACAATAACACTTACCTTTATCTCATAATATTTCAAAGGTGTTGAACTAGGGTATCTCAAACATTGATACCAGTATCTCAAATACCATAGATATGTCAAAGTGAGTTGGAAGTCAAAACTGCTTTTTCTTTATATTTTAACCTCAATATCTTGATTCTTTGAAATATCAAAGTTTTTTCTTGGCCCCATTAAGTTTGAATTAGTGTGGTTTGACTGTACATGCCCTAATATAAGCATAATTCATGTTTAATATATATCATAATAGGGTAAGACAATGGACTAACGAATAATAAAATTTACTAATGTAACATCTATCATACTGAATACTTTACCTGATATCTGATCAAACACTCCTGGGACTTTTCTCCAGTAATCCCCTGTGGGATTTTTTGTGGAAATGCCAAAGCGACACAGGATTTCTCCATTGGGATTTAATGCCCACACACACTTTTTTGATACTGTCAAATGAGTGGCTAAAGTTCCTGTGTAAAACACAATAACTTTATGGTTTTCATTGTGAAGAAATAAAATAATATTGGCTCAAGTTCCTGTGTAAAAATACAATAAACTGGTTGCTGGTTTTTGTATTGAAGAAAGAATTATTTTACTATAGTAGATCAATTTCTATTTCTTTGAACTTTATTTTTCGCATAAATATGTGAATCTGTTTGCTCTCAAAAATTTTATTCTCACATATACATGTATTTATAATGTTGAGGATTATATACAACAATAACCGTAGGTCACGAAAATTTTGTCTTGCTGATAAATACCAAATAGCTATCTCGCATAAATAAGGTGTCACGAAAATATAGCGATCTATAATATTGACTGACTTAAAGCCCACAGAGGTATAATAAACTTCTCTATACCTGGGACATGGATCCAGTCCTCTCCTATTGGCATGTCTTCTGTAACACCCTTTCTAGCGTAAACTTGACGACGGTTATCAATTGCCCACACCTACAAATTATGATAAAAATTTTTAACTTTGCTTTTATAGGTTTATACAAGTACAGCTGTGTATGTGTAATAAACTCTGCATTTCCAAGTGAAATTATAAAACTTTATTTAAAGTATATGTTGGTTCTAATAGAAGTTGCATTGTTTTTGTGATCTCTGCACTGTGATGGAAAACCATATGGCTACCAACCATGAAATCTTTGGGTCCTGTTGCAATGTTTGTAAATACTGTAGATGTCTGCCTGCCCATGTCTACAGGGAGCCAGGCAGCATTGAGGGAGTGAGAGGTCGGGGCCTTGACCCCAATCCTCTGGTACACAACCCCCTGAGTGTCCACTGCCCAAACATTGACCGTTCCACAGCTAATTGACGTCAAAACTGTATCACCTACATGTATAAACAAAAGGAATAAAGAGATTGTGAACTCTGCATTTAACATATAACATCTAACAAAGAAATAACCAATTATTTCTACAATCATAACTAATTCACACTCACAAAGAAGTGGGAACAAATTTATAATTCTGAACATTTTATTAAAATATTTTTCTTTCTACCAGGCAGCCAGCATTTTCTCTCATATGTTAACAATACTGTAAACCAACTTTTTTGCAAGCGAGAAATATCTGTGAAATTCACAACCTTCTTTTACTCCCAAATATTTCTTGTCCCAATCAAATTATTCACCTGTGTATTTATGTAGAATGTTGCCTCAGTCACGAAAATTAGTATTTACAAATGGATTCCAAAATAAAGAGTGGCTAATAAAAGATGTCACAAATAATAGCTGGTTTACAGTACTTTCATCACAAACTTTTAACATCTAATTTGTTTATGCTCATTTATGGGCTGTATCTTTTTCTGAAATCTATGGCATCTACCACCTATCTAGTAAAATGACAATTTCTTGTCAATTCCACTGATAACAGCTATTTACAGTGAAACCTGTCTAATCCGACATGCACTGGGAGACGAATTTTGAAATAGGCAGGGTGTCGGATTACACAGTGTTAAAAAAACATGGAAAATAGTAAAATGGGAACGGAATTTAATGTCAGATTTCACATTGTGATGGATTGCACAGGTGTCGGATTAGACAGTTTTCACTGTATTTACAAACAATGTAAATTACATACCTAGTTGAGTAAGGTCCAGTTTGCACCATCCTGATCCTTGTGGATTACTGGGTCTAATCCCACTACGTATAAATATCTGATTGTCCTCAGTAAGAACCCACACAGCATCCCGACAGACACATAGACAAAGTACTCCTTTTCTGTAGGAAGGAGATTCCACCATGCTACATTTCTCCAGGTTTGAAGAAAAAGTGTAGATGTCTCCATTGGGTTGACTAGCCCAAATAAGTCCTGTGCAATTGATGAAAAAAATTAATGTATGCACTATAGATTTTCATACTGATTTCAGCTGAGTTTAACTACTGGATATTTTCTTCTTCTGTTAGTATAATAAGAGGTACAAAATTTATATATCTGTAACTTTTCACAATTTTTTCCTCTCAATATTGGTTTATCATACAAGAAAAATATGTACATGACAATCAATAAAGGATCAAGTGAAATAGTGACAAAAACTACAAGTCTAGGATGAGATTGTTAGGTTTGTGGTCAATTTCTAACCTGAACAACTTGTTATTGAGAGTCCTTACCTTCATTGCTAGCCTGAGCAGTTACTGTTTTCCAAATGACAGAGCAAACAATACCAGGGATCTCTGCAACTTCCCATGCATGTCCTGTATGATAAAAGAAGTTATGATGTTGATATTTTATGAATCTTGTGTGTATTTCTTGAAGAAAACAGTAATCTACCAATAACTTTCACTGACATGTGACAATGATCATATTTAAAAAAAAATCTACAAACTTCCATTTCCTGAAGTACTAAGTGTCCATTATTATTTTTAGGAAAGGGGGGGGGGGGGTCATTACCTTGAATAACTCCTCTACAGATCTGGATCATGTTTTTGAATTCTGGACACAACCACACCCCTGCTCTACCAGCTGTGATAAGTCCACCTGTCTGGGAGCTGATTAAAGAAGCAAGCTTCTGAGGATCAAATTTCTCAGCCAAGGAACGTAGAGCATCTATTCCAGACACATCTTTTACAACTATTTCACTGACTGGAACCTGGATTTATGAAAGTATGGTTGACACTTTTAGCTGGACCTGTACATCTATTATATGCATTCAGACTCTGTTTTCAACATTGATTTATCTTTGTTGTGTTTGTTGTACATGTATGACAAAAATGACAAATACTGAGTAGATACACAGGTACATGTAAAACAGCTAATCCATTTAAATAACAGGACAGGAAATTGCAGTACTTTCACGATGAATTATTAGTAGAATTTTTTTTATAGAAAATACAAAAAAACAGAATCAAAGCTAGATACGGTAACAAAACAAAGAAAATATTTTTACCAATTATTAGATATTTTTTGGAAGGGTAATTGATTGTAGTTACCTCCCACCAGCTCCCATCACCAGTTGGAGTTTCCATGGTAACACCAGTGGAAAACCATATTCTACCTAGGACATCTAATGCCCACAAAACTCCACCCACTCCAAAAGCAATGGCACTGAACAACATTTCCTGACTACACTTGCTGTCAAAGAAAAATTTTTTTACAATGCAGAGATTATTTGCAATAAATGCATGAAACACTAAACTGCTACAACACAACCCCTTTTTGTACTGTAAAAATTGTACCATTTAATAATGTTCCACTCTTTTCCTTCCAAGCATTCTTTATTTATCCCATCCCTATACACCAGCTGGCACTGGTCAGTCAACCCCAGGACCACTCCCTTGTAACAGGCAATCTGGGTTAATTTGAAGTCACAAGGAATCTTTATTGCTTTAAAACATGGTCTCTCTCTGGACAGGCCCTTCTGCATCACAACATCACCATTTGTTTTCAGGTACCTGAGAAAAATTCAATGAAAAAGGGCAAATAAGAAGAAGAAGGCCAAAGGGAACATTCTCTTAAATGAAAATCTATTACAAGTATATTGTATTATTCCAGCTTGACAGTTTAATTTTTCTTTTTTTAAATGACTGCATCACTTTGACTGAAAACAAAATATTTATTAACAACTATAATTTACCAAGAAAAATGAGGCAAAGTATCAAACGAATCTTTAAAAAAAATGTGTATATATTTAAGAAATAAAGAACAAGTTTAAAAACACTGGGAAATGAGGTTGGTTGGTTACATGATCAAATCCAGTGAAACCCAAAGGGGTTCTCAGAAAAGTTGAAACTTTTCCCTATGAATTCCTATGTAAAACTGAATCATTATTGTGGCCCCACTTACCCCCCAGTTCATGATTTGAACACTA
This sequence comes from Saccostrea echinata, assembly GCF_033153115.1. Taxonomy (NCBI): domain Eukaryota; kingdom Metazoa; phylum Mollusca; class Bivalvia; order Ostreida; family Ostreidae; genus Saccostrea; species Saccostrea echinata. The sequence goes on from NW_026889758.1 coordinate 47,854,912, forward strand.
CCTGTGGATGCTTCCATATCAGTATGACTAATCATGCCTATGCACTTCTTTAAAGACTTTTTTCCTATACATGTATATTCCTTTGTAAAACTTTGATTGCCTATTGTGGCCCCCATCTCTTGGGGTCATGATTTGAAAAAAAAACATGAATCTACCATATGCATTGAAGCTTTCAAATATGTTTCAACTTTTCAAGCCCAGGAGTTCTTGAGAAAGAAGATTTTTTAAAGACTTTTTCCCTTATATATTCCTATGTAAAAGTTTGATCACTATTGTGGCCCCAAACTACCAGTACCCCCTGGGGGTCATGATTTGAACAAACTTTAATCTACACTACCTGAGGATGCTTCCATATTAAATATTACTAATCATGCCTTTGCTGTTCTTGAGATTTTTAAAGATATTTTTACTATATATATTCCTATGTAATACTTTAATCATCCATTGTGGCCCAATCATATACCTGGGGGTCATGATTTGAATGAACTCAAATCTACACTATGTAATGAAGCTTTCACATAACTTTTCTGGCCCAGTGGTCCTTGAGAAAACTTTTGAAAAGTTGCCATTAAATTTTCACTATTCTTAATTATCTCCCCTTCAAAGAGGCATGGCCCTTCCTTTGAACAAACTTGAATTCCATTAACCCAAGGATGCTTTGTGGCAATTTTGCTTAGTAGTTCTGGAGAAGATGAAATTGTGAAAAGTTAAGACAATGACGGGCAAATTTTGATCAGAAAAGTTCAATTGAGCCTTTGGCTCAAAAGAGCTTAAAAGTAAATTAAATTTAAAATTAAAATTGTACTATAATTATATGTAATTAGAAATGAGCTACTCTTAGTTACACCTGTATAGCAGAAACTCTCCTCGACTTCAATGAGGTGATCTAAAGCATAATACAAGATTCTCACCAAGCCACAGTCTCATCCACTGATATATATTGCACCTCCCTAACTGCCTCTATCCACTTCAGACCTTCTGGATGTTTGGCTGTTAACTTAGTTCCAGCATATACAGTGTCTTTATACAGCCTCCAGACAATGCTCCCAGACCGTGACACAGCTATCATCTTGGCATAGCCATTTGCCTTCTGCCACTTTAGACCTGGATTAGTCAGACTGCAGTGCCACAAATTAGAACTTCTATCTACATGCCAAATGTGTGTGTCAGTCAAGCACAAACAGGACAAATTGCCGGGAGTGAATATTTCTGACCAGTTGTTGATCACTTTGTATGAAGGCTCATCCATCTCAACCTTTTCTGAGCAGACTATCTCATTTTCTTCTTGCTCTTCTGTGGTTGATGGCATGAGTGGATGCTCCGTGACATCCTTCTGTGAAGTCATATTGGTATTTGATGTAAACATTTTGTAGAAATCATCTGGCTCTGGGGATGAAAAGAGACTTGGGTCTTTTTGTGCTGGTGAATTTAGAAGAGAATTTTCTGAGGAGCTATTAGAGACATGTGATGCTTTATTTAACTTTTCTACACTGGGATCCTTATCACTTAATAAAATCTTCTCTGCTTCTGTTACAGAAGTGGCGATTTGAGATAATGCTGTGTTTAACACAGTTTCATTGGGTTTCACAGATGCATCAGGTTTTTGTATATCCTTTAGATCTGAAAATTGTTTTTCTTTCTTTGGAGCTAATGCCTGTTCAGTACATTTTGGTATCTCTTTCAATTCAGTTGAAGTCTCCTCTTTTCTTAACTCTACATCCTGCTCATGAGTGCCTGTTTTGTTATCCAAACTAGTTATTTCTTTTTCAAATTCTTCTAAACTTTTAGACAAGGAATCACAAGATGAATTTCTCAACCCATGCAAAGGGAGAACTAGATGTGACTTTTCTTCACTGTGTGACCTTTTTGTACTTGGTGCTGGTGATGACTCCCTACTTCGCACTTTTTTCACATGACCTTCTGCATCAACTACAGTCATGAATTTAGGTTTCTCCTGAAGTTCCTCTGTGAAGTATGGCCCTTCACTGATGTCACTTTTAATGGAGATTGTATCGCTACTTCTGAGAGAAATGTTGTCTTCTGTGTTCTCCTGGTCCAAGACAGCACTAAGATAAGGGGAATGTGTAGAGTCTCTTTCTCCTTTCAACCCTGAAAAAACATACTTTTTAGTTCATGATATAATTCTGAATTTATTGTCAGTTAAATCTCTAAAATTACCACACAAAATAGACAGACAGCAGGTTTCTGCAACAAAAGAGCACTTGTTTTGAAGTACATTCATTTATATATAATCTAAACTATGAACTGGATTACAAACTTTTATAATTAACAAGGACTATACTCAGTATGTATTAATACACGTGCAACTATTTTCAAATAATAAAACTGCAACAAATTTTACTTAAAATTTAATTCATATAAAAAATGAAACCTTTTTTCTTTTTCTTGTGTCTTTTAGGCTTAGAATTGAACACTATGTCATCATCCCCGACTGCTGATGATAACTTCTCCTCTGTAACTGTTGCACTTGAATACACAGAGTCATTTTTAGCACTGCCATCTTGAGTGACATGAACTTTGACCCCTGATGGCCCCCTAGGTATCAATGTATCTGTTGATTCAATAGATGGTTTGTCATGAGAATTATCAAAATGTGAATCAGATGAACTTGGGACTGAATCAGTCTCTAAATCCTCCTTCAGAAAAGGATTAAAGCGGGTGGTCGGGGAAACAAGTTTTCTTTCAGCTAAATTGTCATCTGAGTCCTTTTTACTTGAGAGAATGTTATCACTGAAAATTTCTACAGTCAGTAAATCTGGGGTCTCCAGTTTCACAACTGGAGGCAGTTTTTGGTGGAGCTCTGTCTCGCGTTTTATCAGTGGAGGAAGATCCTGAGGAGGCTGAGCATGAGGGTGATCTCGATGATCAATCTCATGCTCAGTTATCTCAACAGAGTCCTCCAAATGATCCATTGATGACAGAAGATGTTCAACTCCTGATTTAATTGAGCCCCCAGTTGACTCTAAGGTTGATTTCAGTTTGGTCTGGATGAAGTCTAATGGTGAATTGGATTGCTGACTAGACTGTTCAGAGTTGTTTACATGCAGTGTAGCCTCTAATGGTGGTGCAGACTGTCGCATTAAAGCATATTTTTCCTTCTCATGCAAAAGTTTATGATATAGAGATTCTGAAATAGAATAGAAAAAAGAAGTCTGCTCACAGTTTGCATACAAAAGTTTTGATAATTAAGGTCTTTATCATTTGGGAAAAGCCCTGCTCCAAAAACTTCAACCAATCATATAGAAAACATTTGTGAATTTGCAGCACCTGGAACCTAACTGTACATCTACTGTATTAAACATGTATGTGTTCTAAAATATTCTTATATCCTTTCTGTAACAAATAGGAATCTAATCATTTCAGTCCTCTATAAACCCCAAGGCCAAAATTACAGTGACTTATAAGAAAGTTAAAGAAGTTTGGTCCAAGAGTTTGATGACACCCACTCCCCCCTGAGATTCCCCCTCACTTTACAAATCACTTTAACAAGTTTGTTTCTAGCATGAAAATGTTATAAAAAGATGACAGCAATGATGGACAAAGGTAACAACAATAAAACCTTAACTTTCTTCAGTAAATGCAGATACAATTTAAAGAAATGGCAATCAAAGCAGTCTTCAAACAAATGTTAATAAAAAAAGAAATGTAATGATCGTATAAATCTGTCAGAATGTCCTTTCAGCATATGCTTCATTATCACAAGTCAATAAGCATAATATTCAAATTTTGCTGTGCAGCTATAAAGAGCTATATATCTGATAAGTGAAACGTAGAAACAATTCATTGCTTTATAACCCTTAACAATACATGCATATAATTATGTATATTTACATTTCCAAATATTTTTCCTTAAGATTCTTTGCAAATTAGAAAAAGTTCATGTTCGCGTGAACTGCCGTGGGATGAGTAAGAATATTTCCATTGTGATGTGATTGAAGTAAAAAAATAGTGCTTCATGAAATATGCTGACGTGAAGTGTCGTAGTTCATGTCCTCATGAATTCTCAAAAATAAAATTCATCTCTTAAATAAATCACATCAAATGTACTTGCACAGTTACTGACAAATCCCACTTTTTAGAATTAATAACAGCCATGTTTACACTTACCTCCCTTCTTTTCTGGATATACAGCTACTCGGACAAGATTCCTTTCATTATTCTTCCTCAGAATAAAAATTTCATCTTCACTGACAGCAACATCTACCACTGCCCCCAGGGCCCGCTGACTACCCACAACAGAATTGTCCTCTGGACTCAGCACATAAAGGGAGGTCTCATTCCAGGTCACAAGGTACTTCTCCATATACAATAACAGTGGCCCAAACTGATGGTCCGACACTCTGCTAGAAGGGATTCCATTCTTGTACAACAACTGGATTTCTGAGTGAGTAGAATTGAGAAGTTCTTTGAAAAGATAAGTATTGCTGACTGTTCCATTCATGTCAGCTTTCCAGATTCTGGCACCAGGTCGACAAGCATAAAGTTGAGCATCCTCTGGTTTGCACATGGCTGGGATGAAACAAGCCCCAAATGGGCCAGCACTAAAATTATATGCAAATTTTCTAAATTCAAAATCAAAATCCCACAGATTTTTTTCTAACATTCAATAACAAATTTTCTTGGGTGCATTTTTTTTTGTCTTTCATTACATGTAATACTGGTAGTGGTCTTCATTTTTTTTCAATAAAATACTCATTATCATAAATTATCTACCACGTACAAAACAAAATTTTTTTTTCCTTATTATTTTCTCCAATGCATCTGGCTAACATGAATCTAACAAAATAGAACTCTTTAAGTAATACTTTTGATGATGAATTCATACACTTTTCTTTCTTTCTGTCCTACTTGGACCTTAGTTTCATCTGTTCTGTATATAAGGGTCCTCTGTTTTGTAGAGACCAGAAGAGACTTGTGTCCATGATCCAGCTGTACAATACTGGACCCTACCTCTGTCAACAGAACAGCTGACTTGCACTGTCCCTGTAAAACATTAAATCCCACCTTAATAACAATATCTGACTTAAATACAAACTGCATTTCTGAATATTAACTTTTATCATATACATGTACTTAGTAGTAAATACACGGATTCTACACTCTGCGATACGGGTGAAGTCACAATACCCCATATCAAGGACTGGTCCAAAAATCCATATCACGTATCGGACCAGTGTGCAAAAATCCATATCAAACCAGAAGTAACTTTTTTATAAAATTTAAAAGTTAATTAACTTGACTTTATTTAAATAAACATGTAAAATAATTCTTTACTAACATTTGTGGACTTAATTTGTTTTCAAAGACCTAAAATTGGCACTATTAGGTTTTAAAGAAAAAGGTTTTAAGCATGCACGAAACATTCTTCAATGACTCTATGTGAACTCACATATTAAGTGTTTTAAATATATGATAAATAGAATACTACATACTGAAATCCATATCATATGTCATATATCATCCCTCAGGCTGATATGGGGCCACTCTGGCTGATATAACATATGATATGAATTTTTAGTTGTAATATTCTCTATGTAATGAACAGCAATATTTCCCCGGAATATGACTGATGTGAATCAGAAAATTATTATATACCTGGTATGCATCAAATTCAGTGCAGACAACCAAGCCTTGCATATCTCCACTAAAAAGCTTCATTCCATTCAAACTCCATCTTGTACAAGTAACCTGGGCCTTGTGTAAGCCTTGTACAAAAAACTGCTGAAGCTGACAAGAAGATATTTAAATCAATTTACTATCTTCACATAAATAACAAAAATGATCACAGAGTGAAACCCCCAATTGTTTGAGAGCTAATGATAGAACTTGAGATCTGCTACTTCTTTCAATCAATGAGGAAGCTACTTTACCTTCTTGTTCTGACCTGGAATATGGGAAGGGAGCTGGAAAATATAAATATCCCCCTTCTCTGTTCCCACAGCAACCTGGTTTTCAAGGCCACTGTGTAGGGCAATTGTGGTTAAAACATCACTATTAGACTGTATACCGAAAACAAGAAAGAAGAAAATAAAAACACACACAAGGAAAAAACATTTAATTTTACTTAATACAATTACTCTATACTCCACTATTAATCAACAAATCCTTATTTTTCTTCATCTTAATAATTTAATAAGCCATTTAAAGAATTCTTATTGTCAAAAATATGGTCTATTTAAATCTATGTAAAATCAGGAAATAAAATTTAAATTCAAAAATAACTAACAGACTTACATGCGTTTTTAGTCTCTCTATCAATTCTTTTTTCCTGTCAAACAAATACACTACTCCAACATTTGTACCAAGGGCAATGTAGTCTGGATTGACATCCACACACTTTAAAATTAGGTCACAGTTAGAGAGAAATCCTTTTTGGGCCCTACGTGGAATCTGGGACAGGAGATAATCTAGAGAGCGGTGCTCCTTTGGAATGGAATGTTTAGAACATTCTTCAGTTGCTGAATCTTCAGTTTGTGCACTTTCAGCCATAGTGCTGTAGATCTAGTGCAACTCCATTTTGTTATTAACCACTAAAGTGAAAGTAAAATACATTTTATATGGTGTCTAACTCAACACAAAAGGAAATCGTACTGTCAAAATTTTCATTGTCCTGAATGATTTTAATTAAATATTTCTATAAGAGAGCATAGTCAATAAACAAATTCTATGAATATCCAAAGTCCCCTTTCCTTACTGAAGCTGTAAAATGATACTTAACACTGAATTACATAAATACATGTATGTAACTGTGTTAGGTAAGATTCAAACTGTGATTAGTACAGAAGATACATTTTCATTATCAAATAAAGATGGGGGTATGTTAAAAAATTTAAAGGTATAACAAACAATCAGCATTGACCAGATTTAAGGGCAGACTGCTTTTTGCTGAACCATTGAAGCAAACTGTTGCCTATGGCCTAATGTCTCAGGTATGATAGTTTAGTTCCTGGGTCTTATACAAAAGGAAAGTTGCTCTTAAACCCAGTTATTCAACATGTCTGAGATTTCAAGCAACAGTCTGAAAAAAATCCCTCTTTTTCGGCAAATTGGGAATTCCAACAGGGTAATTGCTCAGCAATTGTTAGTTGCTCAAATGAATATGTTTTTATTTATGTAGTAATTTACCATTATCATCTGCATATGGTGTTTATGTCTCCCAGTTGATAATTCGACACACATAGAGCATGTTCCACAAACAATTTCTTAACTGATGCAGGGTACTGTCACATAATTACCAGGGTGTTTAATAAATAAGTTGATGATACAAGGGTATCAACAATCTTGTTTGAAGTCAACATTTTGTAAATTCTGTATCAATACAATGACCTTGTTTGCAAATACAGTCTGTTGTCAGGTCAAATGTTGATTTTTTCATAGAAATTATTAGGCCATTATTTTTACACTGCATTGTCTGCTTATGACAGAGATTTTAGTGCACTCAATTTTTATACAGTGGAGCCTCATTTATCCGGACGCTTTGGTTCCCAGTCAATTAGTCCAGATAAGTGAAGCGTCCGGATACCTGAATTGTCTCGATTTTAGTTATATGGCCTTTCATGCCATTTTCAATAGTAAAGAATGTTGCTTTACATCAATATGTTTTATTGTTTAAATACTTTAATATAAGTTACATATAGTACTACTCAATACTTGTTTAAATAAATAAAAAAGTACATGTGTCATTGGAAAAAAAAATATGTTTATAGGTCGCATTAATTAATTCTACTTCCCAGTGTCTAATGAATCAACCCGATAGAGTCTTATTTAATATCAACGCCCATCAATGGTAAATGTGACATAATGTATACGAACGCTAATCGTAATCATCCAAAGCGAGATTGTATTAACGATTGTGTAATTTTGAAAGTGATTTCATAAATGTCATCAAATCATAGAATGCGTTTTGCACACAAAATACTGTGCATAAAAAACTCCGATGTCATGTCTATAAACACATAAAACCATGTTACGACAGTATTCTAACAGTAAAAGAAATTTATTTGCCGACTACGAAAAAAATTATCCTAGACTTATAAAATTATTTCCCTTAATTAATATGTATCATGTTAGAGAAGTGAGAGTCTCATGCGTACCTATTGACCTACAATTAACCTTGCCGCAAGCCATTGATAACAGGTCGCAGATGATCATCTTTTAAAACAAACAGCCAGACCAGTGTTTTTACAACAATTAACACCCAGATCAAGAAATCTAAGCAGACTTGACAGACCAGTTAAAAATTATCGTCTGGATAAATGAACCAAAATATAACGTAAAAATGCATTTTGTGTTGAAAAAAGACCGTCCTGATACGGAAAGCGGAATTCCGGTTAAACGAGACAAAATAACGTTAAAAAATTTCGTTCCCATGAAAAATCTTCCGGGAACTGAAGCGTCCGGATATCTGGCATCCGGATATCTGAAGGTCCACTGTAGACTGTTTCAGGATAACTGCAGTACTGCTCTTTTGCAGGGCAAAATGTTATATTTTGGTGAAATATGACGTAAAAGCGATTGTTTAATATGTCACTTAATTAACTGTCATCAAAAACTTCACCAAATGTTATTAATTTGCCCTGTAAAAGAGTAGTACAGCAGTTATGGTGAAAGGGCCAATTGTTTAAATGGCCTTTTGACTTATGTTTGTTTATTATCTTCAAATTTCATTTAGCAAAGTCACAAACACTTCTTAGTTTTTGTTCGAATTTATACACACGGAACAGGGAACAGGCAACTCCTCTCATACAGATTTTACCTAGATTCTACATTAAAGGAGAAGGCTGAAAATATTTCCTGAACCCCATTTGACTGGCTTGTTATTTATGACGTATGACACAGTGACACATTCACATGTACAGCGAACGAATGTAAACATAATCTATGTTTTTACTCCTTAACTGGCTTAAAAGTCACAGAAGTTATTAAGTAGCCAAGTTGTAGGAGAAAGTTGTATACAAACCCTATCATTGTCCTTTATTGGGATTGCTTCCTAGCCTTGTGAATGAATAGTATATTACAGTGTGCTAGTCAGGGATATGTTTGCTGACGTCTCGTGACGAAGCCATGGAATGGGGTAAATAAGGATTCTGTAAACAAACATAAACATAAACAAACTGCTTAATGTTCGTTTTTCTTTTTCCTTATCGATCAGAGTGATTTTGTTTTAAAAACACATATTATACTAGTGACTCAGGATTTATGATACATTTTGTCACAAAACTCTCGAACTTTGATATTTTCCTGATTTTACCATGTTCCCTCTGTGCCTACTTTCGGTTTGACTTTTTGGTAGTCTTGCAACAGTGTAAGAGGTTATATTACAATAGGAATATGATGTTCGAATCATAGATTTTGCATAAGAGGTTTAACTATATTACATCGTTCCTTTTAAGTTTTATATAGGTACATACATACATTTGTAGTTTCATTTAAAGTCCTTGTGATCATGTGATTTTCATACAATAATCATTCTATTCAACAGATACTTTTAAATTCTAAAAAAGGTGGGTCAACAATATGACATATCTATATCTATATATATATATATATATATATATATATATATATATATATATATATATATATATATATATATTGACTGGAAATGTAAACGGGTAGGAAGGTTGGGCCGGGGAATTGATGGAGAGATAGAGGTATTCCAGGATGGAAAAATATGAATTTGGAAATGTTGCAGAAAATTGGAACATATAGTCATTTCTTTCAAAATTCAAGTCATTTGCTTATGGACCTAAACATTATACAACAAAGATCTCGATATATTTTGATGTAGCCCAATGAATACACAGTTTTCACTTTCTACATCTGGAACAGTTCTCAAGTTTACCAGACATTAGTATGAAAACCCAGAGAACTGACTTCAGATGACACGCCATGACAGATATGGTGACTTCATAAATGTGGAGTTAAAAATTATGCATGATTTTCATGGTTGTCCCTAAGATCTGGGGGCCAGGGAAATTCCCCTCCTATGATGATGTTATACCTCGGTTACTCTGATATTCCCCCTCAACCCCCTGTTAGGGGAGGAATCCCAGACTCCCTTCTACTTTTTTAATGCCCCCCTGCTATTTCGATTCTTAGGACAACCCTGATTTTATAGAAACAAATTAAATGACAAGTTATTATTTCAGGTTAATAAAAAGAGTAAAAATGCTCGATTACCTGTTCTACTTCTTCCTTGGAGTTCTGGCTGTATATTCAGTGCTTTTTATTCTGATTGTGATTGGTGACTGTGACCTTTACTTACAATTTGCAGAGAAATTTGGAAAGAAACCAAGTAAGTTTAGCATATATAAAAGTAGAGAGTATTTCTATTTTATATTCAGGCTTTGAGAAATATAAGCTATGCATGTATTTAGTGGACTTGGCTTGATTGATTGATTGCCATAGGACCTTTGACAGCATAGCTTGAACTGACAGGCATAAAACCTACTGGGGGAGATTCTTGTTTAATGTATACGGGCAACAACATTTAGGGAGAAAAGTATGCAACTTGATTTGGTCAGCTTCAGTTTCCTTCTAGCTTACTTGTTAGAGCATATACACACCGGGCAGGATGACCCCTATACATGTACTAGTATTTTGACCCTCTGCTTCGATGCTTTTTCTATCATGGTTTTTCATGAAATAAGACATTCTCATACATGTTTTAGATGTACTGAAGGAAAAGGTTGTGTGGATAACTGGTGCTTCTAGTGGCATTGGTGAATATTTGGCATATGAGCTAGCAAAAGCTGGTTGTAAGTTGTGCCTGTCAGCTCGCAGAGAAAAAGAGCTTGCACGAGTCAAGAAGGAGTGCCTGTGTAAGTCTTTACAGATAATTGTATGTGATATATAATGTGACAAACTAGTATTTTTACATCTTATCCTAAGGGTTACGTAATGGAAAGGAGAAAAATCTGATTACTAAGAGTTGAATATTATCTTTAAAGTAAATAAATCTGAAAATATTGATTCACAATTTGACAGTAGAATTTAAAATGTTTAAAATCTGTATTTGGATATATGGCTGTCAGACAGGTTTGATGGCCGGTGGCCAGATAGGTCAGTAAGTAGTGCACCTGACTAGTGATTCAGGGGGGCCCGGGTTTGAATCCCAGTGTGGTCAATCACATTTTCTCCTTTCCTGTTACACTTGGTACTGTGCCATGCCTTGGAAAAGACAGGTGAAAAACCTGGTAGGGAAAAGCCTGGGTTGGTGTCTTTAGGGGAGAAGACCTTTAAGGAGGGAGGAATGTGGTGGTCAGACGGGTTCAATCACAGGTGGCCAGATAGACACAGTTGGTAGAGCACCTGACTAGTGATTCAGGGGGCCCAGGTTCAAATCCTGGTCTGGTCTGTTGTGTTTTTCTCCTTTCCTGTTACAAATATAAAGACTAATGAATATTTTTCAGATTAATTATATATATTGTCCCCCGCTTTCACTGAAAGTGGGGGATATTAATTTGGGTCTGTCTGTCTGTCCGTCCGTCAGTAATTCTGTCTGTCTGTAACACTTTCGTTTCCACACGATATCTCGAGAACCCTTTGAGCTTTTGCAATGAAATTTTGCATAGCAACTCCCTATGGCCTAAAGAAGAACCCTATTGATTTTGAGGTCAAAAAGTCAAAGGTCAAGGTCATAAATTCATAAATTCTGTCTGTTTTAACACGTTCGTTTCCGCACGATATCTCGAGAATTCTTTGAGCTTTTGCGATGAAATTTTACATAACAACTCCCTGTGGCCTAAGGAAGACCCCTATTGATTTTGAGGTCAAAAGGTCAAAGTTCAACATCGTAAATTTATCCATTCTGTCTGTGTGTAACACTTTCATTTTCCAGGCAATATCTCAAGAAGCTTTTGAGCTTTTGCAATGAAATTTTATACAATAACTCCCTAGGGCCTCTCTCACCCCTCTCAAAGTGTCCTGCCCCATTTTTTTTAATTACTATTTATTGTATTAAAAGTCGCTTGGCACTATTTTTAGCACAGGGGCATGTGGAGAGTTATTACTTATAATACAGGTTGTTGGCAGACTTTATATTCTTATTACATCGATTAGAACCGTTTAGTAAAGGCTAAATTAGACACAATGTATTGTGTAAAAATTTGACAATATCAAACGTGAATATAAACATTATATGTGACCTTATGTTTGCATTTAATTTGCTCTACAATCAAGTGCCTCTGTGGTCTAGGGGTATGATCACGCTTAACATGTGAGAGGTCCCGGGTTCAAATCCCATACACATTTTTTTTGATTTACTAAATGATAGTATTCAGCATGTGAAATGAAAAAGTTATGACGTCTGGCTTGTACAAACTCATAAAATCATCATAACAGTGTGATAAATATTTTATATAAAAAGAATCTTCTATACACATATTAAAGAATAAGCAATCAAATCTTTATATCCATATTGGCATTTTTTATTTGCTTCAATATACATGTATACATTTAATAATTCTACAAATCCAGGGGGAGGGGAGTCCCCCCCCCCCCCCGAACTGCGCATGCTCTTCTTTTTTTCCCTAAACGGGGGACACAAATTCTTTGAATTAGCTTTGCATAATTTTGTATTCTTCTGTAAGTGTTTTACTTATACCAGTGCATGGAAAAGTCAAGGATGAGGACATATTGGTGCTGCCTCTGGATGCACTAAAATTTGAGACACATTCACAAGCTACTCAACATGTGTTAAAACATTTCAGTAAGGTAATTATGGTGTATTTCAAACTTTATAACAAGCTTAAAGGGACTTTATTGATAGAAAATAAGAATTAATTTTCCAGGATTGCAAATGGTTTTTTTTTTATTTTCACCACTAAAAATACATTGGTTTCTTATTAAGTAAAGTAATTGATGATTTATTCACATTTTTTTAGATTGACATTCTGGTGAACAATGCTGGCCGCTCACAGCGTGCTCTGTTTGAGGAGACATCCATAGAAACTGATAGGGAAGTTTTAGAACTGAATGTTTTAGGAGTTCTCTCCCTTACAAAGCAGGTGCTCCCACATATGTTGGAGAGAAAGGAGGGCCATATTGTTGTCATGAGCAGTATTGCAGGAAAACTCAGTATGTCTTCTAGATTTTGTCAGTTAATTACTGTTCAGTAACAATTATTTCAAGAGGAGGGCCAAAGTAAAATTTTTCCTCTGTTACTGGTTATTTAAAGCTCTAACTGACACCCTAGCTGCTTCACTCGTTTGCTTTTCATCTTATATTCGTTTTTTTTTTTTCCTGCTGAAACTGAAGCAATTCATTTTCTGAAACTTAAATTTTGCCACAGTAATTTTTTCAGAATTTAAACAGCCAGAAAATCATTTCCATGGATTATTTCATGTTTATTTTAAATAAATGGGTTTTTTTTTTTTGTTTCAGGTGCTCCAATATCTGCGTCTTACACAGGAAGTAAACATGCAATTCAGGTACCTATCACAGCTGTATACATGAAATTCTGCTTTAACAAAAATTTCTCAGTACACAAAACAGAGAGTGTATTTATAAGCCTTAAAAAAACTATTAAAAAAATTCAATTTGGTAAACGATTTGTTCATTAAATTTTGAAATATTGAAAGTAAAGCAATTGATTCTATTAATTACACACACTAACTTCAAAAACTTTAAAACTTTTTTAATAGGAAAAATTGTTATTGAATACTTTGTTCCTGCTTTGTTCCTGCTTTTGATTCTCTAATTAGAACTGACACAAAATGAAACCAGTTCAAATTAAATAATATTTGAACCAGTGATGTGAGACATTTAAATTATGATTTAAATTATGTTAGCAGAATGTACTGTCTTTGTTGTAGGGCTGGTTTTCTTCTCTGGCCATTGAGACATTTGACCGGAATGTAGCAGTCACTCTTCTCTGTCCTGGTCCTGTGTTCTCTAATATACTGGACACAGCATTTACTGGAAAACCTGGAGAGGTGAACAACAAATAATCTCAAAATATAAACAAAAGAAGAAAGAAAACATTGACAAAACAATGTTAATTATCATACCGAGCATACTACTATGTCTTTAATATGAATGTCCAGTAAAAACTGCTTACAATGAACTCATGCAGATGTAAAGAAATCTCACTTATAAAAAAGTTGTATCTTTTTCACCATCCCCCACATAATAACACTTTCTGATATGGATATAAATAATTTTTTAAGGAACTAAGCATTCATGTCCCGAGGACTTCCTTGTTGGCAAGTTTTATTGTATATCAGTGTGTTTATTATTCCAGATATTTTTATCAAGAATACCTCAAAAGTTAGAAAATTTAAAATTGGTTTAAAATATATATATATATATATATATATATATATATATATATATATATATATATATATATATATATATATATATATATATATATATATATATATATATATATATATGGATATTTAATTTTAAATCTGTTATAATAACAGCTAGATTACGTTTTTTTTTATATTACATGATTTCTGTCTGAAACCAATGTAATACATTGTATGTGAACTTGAGTATGATTTAATTAACAAAACCATAAATTGTTATTTTTAGGAATTAAAAGAAAAGATGAATTCTACTGATAAGAGAATGTCTACTGCTCGTTGTGCAGAGTTATGTGCCATTGCCATCGCTAACCGCCTGTCTGAGGCCTGGATTTCCCTGAATCCTGTGTTGTTGTTTACCTATGGTTTCCAGTATTTCCCAAATTTTTCTAGAGTGTGAGTCTCTCTCTCTCTCTAACAAAATGACATAATTTATATAAAAACCATTTGGGACAGTCAAATTACTTTGCTGTGGCTGTATATTGTGTGACAGGCAAAAATAACACACATTTATACTTCTGGAAATATAAATTACTGGTACATTGTCCTTGACCATACCATGTTGCAGTTTGATCTTTAATTATTTTTAATTGTTCCATATTTCATTGAAAAAATTGGGTTTTTTTGCTTTCACCTGGGCGAACTGAAAACAAATTACCCCGGTATCTGAAATAAAAGTTTCTTCTTGATGATCTTTTGGGGTCAAAAATATAATCTGAATTTGTTTATTACCTGCATTAAAAAAAAAAGAACTCTAAAGTTAAGAGAGGTCTTTATGATGGATTATAGATTATGGGTTGTCATGTTATCAAAAATACCATCAGAAATCACATTTCAACATCTGTTATTTTCAGAGGAAAATCTTTTTACTTTAAGGAGAAAAATTTTCTACCTACATAAAGTTTAAATCTTTAGTGAGGAGAGATCAAACCAAGATATTTTTAAAAATGTTTTCTTATTTGCACATAATATACTGGATACTAAATGTATTCTGTTCCACTTTTTTTCAATTGTCTAAAAATGCTACTAAAGATTATTTGAACTTATTATATTTTGAGGATGGCTGCTGTTATAGCAGATTAATGTATAATCCTGTAAATCTTTGTTGATTGTTTTTACAGACTAGGCAAAAGAATGGGACTGAAAATGTTAAAGAAGATACGTGAAGGGAATATGAATTAGGTGATTCACTAACAATACTCATACAAAATGCATTCATATTGTTAGTTGATTCTGATGTAATACTTTATTTGGGAAATAAATTGTTTTAACAATTCTTTTATGACCTGATTGATACTTTAATTATGTAAGGCAAGCATAATTCTTTTGTCTGTAAAGACAAATACAGTTGAACTTCGGTATCTCGAACACTGATATCTCGAATATCGTGGATATGTCAAAGTGATTTGGAAGTCCCAACCCCTTTTTCTTTAAGTATTTTACCCTGGATATCTCGAATCCTCGGATATCTCGTAGTTTTTTTCTCGGTCCATTGAGTTCGAGATAATAAGGTTTGACTGTACTTCATGTGTATAACATTTGATTGTTTGCAAATTTTCAAAAACATTGGCAGGTGCAACTTTTTAATTACGCTGTGATGTAAAGAAGAGCAGAAATATGTAGTCCTCTGTTTGAATAAATATAAAAAGTTTATAAAAGATATTTTATATGATCCGATTTTTTTATTGCTGGTTTTTGGCAGAGATAAAATTTTGGCCTATATTGGTGATTTATGAAAATTTACCAAAATAAAAATTGCTAAAATTAAGTACTTTGGTATATACTATTGTACAGGGTTTACAAGCATGATGGGAGGATCTTCGGCGGTGTGCGTGAGGATGTGGATTGATGGGGAATGTGCACAACAGCTTACATGCCCGTAGAACGCGGGGGGGGGGGTTACACTTTTATTTGAGTATAGTATTTTGCTACAGTAAATTTTCTTTTAGGTGCTGGCTGTCCCCCCCCCCCCCCCCACAACTCTTTGATTTTTGATGTTGTAAGGTCGAGCACTGGCAAATCCCAGGATTTTTTTTTTTTATCAGATTTTTGAAGCCGTTGCTACGGGCCTGGCTTAATAAAAATTTGATGAAAGTATTGTTACTTTCATACTTGAGTACATTTTTGTTTTGCCAAAGCTGATCAAAAATAACAAAGCATTCGAACAAGTAAAATATTACTCACTAAAATTATATCCGTCAAATTTAATACCCTAATCCTCTAAATTTGAGACCACCCCCCCCCCCCCCCCGCAAAAAAAAAAAAAACGGTACACCTCGGCCGATTCGTACCTGAAGGCGACGGAATCATCCGAGGTTTGCCGAATGTAAAAAAAGACTTCAACACTGTACATCTACGTATGCTTGAAAAAGTGAATTTTTTTTTATTTCAAATTCTATTATTTTTTAAGTTTTGTTATACTGAACGTTCTTCATTTATAAAAGTTGGACATGAGTAATGAAATTCAGATTAAACCTGTAACTCATCAAATGCAACAGTATTTAGTCTCTATCTGTAGGTACTTAAAGGAGTAAAATTTTGAAAACATTACCCTAAAGAATTCAGCTCAGTATCTGATACAAAACAAAGTGTGTAGGTTTTAGATGTACAATTTTCATTCATTTTTAAAAATTCAAACATTTTGGAAGGTATATGTCAACTTTTAAAAGAGAGTCATGAAACTGAAAATTGATTTGTAAGACATTACAGTGTTCTGCGCACATGAAAATGGGAAGGAGAAGAAAAAAAAACTCCGTACAACCGTTTAATTTCAAGGGGGGGGGGGGGGCACATGGAAGAGAAAAACGGCAAGGAACTGATTTTACAAATCGAATTTGAGTTTTGGTCTTTAGATGGAGTTACTGCCTTTGGTATGAATCTGAGGTTTGTCGTGGCATTGTGATGTTTTCTTTGGTTTGTTTTGAAATATTTTTTTTTAATCTTGGCTTATGTCAAGATATTCGTTTATACAAATATCAAGTAAATTAATTTATTCATCTCAAAAAAAGTTTTAAACAAGTTAGTTAACTTGGAGTGAAGTTTCTCTGTGAATGTGGTGAAAACCAATCAGATAACTTCAAAGAAGAATCCTGCCTAGACCAGAATTCGAAAATTTCAAAACTGCATTGTCATCCTCTGGCTATGTATTTTATTATTTTCCACCCACCTGGCTACAATAAAAAAAATCTGCTTATTGTCCCACTGATATATAAATTATGGATGTGCACTTTTCCGAAAAATGAATTATTTTTCAATGGCTTATATACTCTCATTCAAATGGAAATCAAGAATTAGTGTGTCCTTTATGTATAGTCGTGTGCTAATTTTATTAGCGACACTTAAGGACTGGTGATACAAACATTTTTTTTCTTTGGAGGAGACTTAATATCATGTCACAGTTTTAGAAAAGTGGATAATTCTTTGAATTTTTACTCCTTAAACCTGGAGAATGAAATACCTTCCATATTTCCCCCCAAAAAGTACACAACTAGAGTAATCATGGTAAAATTGTTTAATCTTCATTCAATAACCCTCTTTTTTTTCAAAGATACTTCTAAAGGAGCACAGAGTGAACTGATATTTCATTTACTCAATAACCTGTTGTATTTTCTTGCACTTAAAACAATAAAATATCAAATATATGAAGTATCAACTAATATTTTCCAAGTGTCATTTCTTTTATGCAAGAAAATTTAAGTTATTGAGTAAATGTAATATCAGTTCACTCTGTGTTCCTTTAGAAACATTTTTGAAAAAAAAGAGGGTAAATGAATGAAGATTAAACTAACAATTTTACCATGAATACTGTAGTTGTGTACTTTTGTGAGAAATATGGAAGGACATGATATTAAAAGTCTCCTCCAAAGAAAAAAATTGTTAGTATCATCTGTCCTTAAACCTTAAATAGTGTCTTTTGGAATTTTTGGCTAATCTTTGTTTAAAAACCTTTCGAAAGGTATAAAACTTTGATGTACATTCATATGAAAGATTTATTTCTTTTTTTCTTCCTAAGACACAAGGGAGTCATGTAAGTACATTATAAATCTCTTAGTTTACCTCGCCTTCGATTGCATGCGACTGTCAAGGTACAGTGTTATTATAAAATTCCTCATAATTATTAAATCGACTTCAAAATAAGTCTTTGTTGTTGTAATGAAATAAAATTTTATTGTCGTTGTAAATAAATCTTTGTGATCTACGCAATCCATTACCCCGTTGTCCTTGATATATTTCTTGATTTGGGGTGGTATGAAAAATCTTCCAATTCATTGCATTCTGAATGTAGGTAGCATCATATATTCTCCAAACATAAACAACATCAATAAGCCGGATTTCATCTGTGTCATTTTAATTGAAAGTTTTATCTATTTTCAGCATTGGAAATTCGATCTCTTCCTAGACCTGGCATGAGAACATTTTGATGTACATTCAATAAAATATAATGTAGACAAAGCGAAAATGAATGTGTTTTTATGACTGTTTGAATACGTTATGAGGCGAGTCGTGTGTTTTGACATTTAATGATAAATCCTCTATCAATATTTTGCCCATTAAATTTCTACCCCTCTGTGGGTCTATAGAAATATGATGCTTTTTTCCTTTCTGTAATGACTTGCTATTTTGCATCCGTGCTTTAGTTTTTATCAATCAAGTATTAATTACATCATCGATTGCGAGAACTCTAACGAGAGAAAGAAGAAGAAAGAAAGAGGCGTGTGTGTATCAAACTCTTATGAAAGTAATTAAATACATTTCCTCTCAGAACTGTTAATTAGAAGTAAAATTATTATATACCTAAAACTTCATATGCTAGTATCATGATTTTTTTCCCCTATTATACTTCACAGAAACTAGCTCAAGCACATTTAAGCACGAGAGCGGTATAACAATATTTTAAAAACCTTGTAGACCTTTACTTTTTTGGATTTGCAATAGTTGCAGAAACAGAATTCTTAGGATTTGGAAACGCTTTTTCATATAAAGACTATTTTTGAACCCACTTTCATGATCATCATTCGTGAGTACATGATCCTCGTCTTCTATGTACTAAATCTATCGTCGCCTCTATACACGAATAATCAATTCTCGAGTGTATTTTTGTGACACCGTGTGTCTTCCTTGAAGAATTCTATTTTTGTCATTTAGTTATATATTTTACATGATTAATGCAATTTTAATTTGCTTGTGATACTAATGAATCTGCTAAATGAAACCTTAAACCCCCAAACGACGAGGTTTAATTAAACTTTTTGAATATACAGAGTGTGTTAATTTGCGGAGGTAGAATTCTAATTCTAAATGTCACAGAATTTTTTATTTTGAATGCTTGATGTTATATTTTTGGAAGGGACCAAGGAACAGAATTTTTAGATGGTTCAGATAAATTCATTTTACCTGTTTATTAGATTTTCACACTTGTGTGATGAAATCGCACACAGAGATGTATAGACAAATCACTGATACTATGTCACATACTCAATTTACCTGAAAAGCTTTCTGAAATTTTTGTATAATTATATTTCAGTTTATATACAATTCTTTTGCGCAATTGGAAAGAGAGAAGGGGGAGGGGTTCCATCTTTTAAAATACCCAGAAACAAAAGACATGCAGAGTAAATGAAATTGCAATTTACATACCGAGTCTCTGTACAATTTGAGAAAGTTATACAACTTTATCAACTTTTTGCAGAAAGAGATTTGTCCAAAATAGAAATAAGCTCAAATCTTTATTAGAAATACAATGTAGCTCCTACTTTACTGATTTCGCATCAGGTGTTTCTCTTCTTTTAGAATAGGCAATTACTGAGTAACAATTTGACAATTTATTATCATATATGTATGTCTTAATTTTGATCTTATAAATTTAATTTTCATAGAGAAGTCGATGAGAAGCATTTCTCATCAAAGTAAATATATATATATATATATAATATATATATATATATATATATATATATATATATATATATATATATATATATATATATATATATATATATATATATATATATATATACATATATATATATATATATATATATATATATATATATATATATATATATATATATATATATATATATATATATATATATATATTAACAACTTTGTTAATCCGCAATATGTAAAACCAACTGATATACCAACAAGACAATAGTCCTTGTCTGAGTTACAGGAAGTCTTACTAGTACAATGTATATACATGTAATTACGTCAGGCCTATATCATACGACTATTGACACTATCTAATCTACCCACATTAATAAGATATATGTTGGGTCAGACTTTTTTCTATAGGACCAGCGATCAGAAAAATAAACATTGGTATATAATCTTGTTTGCAAAGGTACTCGATTTGGCAAACAATCTTTGTTTTTGTTAATCGCTTTATGGTGTTATATCATTGTCCAAATTTTCAAGGAGCTTCGAGTACCTTGGTCAGATATAAATAACCAGTAGGGTAACATGGTGATAAGAGTCGAGGAGTTTAAGTAGTAAGAGACTTTTTAAGTTTATATAAACCTTAAGATGGTCATAAACTTTGAATTTCAATTTTATAGACCTTAAAAGTCGTCGAGGGCATGTTTACCGAAAATCCTAGTCGTAAGGGCTTCTTACTAAAATATACAGATGTGGGTGTGACTTAAAATAGTATCAGAATTTGAAATCTTCTTGGTAAAAGGATTTTAATAACTTTTTCATTTGATTCGAATCTTTTACAACCCAATTCATATACATGTAATTAATTCAGTGCATTATACAAAATACAATTCTATCAAATCTCTTGGTACTACATACCCCCCGTTCAAGAGCTGTACAAGAAATGAGTACCCAATCTTGAGATTGAAAAAGACGAGCATTAGTCATACAAAGTTCATACGTGTATTTGACTGGACAGAAAAACTCGTAACCCAAAATATACAGTAGAAGTCTTAAAAAAAAAAAAAAAAGAAAGAAAATGAAATCAAAGTACACGTGGTAAATTTGGTTATTCTAATCTTAGGCTCATATAAGGTACGGATCGGCCCCTAATTTGACATAAAAAATTTGAAAAAAAAAAAAGCACACGAGTTTTAAAAAATGTTGATAGATTGTGAATTATGAACGGTCGAACCTGCAAGGATGCTTAGTTTAAGCCAGCATTGATTCCCATTCAAAGAGGCTACAGGAGTTTGGTAAATTAAGATTAAAGTTTAAAATTTACTTAATCTTCGTAAATTTATATCTATTATTGGAGTCATTTATTTTGGAAAACGATTTAAGCTAGCCGTCTTAGATCATCATACACAAGAATGACAAGATACTAAAATATTATTCCATATACGTATCAAATTGATCAAAATGTCTTTCCGTGGGCATGTGGTCCATGGGCCTCTTATGTAGTACTTCATACAATAAATTCATTTCAAGTTTTATCTAAATAATTAAATGAAGCAATATTTTCGTTTACAAATATCTATGTAACAAGGTTTTTATTTTAAATGTCGTATTTGGAATCCAATTGGTCTTCCCTATAAAAATGAAATCCCAAACCTTACTGCTCATCTAAAGGACATATAGATCAATTGGCTACTGCATAAAATTTAAGAATTTTTCGACGCAAAATTGGCCTTTAGGGTGAAAATGAAAATTTTAAAACCTTATTGCACATCTACAGGACACCACCTATCATTTTCAAAAGATGAATTGGCTACTGCTTAAAATGCAAGGGGTGTTCGAGAAAGATTTTGTAGAGAGTCCTCGTTTTTCGACCCCCAATATTGCCCCCAAGGGTGAAAATGAGAATTTTAAAATTTATTGTTTCTGTACAGGACATTTATCATAATCCAACAGACGAATAGACCACTCTTAAAATGAAAGATGAGTTTGAGTTTGTTCATGCACACATCTTTGTTTATAAGTTACTGGACTATTCTGAGAGACCCAATTGGGGAACAAATACGGGGAACCTTATTCCTAATGATGATTTAGCAACAATTAAGGATGTATTTTTTTTTTTAAAATGAGACTTTCACAATTATAAATTACACTTCTTTCCTTAGGATCTAAATGTCACTTAGTGCATTATAGCTTTGTTTCTTCAGTATACCACCCGAACGTTTTCTCGTGACTTCCAATCGTTGACATCATAATGATTCTTTTCTATCTTCGTGAAGGTGATCAAATTATTGAAAAAAAAGTGAAACCAATTGGGTGGAGTTAAGATTCTACAGGATAATATTTCATAAAATTTGTTTTTATGCATTAAAAATTCAATGTGAAGGGGGGATCTTGAAGTAAATTAAACAACAAAAAGTCGTTGCTTGTCACGCAGACATCAAATATTTGAAATTACGTAATTTGACTCCGGAATAATTGAGAGAAACATCAGAAGTTTAAAGAGCTCTGTTTACGGACTGCTCCACTAGGATGACACAAGATCTCTTACAAATGTAGGGTCTCTATCAGCACATAAACAATGTACTTATCCCAACATCTTAACTCAACATAGTTTATTCCGGAAGTACCATAAAGCTCTTTTTCGTGATCGAAGAGTTAGATTTCTCTTGGTTAAGACTATGGTTAAAGGCAACTAAATGCAATTTGTGCTTCATTGCAAAAATATTACAATCTTAAACATATTAAACCCATAGAAAGGTGAATTTAAAGAAAGTATAGAAATAATCTGGCAGTTTTATAGACCTTGTTACGGACGGGGTTCAGAGACCACGAAACTCGAAAGAAGACTCTTGTATATATCATTGTGCAATAAACCAAAAAAATCCTTAAAAAATTGTGCATCATATATGTAATTACGGAGTGCCAAATTTACATACACTTAAATATTTGAAGAAATCTTTAGTTATTTGAAGAAGTATCGATTCAATTCGCGCAAAAATTCTATGAAGTTTTATTTCAATGATGATATCTTGAGTTCTGAATTATTGCACGCATTAATTTAATTGTTGATATCATTTATTAAAGATATAGAAAATCATTTTATCAACGATAAATGTCCTGAACTAAACAGTCAAAATCCAAGATGTTAGTGCTGTAAAAGTACATTTTTCCGCGTGGTATCACTAACTTTGCATGGTCACAAATTTGTCCCACCGCACTTAAATACACCAAAGGCTTTTCCAAGATTTTCAACAATTTTGAGATTTTTGGCTGAGAAAAAGAAGTTAATCATTGCTTTATAGTGCATGTAAAATTCTTGGTAATTATGAAATGGTTTTCTAATTATTTAACAATAATGAAACATAAACACTACCACATGTGAATGTTCCGTTATTGAAGCTTCTGATTTGATCTGTGACTGCCCGCTCATGAAAGATGCAATAAATCACTGTGACCACTTGGTGAATTCTTCACTAGCCACACAGAGGTTATCAGTAATTAAACTACAGGGACTCTAGATTTAGAGAAGGAGATCTAACAGATCACTGATGACCATCAAGTAGGAGGTGGTGCTTAACTCCTGTCATTTTGCCGGGAAATCTTTCTGATTCAGAATTGAACCTATTTTACTTAATTACTGTAAAAGCATCTAAATACAGAAAAGAACTTCCCATTCTTGTGAATATGCATAGGAAATATGGCTGACAGGTATCCAAAGCTGAATCTCCAAGGTGTCATATATTCCTAGCTTTGGCAGATTTTGTTGTGTAATGGGTTTTTGCCCTCTACTGTAAAGTAAGATCAGACAGTTTGTGGTATTATTTCAAAGGATTCAGCTCCCTTATTTATTGACCAATTTCTCTGAAAATTGGATGATGTGTGTTCACAAAACCGTAGCTCAGATTTTTGATATCTAACTTAGTTTTGGAATTATTGAGTAAAATGTTAAATTAGACTAAGTTCAATCTTTAATCTATCTTGAGGCAAAATGACCACTTTGAGGGGTTAAATACAAAAAAGTTGATTTATAAAATATTTATGCACTAAAATTTATATTAATATTCAAATAAGTTTTAAATACGTTATCAATTAAAGTTTAAATTCAGATAATTAAACAGTAAATTTAACAAGCTTTCAAATGATCTATACTTTTATTATGTTATCTTTGATAATGAACGTATTACATGCAAATTAAATTCTGGCATTTGGAAACCTTTGGTGTATCCTTAAGGTCAAGATCTAGTAAATGGAAAGTGCCTACAGATTCTCAAAGATATCGAGAAACAAATTCCTTTGATAATCCATTATAGCTTGAAAAATTAAGGTGTATGTGGACAGGTGTTAGGTAAACTCAACGAAAAAGCAATGTTTGCAATTGCACAATTTTATAGGGAATTAGGCCGATATCCGCTTATTATATTATATACAAAGAAAAATAAAAATTATGTAAACTGCTAGAAACTGAAAAATGCATTTAAATACTCGCGATCTTTTGCAGAAAATGTTCTAGAATAAATTGGGCATGTGGAGTAAAACTTGAACTATTTAGACTGGGTTTGGGAGAACTTTTGATCAAACAGGAATTTATAAACACTACTCAATTCATGCACGTGTATAAGAATTTTAGATGTGTATCTTCTAGAGTGTAATGCATTTATGGAAAACTCGACATTAATGCTTTTTATATAAACACTTTGTACATTGTATGCTTTGTAAAATGCAACCATATTTGTTAATTTGCTGAACTGATGTGCACAGCAATTGGTTTAATGCATGCATAAATTCGATTGATCAGAGGAATAATTGATATGATGTGCACATTCATTCAATTATATATTCCTCTCTGTAATTCTAATGATGCGCGCAATAATTGAATTATTGCTCTCTGCAACTGGATGATATCGTTAATTCAATTAATGCGCGCAAAAATTCCTGCTATAGAGAACGGGACTTAACATTAGTTAGTGATTAAACAAATATTTTGATTTGGCCATATGTAACATTTCGTGACGACAAACAAAAAAAAAATCTTAATACTGGACCTAAATTTTGATTTACACATCTTAATACTGGCCCCGGGATCATGAAACATCTTTAGCTTAAGTCAAAATTTTTATGCTGTACTAAATTTTTGTAGAATTCAAGCAGATAAAAATTAAAATATTTTTCAATATTGCTTTCCAAAGGTGGTGTTATTTGCAAATTTAGAAATTAATTCAATGATTAATAAAAATTTTACAGGCAATTGAAAATTTGACTTAAGTCTAAGTCTGTTTCATGATCCTAGGGCCTGGACCTAAATTTTGATTTACACAAATGTGTTCCTATTAATAATTTAATTTTAAATACTCCAAGACGATTTAGACATCTGACTATTCTACAAAATTAAAGAAAACTATTGTTAATTAATTAACACAAACTAGCCACTTTCGTTTTATGAATTCTAAATAGGAACAGTGCAAAGTTCTAATATAATCCGACCAGGGGAATTTTGGGGGGTTCTAGTAATGGAATTGAATAACTAAGCCTCTGTTACGATTGTCATTTGTTTGAAGTCATAAACCCGTATACATTCCCTTATTTAGTATCAGTTTACCAACTTCCGTTGGTTTTGGAGGTTGTACATATAAATCATTGAAAATGTCATTCACAGAATAGAAGAAAACAAACAAAAAAGAACAATATGAACAGAAAAATCTGCTCATGTTGAAAATATTTACAAAAGTCAATATATATAGATACGTAATTGATTTACATGACACCTGAAAAGCATTTTATTCGGCAATATTAGCAATAATATTTTTAAATATACTTCAAAATTGAAATATTTATGGAAAGGCAATTGAATCACATGACAATAGACAGGCAATTTAATCACCGGTTTATTAACAATAGGATTTTTAAATAAAAAGATATAATTTACCATGTCACGAATAACATGAACTGATCGAACGGTGATCACATGCAGATTAACCATTTTGATTTTACACGTAATCCACCTTAATAATGAGGGAGAAGTAAAAAATGTGCGAGTTTCATCTGGCCAATCGTCCTTTGTTAAATATATTTTAAGTGAAATAATTATACTAAATTGGTTTCGTTTTTACGTAAACAAGTTGTTTTTTTTATTTATTTATTTACGAAGCTATTTAAAATGCAAAGTGTCGATAAGTCTTTGCCTGGCTTCATTTCCTCTTAAATCCTTCTATTATACTTGGTGTATATTTTTCTAAGTTTAACTAACCATTTTTCCCTTAGACTGACTTTATTGAGATTGTAAAGTTTTGCTGCAAAAGGAAAGGGATAAATAAACCAAAACAGGATTTTGTATCTGCATTTTCTTTCAGCTGAACGCCCAGATGATGTGATTGGATTTTGTGTCGCTATTTAAGGATGTTCAATTTCTTGAAGATTTTATCGCAGAATTATGGATATATTTCTGCTTTGATCTAAGCTGGTCCATTTTCTTACGACGAATAAGTCATAGAACTTTCTCTCTCAAAATCTCAGAAATATCCATCGCCTACCTGCATTTACCTACAGAATATATTATATATTCGTGCGCCCTCTCTCTCGATGGGAACAGTTGTTTGGACATGATAGATAAAGTCGTAGGCCCTTTGTTCCGGGGTTTTATCACCACGGTGCACTTTGAGATCTAATCAGCCGTAGCCACCGAAACATTTAATTAAATTTTGGAAAAGCGATTCACAGAAATATGATACAAATTTGTTATCGGCTTACCTAAACAGTAGATTACCTTTATGGGCTACGTGTCTTACTGGTTCTTTAATGCATGTGTAACAAAAGAAGCCATTTGGCATAAAGACTTTTTTGACATTGTTGTGCATATCAGTGACGAAGCAAAAGTGTACAAAATTCTGTTGGTTTACTAGTATACGTGTATATTTTGTTTTACTTTCACGTGACAAAATCCAGGTTCAATGAATGTTTCCTTTTGCATCAATATAACTGATTTGATTATAAGGCCCAACATTATCAACAGTGTTCTGTATTGTTTGGTATCAAACTGCAGATGGTGTTGATTTTCACAGCATGGTGTACAAAACTTTTGCACCGGTTACCAAAGACCACACGGACTCAGAAACACCATTTTTTTTGCTTCTGTTCTTCTGTAAAACAGCAAACGGGCACCTGTTTTCATTGTGATAGAGGCACCTTGTGAACCTGCGTTGACGTCTTTCTGTTATTTTATCATTAATACTGCAATAAATGTTGATTTTTCGTGTGAAAAGGAGATAATATTGAAAATTACTATCTTGGAGCATTTAACTCTTTAAACATTATAATTTCCAGCCTTTTCAAAAGTCTTGTTTTCGTGATAGGTAATCGTATGTCAACAAGGGTTACTGCCTTTCGGACAAAAACATTTCTGGTTATTAATAAAACGAAAATCGTCGTATCTGATGTCTTTTTGATAAGGTGTTTATTTAGAGAATTTTTGAATAGATTGTCGATAACATTAGAGGGATTCATGACTGACAGGTTTATAAATACAAAAAATAGTATATCAGCAAGGCCTTCTGACTAACCAACCGCATGTGCAAATTATGACTCCTTAATGACATTAATATTCCTTCCGATATAGATTTAAATCAAACATTATAAGCTGATCAATAATTTGGAAACACACAAAAGTTTACTCCGGATTTCTGATTTGTGTAAGTATTAGCGAGCGCGCCGAAGCGGACTCCTTGACGTATAAAAAGCTCAGTCAGTTAAATGTCCTCTGCTTATTGGCGAAGTATCATCGCAGCACGCACCGCACACCGTTAATAATTGCAGGACAGTAGGACTGTTATTGATTCTTCATTCCTATAGTCTACCTCCGAGATGTTGATGCATCAATAAGTGTGGAGTCGTAAATAGGTATAGCAGAATGGCATGAGACAGTTTTTATCGACGTGATTCTGTATAAAGTCCCCTGATTTCAAATAGCGTGAAAGAAATGAAATATCTAGAGAAGATTGGTGGAGGGTTCATGATAATGGACAAACCGAAGCAGTGTGTGACTAATTCTAGGTGGAAGAATGGATTAAGTGATGGTAGTCGAAGACCACTGCGAAGAGGCAGTGTGGATTCAGGTTTGAGTGGAAATTACCAGCTGAATCTTCAGCATGTGAAAGAAAAATGCTCTTCTGAAAAGAAAATAAACGAGACAAAATCCTTGCCGTCTTACATGATTAGCAAGAAAGACAAAGAGAGTAAAGGGGAAATTTCACCAAGTAACAAGTCTTGTTGTTCCTCCAATAAACTTTCGTCTGTAAAGACAAAATCTTGCCAGTCAGAATTGAGACCAATTTTGAAATCTGGACGCAGTTCACGTTCCCTTGATGACGATTCACCGTCTAGTGGCAAAGAAAAGCAGACAACAGAAACCAAATTTTCATATCGTCTGCCCACTGCTCCACGACCTACTATTCGTAAATCTGTATCTTTCAGGGAGGAAGATACGTGTTCTAGAAGACGATTTAGTTCTCCTTCTTTAACATTTCCCTTGGAAACCAAAAAAACTGGCTGAAATCTTTAATCATTACTTCATCTCGTGATATACGATTTCATAAGTCTGGAAAGTGCAATTAAAGGTGCTTCAAAGCCATTTATTCAAGAGGCGAAAATACATTCATTATAGTATTAGAGACTTTACTGGGTTCACAATTCTTTGCTCGCACGATATGGAGGTATTAACTCGCTTGCCTTTTTGTAAGAATATTATTAGATTATATTTGGCAATAGAGAGTGCGAATTTCATGTAGTGCTATTAACGTTTATTAATTCACGGCTCAATAGCAAATAGTTAATCTATTTTAATAATTTTTAGAAATTCGATTTATATAATGAATATTATGTACATGTTATTTTATGATAGGGAAGCATTTGATTTCTGACAACCAATAGCAAAGACGTCATACGCAAAAAATGAATGAATACGTCTGCAGCACAAGACAAAATATTATGATAAACACCCTGTCTCATCGCTTAAACTGTCAGATTTTAACAATAGTTAAAATGCAACAATGAATAGATCTGTGCTCTAAGGGTCACTGCACTTTTGCATAACAAGGACTTTTAATGCGTGAGAATTCGGGTCTAATTCTAACCAAACCATTGGGTTAAAAGTTCTACAAGAGAGATTTGGAAATTTTACAAACACTTTGGAATTCAGCCATTTTACATCATATTATTCTGAAGTACCATTGTGGTATCATATTTCTTTGTCTTATAGGCTCAATATGGTTTTGTTAAGTTTCCCGATAGAATACTCTGTTTTTGCACATGTCTATTTTGGGGTTGCTCACTGAAAATGGTACTTGTTTAAATATTCTTGTACTTTTAATTCTTCAACGGAATTTTCTCATCGAATAACCATTTGTCTGCATTATAGAGAATAGTTGAGAAGAGTGTAATTTCTTTACAAACATTCTCCGTGTTTACTTAGCGGGCTTTTAACCCGCTTTAGTTGACCTTATATTTTGTCCCCCACATTTGTGCCATGTTCTAACTTAAGGGTACAATTAGCAGATTTTGTTTACTTTATATATAATGTGTATTCTCAATCATTTCACTTTTAATAACCTTTTATAGGCTTATTAAATATGTTATATACATCCTTTTTGTATCCAGTTTCAAGTCAATTTTATACTGTATCTACAGTTGGGAGAGGTAAGGCAATTTTTAAAAGTTGTTTTGATGGTGCAAATACTATACTTGTAGTATGTCTGAGTGGCCTATACAGAGTAGTTCCATTACCTATATTTGAATATTGTGTTCTTTTTTAATGCCACATATGTCTATCATATATTTATTTACCATGTGATTATGCCCTGCGTTCATTGAAAAAGTGTTGGTACTTTTTATGATTACACGTTGTAAATATTCTCTAGATGTCACTGTTAAGTTCATGTCAATGTTAACTTTCTATGTATTTCAATGTGCCATTGTTGTAAAACGCTGAAATACGCATTAATAACGGAACATAATAAAATACGTAAAGTAATACGATTTTCTTAATTTTTTTTCTTTCCATAACAAGAGTTAGTTAATACAATGGGTACTCAGTACAAATTTATCATCAATAAACGTAAATGTTGAAACGGCAAGAGTAACTTAGCCACAACTTAAAATATTACCTGAAGAATACTTCACGTTTATGATTTCCAATGTTTATCGGCCATTGGAACGAATGGCTAAGAGCCCACTTCTTGAATGTTATCTGACGATTCATGCCTCTGAAGTTTAGGGTCGATCCTTAGATATGAACATTGTCGTATTAACTGCATCTCTTCGTATGTCACAGCTTTTATCGTCTTAGCAGTTGGGATGTATCCGAGTTTCATCTCCTCTGTCGTTTTTGCAATTCTATCCCTTCTTTCTTGATCCTTTTCCGCTATAGTCCGAACAGTTTTCTTTTTCTTGCTCCTGATTGGGTCCTTGATACCTTTGTTGACGTAATATGATGTGGCCCTGTTCGGATCATTTCGGCGTATTTGTAGTCTTCTCTCGAGGTTTTTTATGGCCTCCTCGGTGAGAAAATTTCTCTTATGAGACGTCCTAATGAGGTCTGCAAATATACAGAGGTGATTGTTTTCAGTATTGGTCTGAGTGTAGTTGATTTGAAGTTTTTGCAGACCTGGTCTTGCTGGGGTCAGGTAAGCATTGGCACGACTAAAATTCTTATTTTGACCATGGAGATAAGTTTTTGATTTTTCCAGGGTTGGATCAAAGCTTTTCGTTCGTCGCAGTCGATAATGAGGCCTACAGTGGTTAATATCTTCTGGATTTTGTATGTCCTCATTATGCTCTTCATTTACTCTCTTTGGTGTTATAAAGGAAACAGATCTGGTGGGTCCTTTTCTTTCTTCCTCCTCCTCTTCATTGCTGGAGCGACATTCAGTTGGAGTTTCACTTGCTACTCCAGAAGAGCTGAATTGTGATGTTTCTTCAAAGTTTTCATTTGTATCAGTGTCTGATATATTGCCTGTGAAAGTGCTAATTTCGGAACATTCCTCGTCATTTGAGATGTATTCCTTTGTGTTACTTTCAGTTGTGCTGATGTCATTTCCGGTAAAAGGCCTTTCCTTAGAGCCGATGCTTAGATATGAAGCTACAGATTGCAGGGTATTTTGCCTTTCTTCTGACGCGGCGGAATCGTTTGAAAGACCACTTATTATGCTGTCTAGAGAGTTACTTCTTGAAAGATCATTTGAAGAAACATCATCTGTCTTACACTCAGATGCTTTACCGTTTGGCTCTTGTACGTCCAGTAGTCCTTCGTCCAAGGAATAGCAATCTGGTTTGGGTAAAGTCTTTGTTTTGGTTGATAAGTCATTAACGATCACCTTTGGTCTCTCTTTAGCCTGCTTTTGTCTGGTAGAAAAAGCACATCCAAGTCTACAAGATCGTCCTGGGCATCCGAAAGACCCCTGCGCCAAAGTCTGAGTTTTCTTGGTTATTTTTGGCTTAGAAATATTTCTGTGTGCCATTGTCGGCTGTTGAACTCCGTTACCTAGGCCTATCACTATAAAACCAATGCATATCCGGACAATAACCATTCCTTATTCGATACAAAACCATAATTTACAACCCATTCTAGGGAGCAAGTACATGTTTGAGCATCAGTAAATCAAATAGTTAAAACCAACGCAAGAAGCAGAAAACCTAAGCACTCAATATGTGTCATTCATCTGGGTATGAGACAATAAAGCGACATTTAATTTAATGACTCTTGCTGTACTTCTTTTCAATAGTGTGATGGTTATATGATGTGTGGAATATTTGCTTAGATTTTGAAGGTAACGACGAAACCTGAGTCGTTTATTGACTAACTGTAGCGAAGTTAGAAGTCGGATCTGTGATACTTAGCCGTTCCTTATGCTATCTTTATTGCTATATTAAACGTCACTTTTGGTTTTTCATTGATTGATTCTCTATATTCAGAAAACCAATTTGTTCACACGGAACCTATTAATCGCTCGCTTTTTTAATTTCCTGTTAAAAAATATCAAAAAAGATCATTTGCCCCGAGACATTACCATTTAATTAAAGTTCTTTACTTTTTGTGCTGACGGATCATCGGTTAAATACTGTATTTTGTGTAAACGTGTGATCTTTCACAGTCTGACGTCATATATAAAAATTATCGGTTCATCTTCCATTTTATCAGAAAGAAATCTGAAGATAATCATTATACAGATTTGGTACAAGGTAGAGTATTTTGCCTATCATCTCATCTTCTCATCGCTTTGATACAGATAAAAAAGTCAATGAATAAAGTTCAATTTATTATGAATCAAACCACAAATATATAAAGACTGCAATATAAAACACTGGCTGAAAACTTGTGCAAACCAGTTAATTGATGCAAAAACTCCAAGGATATACTTTTTGTCTAATTTACATATAAATTACCTAATTTACCTTTCTATACATTAAAACTCAAAGAATCATTATATTTTTAGCTTTTCACTTCAGACACAGGTATGATCTGTAAACTCTGTAATAATGTCAAAGAAAATTGATTACAAGTAAATTTATGTGCATATATTTAACAAGATCTTGTAAAAAAAAAAAAAAAAAAAAGAAAAAAAAGAAAAGATAAACGCCAACTTTAAAAAAAAATACAGTTTCTTTCAGAATTAATGATGACATGTGTGTACCAATAGTAGTCCTCTTGAAGGCTACTGCAGATGCAAATTTTATCCAGGGAAATATATATGTGTCATTGCCCCTTTCTTGGAAGGTTTTAAAGGAGTTAATGACATGTAAAGGATTTCACAAAATGGAGAGATTAGAATAGTACACTACGAAACGCGGCTATGGTAAGCAAAGTTCGGCAATTTTCTTATTTTCTTCACATCCCTGTACCTGTGCTTAAGGTCTTCTGACCCTCAGATAAGGGGGATAACTCTCACTGCCTTTAATGATTTTTATTTCTTCTCAAAAAAAAAAGTGTCAATTTTAAAGGCGATTTCTATCAAACTTTGCTCGGCAAGGTATTGTTCGCATTTAAATTGTAATACACACACACACAACACACACACATATTATATATATATATATATATATATATATATATATATATATATATATATATATATATATATATATATATATATATATATATATATATATAGGATATCTTTATTATCTTTA
Source organism: Saccostrea echinata (assembly GCF_033153115.1). NCBI lineage: Eukaryota > Metazoa > Mollusca > Bivalvia > Ostreida > Ostreidae > Saccostrea > Saccostrea echinata. Next base: position 47,888,301 of record NW_026889758.1, read on the forward strand.
TTGTGTGATTTGATATTTGGTTTACTCAATGAGTTGAAATGGTGTATATTCGCGAGGCTTGTCGAGCGAATATACACCATTTCAACGAGTTGGATAAACTAAATATCAACTCAGACAACCATAGATGTTCTATTTATCTCATACGATTTTCAGTATTTAAATATTTCAGTGAATAAATAAAATTTGTTTACGTCTCATTTTCCATAAAAACACTACGATATTTTTCCGATGTAATTTTGGAAACAGATTTTTAGCCAATCAAAATCTCTACCCGGGATTAGCACATACCATACATGTATCATGGTGTGATTAGACTTTTCCACTCATCGAGCATAGTTCCGAAGCTGTTTACGGAGATAAAAGAAAATAAAGACATGCATGCCATATATGGTTGTGTAGATAAATTATCGTAGAAGACAATGGTGTTAAACAGTTTGCCAGTACATTTCCTCTGAAAGTGTGAATGAGTGCGATTATGGGGAGGGGGTACTCTATGAATTCGGAGCTGGATACCTTGTGTTATTATTATACCATGGGTTAAAAAAAATCATTACCGAAACAAGTGCCTGTGTTTAAAGATTACCGGTTGATTAATCTGTAAACATGTCGATGATTTTTTTCTGGAGTTTTATATTGTTTGAAAGGCTTTATTTATAAGTTTTAAACATAATTTGGTGACTTTTAAGGATAAATAACACAAACAGAAAATTGATGCATGGATTGATATCTACTTTTTGACTGATTCTGAATGGAAATGATATAATTAATAATAATTGAATTTAGGTTGTAACGCGTCATTTGATAGGATAAAAAATTAGTTTATATCCTATTGCTACGTCATTTCTGATTTACGTCAAAAACGTATCAATCCGCTTGACGTTACATTTAAAATATGTACAATTTGAAGGCATTTTTGAAGGAGAAATTATCTTATTTTCTACACTAATCTAGTCTAAATAATGATGGAAAATTAAATTATAAGTAATGAATTTAATAGCTTCCCAAGTTATACTGGTATAACCTGGGTTAGAACCGTTTACGCTTTTTTAAAAATCGCTTCGCGGTTTATTAAGCGTAAACTACCCCAATCCAGGTTATACAGTATAACTTGGGTAGCTATTAAAGTCATTCCTTAAATAACTGAAATAGAAAGAATTCGTAAGTTTTTTAGTGCTGAAATATGCGACTTTGGGTCCATTTCTATGTAAATCTATTCAAAATTTTGCAACACAATTTTTAACATTATTACAAAATCTAACAAAATTTCCACACTTACCCTGGTAATCATTATTTAGGTTACCTATATGAACATAAATCTTTGTGATATATTGCTGACTTCTGAAAAAGAAAAGTTTGTGTTCAGGGATAGACATTAACTTTCAGATTCACTTGCCCTTCGGGCAAGTGATCTCAAACTTTGACTTGTCCGAATGCAAAACTTGGTTGCCCAAAATTAGGATGGAACTTGAGACGAAATTATTAATTACTGCAAACGTTATGAAAAGAAAAAATGTGACGAAATACACTACTGTCAATTTGGCAAGTTGAGTTACCGGGTACCTGAAACAATTTCGATCCTGCATTTGTACATAAATGTATACCGCTGTACTTGTAAATTTAACCTGTTAACATACACTGCCATGCAGCAATAACCCTCCGTTTCCTTTTTAAAAAAATCATATTTTTGAAAATTAATTGCGGTAGGATCATTTTGTGATTCGTGATTTTTAGCGATAACTGTGAAGCAACGCTTAAGGAAGATAGTTACTACGAAACATACATCTTACCTTGATCGGGATACAATGTGTTACACTGTACTTATATTCTGTGCGTGAATAATCTAATTTCATAATAAGAAGTTAAAACAAAATTTTGTTAGACGTAGAGTGTATTTCCTACGAAAGAAAACAACAAAATCGATTTTTATATGAACGGTATAATCCAGAAACGCTACCAAGGAATTTCGAATGCAAAACATTGTCAGTCAGGTGCGTGGCGGAAATCGAGTGTTCAATTTATTGTTTTATTTATAAATTAATGTAAACTAAATAAATATGTACATTTGTATGAGAAAAATTCACTTGCCCGATCGGACAAGTATGTCGACAATTTCACTTGCCCGAACTGAGAATTTACTTGTCCCGGGCAATCGGACAACCGTTAATGTCGATCCCTGGTGTTGTTTATCCTAATACTACCCAATGAATGTTGAAGTTGCCTCCCTTTGCGCCGTGACGAGCAATGTGTGCGAGCATATTTAAAAGCTTTTGTCCGCGATATTCTAATTATTTAATAGTGGGAGAGTGTGCAAGATGTCTCTCTACGAGAAAATATACATCGGTTAATGTAGGAGACAAAGCTTCGTTGACAAAAACTTTCACAAAAGACGACGTACATTCTTTCGCAAAATTAAGTTTGGACAACAACCCATTGCATACCGATCCCGACTTTGCTGAAAAGACCAAGTTTGGAAAATGTATCGTACACGGTGTCCTTATTAACGGGTGAGTTTTGAACTTTTTTAAATCGCATTTACTACAGTAAGGCCTGTACAAATGTTGAAGTAAACACCTTTGCTTTCTAAATGCTCACAAAAATGTCACTGCATGGATTATCCATGTTATTTCTTTAAAGTTCATCAAATAAATAGTTAAGAAACTTAAAAAAAAAGCACTAATTACCAGTATTCCTGATTGAAAATTGCTCAACAATTTTATTTTTGGATTAAAAAAACTATAGGTATCAAGGCATTCGGAAAATGCATGTTTTTTAATACAGTAGGCGATATTCTTCTGTAAACTTCAATTGCTATGAAATGCATAGTGTAAAAAGATGTGATACTTTTTCAAGATGTCTCAGATCGCTTCTAATTTCATCTCATAATAATAACATTGAAATTTACAGTATATTACTTAATTTGTAACCAGTTCAAGCATTCATAACATTTTAAATAGTCAAGATAAATTAATTGAACACTTTATTTGCATGTATTTTCTCCATGGAAGTAAACAATAGTGATTTATGTTCATTGATACTTGACTGTCTGAGAACATTTTTCCTGGAGGTAAATGCCACGTACCATATATTGAAAATTAAATTGATATAAGCTTAATATTTACACACTCAAGCTCAATAAAATGGTGCAAATGATGTCGCTGGGGGTTAAGGGTAAAAAAATAATGAAATGTCAAAGAAAATACTTTTTGAATGAATGCATGAATATGTAACCTTTAAGGCAAAAATACAAAAATGAAGTGAACAAATCATATTGAGATATTTTATTTGGCATAAAGTGATTTTTTGAAACGTACGTTACTGTCGCCAACATCGAATAATTACACTTAAATGGCTATTTTTTGTACAAATAACAGTTGAATCTTAAATTAGATAGCATATGTCTTCAAAACATTTATTTGTAAAATGCTTTTAATGAATTATTGAGCATAATCACAAATATATTACCATACTTTTATTTGATATCCCCATGTCGCCAGAAACAAAATAAAAACGGACTGTGACATTAAATATAGTATGAGTATTCGGTATTGTATGCCTGTAAGATTGGAATACGTTTTATTTTGAAGGAAACTTATTGAAAATTAAAAATAAATGGTACAAAGCCTTGTATATGTTACCAATACTTTGAAATTACATTCTATCTTCCTATTTTACATGCGTATGGATAGGCATGAAACATTCGTTGTATTAGTTTAATAGATGAAATAGAATGATATCATAGTTAAACATGTGATACTTTTTCTTCTATCCAACAACTGTATTCCATGCTCCAACCATGATTTAACAATGTCTTATTGTTAGCTTACTATTTAAGAGAAAATGATTAAATGAAACAACCGTTACCGAAACATTCGTTACTAAACCTCTTAAAAAAGAATGATTTATGAGTTCAAACATCTTCTGCACATATACGTAGTCAAATATTTTGCGCCAGTATTCAAATTTTGACATCCGGAGTACGGTACTGCCTTTTCATGATTTTCTTCTGAAGTCTAGGCAGTGTTGGTGAGTTTGTTTTCTAGAATGCAATAAAAATGAATCAAATGGAATGAATTAGTATGTAACTGTTAATATTTATATAAAGACCGACAACAACTACGCAACCAGTATCAATCTGCACCTGAATGTCCTCTATTAGTCCTGAAAGGTGTTGAAACATTCGTTACCGAAGGTAACGAATGTTACGAAATTTTTAACAAATCATATATCAAAACTGCAACAATATTTACAGAATTTCTTTCATGACTAATTGTTCGAATGTAAACTTTATTGATTGATTTGTATCATTTTAAGCTTAAGTTGCATAAATTTTAATATAAACTGATTCTAGAGACGCATTATTGAACACACACATTAATTCTGAAGAAAAACATTAATCGAAATTATTTTGAAAGACATTTTTAGACTGAATCGTATGATATTGATTAAACAAAGGCTTGAGTTTCTATTCTGAATCTACATCAGGGTTTTTTGTTTCTCTCTTATAATTTTGATACTGTTAAACTCGCATTTTATGTTACATGTAAGTAACGTACGTTTCAGAATTTTATTTTAGTTGAACTATAGCATTGACCCAAGCAGAAATACGAAGGAAGTTTCCATTGATGGTTAAATGATTTCAAGCTAAAAGCCGTCAGAAATATTGTTATTTACATTATTTTAGGTTCTGTTAAAACGTCTATACAGACAATTTTACATATATCTCTTATCCGTTTGTACATATAGTACAGTTCAAGGAAAATATGACACGATGATATAGATGATGCACTTCAAATTATGATTTCTTTTGACATTTTCAATATAATGGCACAAGTAGAGCAGAAATTACATCTCATGAATTGGTCCATTTTGTTGGAATTAATCTTAAAAACAGTAAATATTACTTCTCATGAAACATTCGTTACACAGGAACGTTGTTGCATTTGAAAGTGTAAATAAGAACAAGATCACAATTCATGAACAACATTTTATTTAACGTTTCTATAAATGGATCCTCTATTCATTTAGAACCCCCATTTGCGCTGGGCAGTTTTGATTTTTCTTGAGGCATATTTGAAATATAAAATTTTAGAGATATGTGAAATTCATTTGAAGAAAAAATATAATACGACAATTTGACTGCATCAATTCATAAAATACATTATGACAGTTGAGCTTTTTTGTCTTATCACGAAAGTAAATAGACTGATTTGCTTTTGACATTGAGGATTTATTACAATCTATATTATTTCATCCTAAAATCTTAAAGGAAAACTATTATATGATACGTAACGCTTGTTTCTCAGCAAATAATGATCAACAATACACCTTTATTTCAAATTGACGTAATTTTTTAACCAATGAACTTAACTTGAAAAATCTTTTGGAATACAAACTTGATATGTTGATCTATCCGAAAATGTTATTAGCAGATGGATAATCAAAAGTCGATTTTTGAAGAAAAAATATCTTGAATTGCACCAATTTATTGAGTTTGGGTGTACAACTTTATTCAATATAATTTTCTCAATGTCCAAAAAACATTTTGCACTGGTGTATAGAGGGTCCTTAAATGTGCGATACGAATGTATGTGGAAATCGCATGTGTTTGTGAGGAGATGGGCGATGTTTAAAAAGGCGTATTTCGTTGCAGGTACGTACTAACGGGTGGAAGGGGGGTTGGGGGGTTGTATCGAGATACACCCAATTTTTGAGTAATAGTCATTTGCTATATATATTTAATTTATATTTATTGTTTTTTTTTTTAATTCAAAGACCCCCCCCCCTTTTTTTGTGTTGAAGCCAAAAACAAGAGTGAGAATGATCAGAATAATCACCTCAAAATGAAAGAGGTTTTTAGTTTTTTTTCAGTTTGTTTGTTATGGTTTTTGTTTCTTGTTTTTCATTTTCTTCTCCCCCACCCCCCTCCATTTTCACCAGAGTGCGCTTAAGAAAAGTTTCTACCACAGATTTAATTAGATTTTCAAATAATTGAATCTTTTTGTTTTTTCCCTTTTATTAATTAATTAATTTATTTATTTATTTTTCAATCTTCTGTCATGATTTTTGTCTTGTATATGTACCTCTAACCAGTTTTGTATATAATGTATATATGTTATTAATGTACCCCATGTACCAATATTTTGGTATGGGTTGAATAAACTGAACTTGAACATAGTCCCAAAAATAGCATAACCTGATGCATGATTAGCATGATTTCAAAAAAAAATAAATAAAAATCAGCAAAATATAGAACCACACTTTGTATTTTGTATACATGTTAACTTGATCTGTAAGTCATCATCAGAGGGAGGTGCAATTTCCTTAGCAAAAATCTAAAATAATCTGTACTTCCGGTCAAATTGATAGGGAATATATTTAGGATATCCTACACAAAGAAAAAAAGATCATTTGCCTAATAACAAAATAAATAAAATTTAAAAAAAACATTTTGTCATAAGACCAATTTTATTCATTGGCTGTACATGTATTTCCTCATTAGGAGATTTCAATAAAATTACGTTGTTATTTTTCATTAAATTCTGGAAGAAATATGATCATATCAGTCACATCATCAAGCATGGATATCAAAATCATCGGATTACCCCTTTCACTGTAATACATTTATGTATTCATGCGTCTTGCTGACAGAGCTAAAAAAAATCTATGAAATATTAAAAGTTATATATAACATAAAGTTAAAACGGAACAAAACAGAAAAAAGTATTGGTAATGATGAGAATTTCAGACGAAAATTATAGCAAAAATAAACCTATGAACTTATTAACTTTGATTATCTTTACAATATATTTTTAAAAATTATTAGGTGTTTTTAGTTCAGCAGCGTGTAATTTCTGCATATAGGCATACGTCCTATGCCTGTGTTCTAGAACACCCAGAAAAAATAGATCGAACATACAATGCAATCGAAAACAGGAAACGAGGCAATACAGGGAACAATATTTAATTTGTTCTTTTTAAAATATTACATGTGCAATTTCTACATATGTAACAAAATAGAATAAACTTGACACTATCACATCACTTATGTCCTATTATACCCGAATTAGATTTTTTTACAAGGGGAAAAATCCTCTTATCACAAAATTCTATTTCACGAAGATAGAGAGAGAGAGAGGGGGAGTCACTTTCATTATATATCTTACACCCCCGTATGTGGTCTGTGCTTCTTGAAGGGTCCGACGCCATTTATTTATATAAATTAAGTAAGTAAAGGGGGGTCCGAACCGCCCCTCCTCGCCTAGTCGTATTTGTGGAATATTCTAAGGACCTGCCGCCGAAATATGGCTAAAATATTGCTGACTCGGCGCTAAACAATAAACAAACAATCAATCAATCTAACGGCCTGAATTACTGGAGAACGATAAACTCGGAACCTTTCTCAAGGTTTGGCTTACACGTACTCGTGATTATGATGCAATTTACGCAAAATTTACGTTGATTCTAAACGTTGCTGCAAAAATAGACGAGTATACCTCATAAATTGAATTTAAAATAGTACGAAAAAATACATTTGAAATGAAATCGTGTACAATATACATCTCATTGAGTATATTCAATAATAATAATTATGAATAACAACTCATTTATCTGGAAAATTTCATGGAGTCATCAGTGGTATGAATTTTACTCCGTTTATCCATATATTTGCCTGAAATTTCATGATATTCTACAAATAAGTCATGAAAAACTTTAATATTATGCAATAAAAAGGTGCAAAGGTTTAACAATTATTTACGGTGAATAAAAGTAAAAGAAATACATGGTCACAATTCAGTTCAATAAAATCGGCCCAAAATCGGCCCCGTGGCACTCTACGCAACTGTGTGATCGGCCCAAAATCGGCCCTGTGGCACAGAAGTGGTTAATGTCACCAAAAGTACAATGAATTCCGCTATAAAATTGCCCCAAAATCCTATCACGTTATGCTTTCCTTGTGTAAACTATATACATCTCAGTTGAAAAATATATTGTTTTTCAAGAATATCAATTTCCTCCCTTCTACACAATAGACAAATGATTCCAGAATAGTATGTACACATAGTATCTCATGAATTTCAATTTTCTTGGACCTACGTTATCATATCTGTATACCTCTAATACCCCAGCTTTATGGAATGCAGATCACTGAACTAGCGCCGAATAATAATCCCTTTTGTGAAATACTATTTCCAATGGGTTTTTTTCTGAGCGGTCCATGAAAAAAAAAAATCAAAGATCGACTACTGAGTGAGATATTGGAACCTGTCGAAGAAATGTTGAACCGCTATGACGTTTTTTACGTCACACTGTAGGCGGGATCAGCTATTATCTTATCAATTATTTCAAACATGGAAAACATGATACTTATTCGATTAAATAATAATTGTTCCTGGCTTAGGAGCGGACATCCTTAAAGCAGAAAAACGTTGAATAAAGAAGGGAAAATCATGAATCGGTCTGAATGTAATAGTGCATTCTTTGTTTGCAGATTGATCTCAGCGGTGTGCTCTACGAAACTTCCGGGCCCAGGGGCCGTGTACTTATCACAGGAAATGAAATTCGTCGCTCCAGGTGTCAAGATTAGTGCTCAATTCCTTAACAAAAAAATGAAATTTTTCTTGTTGATTTTTTACATAACAAATGATCCCTTTTATTAATTTGCAATTGAATTATTACGTAGCATTTGTTGGGGAATCTGTGACGGCGGAAGTAGAGGTATTTGAGGTCCGGAAGTCAATCATGAAGTGCTACACTACTGCCTTCCGGACTGAGAATAAACAGGTACAGATGCGACTTTGGCAAAGTGCGTAGAATATTAAAAATCTTGATGTTCTAATCACAAACTATCAAGTTAAGGAAGCTCTAAACACTGCACACTAAAGAGTTCTATTTGTAGGGTAGTTTTATTGAGTTAGAGTGATCTGCCCTTAGAAGAAAAATAGAATAAATGGGAATCTACAGTTAATGACACAATTTCTTATGAATTAAAGTATTCTTAATGTTATGTTAGACCAAGATTAAGTAATTGAATACATTATTTCCATTCATTTTCCCAATGCAAGTAAACAGCAATGATTTCTGTTCACAAATAGTTCATTGTCTTTGAACATTTTTTCTGCAAAAATAAGGCAGGTACCCTATGTTGAAAATGAACTAGATTCACTGAATATGTTGCTCCTTTATATGATACATTTTTCTCTCAGTCCAAAAAGCATTTTTCATTAGTGTTTAGAGCTTCCTTAACACATCAAATTAATACAAGCAGATACCCTGCAGTATATTTTCATATCTAGGCATACGTAACCCGTTCACAGACAATTTTCACATCTGGGCATACGCACATGTTAACAGACAAACTTATGGGTTTCCATGGGACTGTCAAAATAATATACAATGTACATTTTAGAATAACTTAAATAAAATGTAAAGTTTTGATGTCGTCAATAATGATGTTTGTATTTACTATTCATATGCAATTTTTTATACACAGGTCCTGATGCAGGGTGTAGCCAAAATAATGTTACTTCATACCAAGTAGATCTTGCAAACTCGGGGCTGTTGTAAGGATCGTTTATGAACGAGATTTCTGTTTGCGACTGGTTATTTGTATGTTTTTAATGATAATGAGCTTTCTTTATTTACATGAATAATCTTACTCTCTTTATTTGCATATATTTGCTAAAATTTCGAAAGAGGAATTCCATTTTGTATGACATTAAATTTAGTGAGAAACAAATGTTGTTGATTTTATTAGTTTTATACATTATGAAAATAAAACCATTTTATATACAAAATAAAATATCCAGATACCCGTATGAGCGAACAGTTGTGTCAACAACAACACAAAAAATTTGTGCATGTCACAACAAATCAAGCACACATCAATACGAAAAATGGGACTCGTAACACCGGAAGTGGAAAATTTTACTCCGTCCTGCCGAAACAATGTCCTTTAATAACAGGCACCTTGTTTATGACGTCATATTGCATCCACGTCCTGTTAGTAATTTTCACTGTCTACCCTCTGTTGCAAAATGACATTATCATCTGGATTCGAAGAGCATTTTCGGCCATTATCTGGAGGTAGAATTTGGTTATACCTGCAAACATCAGGAAAAAAGACAAACTTTTATTTTTTCCACCTCTTCTAAAAACGGTAGAACTAACTTTGTTTATTACGTCAAAAGGGGACACTTACCTGGACCAGTCACCTTTACAAATAATCCATGGATTAATATCCAGTTTGTGGTGGAGTTCAGGGGACATTTCTGGACTAATCAAATTTGGGGTTCCAGCCCCTTTGCCTCTTGTGATAAGTTTGAAATCGTTGTCATAGCAACACATCTGGGATGACAATGTCTTCACACCTTTGAAAAGTTTTGACCTTATGCAGAACTTAGCGCTAGGTTTGTACGCATATAAGCCCTCTGCCTTTGTATCTACGTCAGTCCAGCTGTAGTGTTTTTTGGTGTGGGGGTCCCAGACTTTGGGGTTATATCCCAGGTGCAATGGATACAAGCAAGGACAGCTGGGGAGAGCTGCACGCTTCAGATAAGATGATATTGTGTCTTTATTACAAGTCATCCATCTCTTACATACATCTTTCTCTAAAAAAAAAAAGATTTATTAGAAAAAAATCTTTATAAAAACGATTTTGAAAAAGAAACATAACACAAAATCTGAAAACAGCTCGACATATTATATTGCAATCTCACCAGGGTTGATGAAATCCTTTGGTCTTAACGTAGAATCTGGGATGATATTTTCGTACTCCCAGGCAAATTTGTTCTTTTTTCTTACAGAATCATCTGCAATACAGATAACTTGATATTACATCAAACTGCATATTATAAATACCGAAATGAATTTTGAGAAAGATGCAGATATATTTATAATCCATGGTTTGGTTGGTTCATGACAAAAAGTATAATAAAAGTACAAAATGTCGATGAAATATAGAGATGACGAACAGTAATCAAGCTCAGACGTCCATTGGAACAATATAAATTTGGAGCAGAGCAAACAAGGACCTCTAAAACATCACGGACCTCTAAAACATCAGAGGTGGGATTAGGCACCATGGAGGAGTAAGCATCCCGTCGACTGGTCATACCCACCGTGTGTGCTCTTTGTCATGATCTGTAGACAATTCAGTGTGAAAATAATAACCTAACAATTTGTATGAGAAACGTCTGTCAACATTTGACTTAACGATAGACTGTATTTGCTGACAAGGTCATTTTATCAACCACTGAATTTGCGAAATGTTAATTTTAAACGAGATTGTTGATATTCTTGTTTCTTCATCAACGTATTTGTCAATTGCTTGCCTCGTTTTAGAAATTGTTCGGACGTAGAGCATGCTCTTGCTTATCGAATAAACTGGGAGAAATAAACTCTATATGCTGGTGATAATGGTATATTGCTAACTAAATAAGGGAAGCTGACGATAGAAAAGTTGAAGTCACCACCTTTATCATTAAGATTTGTTGTTAGGTTACCATTAACGTCTTTCTCTAGAAAATTATCCAAATATGAAACAGATGTTTATTTCGAGTTCAGAAGGATATATTGTATAATTTTGCAAATGACCAATGGTCTACATGTAGAAACAGATTCACTCAAAACCCATCAGAAGTGAAGTGACCCCCCTCCTCCTAGGTTTATCCATATTACCATAACAGCGTCTGCGGTAGCAGGCCTGTGTTTCCATTTCACGACACGCTGATCCACAGTCACGTGATCTTTCTTGTTGTCCCATCCCACATGTAACAGAACACAAACTCCAAGACGACCATTCTTTGGAACTTGCTGCCGAAGAATCAACTGGTAATCAGACATATAACTGTATGTACTCACACAAAACTATATAAGTCGCTAGAAAATGCTTTCATTTCTGAAGGAAACCTTTCAAAAATTAAGTATTTATTTATTAAAAACTACAACAAAAACTTACCATCAATTTGAAGTTTCACTGATGATTCGTCACTGGAAACTGGTGTTTTTGGCAGGAAATTGTTACTCAAAATTTCCGCCTCCAATTGATTATAATCGTAGGACCCGGATGTTTTAGTCAGTGCTTCTTGTGCAACCATCTCAATAATCTGACGGATTGTGATAGGTTTCAATCTATGAAAAATTTTACTTTTCTTTCTTTTCATGGATTTATTCTTTCTATTTTTATTTTTCTTTCGCTTTTTGTTCAGCTTCTTTTTCTGTCGTCTTCTCTTTGCTGCCTTCCATTTCTTGGAATGTTTTGCTGGGAATGTCGTAGATTTTGATTCATTGTTAAAGTCAACAAAACCTTGTATCACTTTATTTGCAACATTTGTATCTACCTACAAATGATAAAAACAACACTATTATATGATATTATATAATTAATTTTATATTAATACTGTTGAATAATTTGACAAAATACAGAAAACATTGTCATATCAAATCACAAAGAACGCCTGAAATTGCTTTGTTATATCAGTAATCCCTAATTTCCAGCTAATGTTTCGTTATTTTCTAATACTTGGTAAAATGTGTGTGATGTACAGGCTTCTCCATCATTTAAAATTTTACTGCGGCGCACGCAAAGCACTAATATTCACGGTCTTTTCGAGACTGAGTTCGCGAATGAGACCGTACTTTACAATATATACTGTATAACGGGTATTTTATGCGGATGGAAATTTTTGGCGATTTGATCTCTGAAAGATAGGCTATTAAATTAATTAATGTATACGTTTTCAATTCCTGCAGTTGCAATAATGCGCAAAAAATAAAATAAAATAAAATCATTTGTAGGCGAATATTAGGATTGGTTAGAACACTGTGATGTTTTACTTATTTGAAAATTGAAATGTTTACCATATTCAGGGTGAATGACAACAAAACAATAGCTATATTGCAATACTATCTTTATGTGCCTGTTCATATAACATTTATTTCACATCAAAGAAAGAAACTTTTTTATTTATATTGTACAGGTATTAGTTATAAAATTACGGGTAAAATCGGGCTAAAAACTAACTCGCCGTCCGGCTACTTACCACATCTGAGAATGAAAGATGATGCATACTATCTTAATATGTTAAGGTAATTCTGAGATTTTATTTCTGACGATTTGTTCTTCCCGCCAAATTCCACAAAAATTGAATAACCGCAGAAAATACCCCTTATAAGGTAATTCATTATTTTTGAATACTTGGAAAAAATAGGTTTGATGTTTAATATTGTAAACGAATTCGCAATATCCATGTTCACCATGAACAAGTTTTACTGTATTCTGAAATTCAGCAAAACAAGTGGACCTAATTGCATGGTATCTTTAATTTCATTCATGTTTTATATTATGAGAATTTATAATTTAACCTTTCATTCATAGAAGATCTGAAATGCGAGTCACCGACACCTAGGAAGCTATTTCAGATGCAAAGCAAAGCTAAGCATATAAGCTAAGTCCTGAGAACGGCAAGATACAATGAATCTTGACATACGAAATAAATAATTCTAATTAAAAAGAAAGTTTTCAAAGAAAAACATTTTCTACTAAGAAACCTCAAATCCTCTTTATTGGAAGGGGAGGAGGGGATAGATTTACAAAACCATCACTTGATATACTTACATGTAACACCAGCGTTCTATGTGCTTAGATAGAAAGGGCACAGTAACTTGTTTAATTAAATACAAGCAAAATTAAATAAGTTTTTGTAAAACGCAATTATTAAATCAGTGAGACAATTAAAAAAAATCAGTTTAGATGACAGTTTTCTCAAGCTCTTTTGTAGTATCAAATGAGGAAAGTTTTTCTTAAGTTAAACAGGAACCTGTGTTTACAAAGATGATTCCTTGATCTGGTACAAGTATTTCCTTTCATTGGGAACATTTATTTTTAACTTTTACATTTTCTGAAACTATAATTATATCTAAGATGCTTCGAGCTTTGTTTCCTTCAATTTTTATATAATACACTTTATTTTGGAAATGAAAGTTTCTTTTGATATAAATACGTTGTCTATCGTGTCAAGTGTCTTTTTGATACAGATAGAGTATTGCGCTTTCTAAGAATCTTTGAACTTTGAAATCTATATGACCTGACTTTAAGGAGTTTGAGAACTCACGATCCATGATACTTAAAGCATTTTCGAGTGTTCTAAAAATTAACAAGGTGAAAGAATTCAAAGAGTTTGATTTTTTCTCGCAGACTTTTGTTAAATTGTAACAAGTTGTTGCTGATGATTGAGAAAATTGAAGGTCAAGCATTTCTAGAATCTGATAAATCGATACCAATCGCTGTTTAACATCAATCAAATTGTAGATCTTAGTTTTAAGGAATGTTTTCCTTTGAATTTGGATAGTGTGAGAAATTTATCTTTGCCACAAGATAAAAACAAAGGGCCAAGTTCGCCAATCGTCTTAAAATAATGCTTCGTTAGCGCCATTTCCCCCCGCGTGGGTGAATCAGCTATAGTTTCTTTCTTTCTTGGCATGGAGATACCATCTCCAGATTTACCACCGATACACTGATATAATACTTAGAAAATTTAAATACAAACAAACGCAATTGATTTATGTAATTAGTTCAACCTTTTGGCAGGAAAAAGTTCTAATTGCAACAAACGAACTTCTAAAAATTGCTCTCGCCGCATGCTGCCTGTTGATTGAGAAGCGTACACCTGGTATTTTTTCTTTGCAACAGGTAGAGGGTTGAGATACTTCAAAAGACGAAAGTGTTTAAATTCATTAGCAGTTCAATCTTTCATTTAGGAATTCGGTGATATTTTATTGTTTTACCCTCGAACAAAAATACTAATCCTTTATGATAAAAAATTTAAAATGGATATATCAGCCAGGGGTAAAATGTTATGGTATTATAATGGGAAGGCACGAAAATAAACTATTACCTGTATGTTTTTACTGTTTATTCTAATATTCCTTATTATGATGTTTGATTAAAAAGATAATTTTACAAATTGGATTATTAAAAAAATTTCTTTGAAGAAGGGCTGTACTTCTAATTCATCGATTAATTCAAGGTTATTATTTAATGTGATTATTTTATAAACAGTTCTATAAGTCGCTACCAATATGTCGTTAAGCTTTAGAAGTCTTGCGTTCTATGAACTGAAGATCCAATTCAACCTTAGTTGCTTGTTTGCAGTTTGAAAGAACCAAGTTTGTTTTCACTTTAAAGAAAAAAGGTTGAACACTTTAATTGAGAATTTTCATACATTTATATTTTGCTTAACAATTCGACATTAATTTACTATTGTGCATTCTAATCGAAATGAAATGGAATTTTTCATTGGTTTATTTTCTATAATAACGTTTTTGCAGATGCAATCTTGGATTTGTTCTTTATAGCAAACCTTTACCCAAAGTAAGTCATTCTCTTGGAAGATTTACCTTGTGAAAAACTTTCCCCTATGAAGTAAGGTTCACTACAACAAAACTCGATTATAATGAACTCAGATATGAGGAAATCTCGCTTATAAGGAAGTTGTGTTCTTTCCCGATTCCCCATATAACAACCCTTTCTTGTATAGATAAAATATGGTTATAAGGAACCAATAAATCCATAGCAGACTATAGGACTTCCTTACTGTCAAGTTTTACAGTATAGAGTATTTGTTCCACATAATAATAATTAATATGTAATAAAAATTTCGGAAAGGGGGATGGGGTGGTTCTATGCATTGGGGAATGTTGACTATAAAGAGATTGATTCATCGGGAGAATATTAACATTAAACTTTCCTGGGGAGGTTTGCTATGGGGAGGGTTTACTAAACGGCATCACACTGATATTCTAGATTCACGCCTTAATATACTATTATAACTTAGAATCTAAATGAAATGGAATTTTTAATTCGTTTTCTGTAATAAAGCTGTTGAAAAAAACAATTTTGCATTTGATCTTGTATACGGACGGAAGTACATTCACACATATTGGAATTTTTGGATTAGACTTCAATCAGACAACTTTAAACGGATTCTATCTATAACAATAGAAGAATAGATAAAGATATAAGCCCCATAAGTTGTGTGTATAAATATTTTAAATCATTATTCCAGCCACAATCCCGGTGGAGCGATTTTTCACATTAGGGCGATTTATTCTCTCACATTACAATATAAGTTTATCAATTTTATAGCATTGTATCTTATAACGAAACAACCCGTCATAAAGTTTTGAAAAATGGGTCAAATGTAAGTCTTAACACTTCAGATGCATGTTTATCAATTTAGACGCAAAAGCAATCAAACTGTCACTCCTGTTATTGCATTATCTGGAGTTTTCTAATTACTTGTCAAATAAATAAATTAAGTTAAAAACTGTAGATTGAAGGTCGATAACCTTGTCGAAAGAAAATATGGGAAAGCGCAAGGGCGCGTGCAACAGCGTTACCATGCCCACCCTCCGTCTCCCCAACCAAGCGTACTGATAACTTCGATCATTAACATTGATTGGGTCACATGATAAGACCGTCTGTCGGGTCATTGGGTTGTAGGGTGTCAAACCAAGTGCAATACGCTATTTGACTTCATCTAAATTCTTTAACGAACTTTATTTACTCGCTTTGAAGAAGTTATATATTTTTACCTCAAAGCTTTCCTAAATTCATCTTCCAAAACATTTGATTTTATTTTTGATATTCTTCAAAAGTAAATACCACTTAAAGCAGATAAAATGATCTGTAAATGGTTGATAAAGTTCTACATCAAAATTAATGAATCTTACTAATTTTATGGGAACATTAAAAAATATTCTTTAGGGGTGCCTGCTTTTACATGTCAAATCTTATGAAAGTTTGAAATCCTAATCGGTGGGTGCATGGTTTTTAAATGCTGATATTTAAAAATTTAGCGTTTTACTAATATAAAAGTAAACATGTTATCTTAATGATCCTAATCGTGGAGTCAAGCTTAGTTCAACAGATATAGCTGACCCAAAAGTATGAGGTCCTCCAGTATTTTAGAATCTACTCCTTATAGAAACAAATAATAGTTTTGTATAAAAGAGTTCAGATGAAATTCATAGATGTTAGTTTTTTTATATAATTAAAATTCAATTTTGTGTTTCAATGAGTCTTTGAATTAAGATCTAGAATAATTTACAGCAAAATACTTGAAAAACTTCATTACTTACAATCAATCTTTCCGTCCCATTTAATAACGATCTGTTACTCTGAAGTAATGTCGATGATGAAGAGCTGGGCGGATCAAACAAGCCAAAAGTAGCGGGTATCGTCCATGACAAGTAACACACCAAAACAATCAAGAAAACCATATTCACTTTTTCCATGATCCGGAGAAACGTCTTCTTGTTCTTGTCATGTGTCGAATTGTTATTTTCCGTGTGAATATTTTCACTGGTGACAGGCAGTTCATTGTCAGATCTACTGGGTGGGTTTACTACGCGAGACGTTATAGCAAGGGATCCCATTGGGGCTAATTACTGACCGATTAGCAACTCCTCTCCCCCACACAGAATAGATCTTTGTACCTGTTCCTTCATTAAACCAGCGGGTGCTCCAACTTAAAAAACGTATTACATATGTAATTGGAGTTTTCCTACTTCAAAAAAGAATGAAGAGGTTATATCATCGAAGTAAATAGGTGATTCACAAGGTATCCAGAAGAGAACGGGGTCATTTTTGTTAAACCTCTTCCTTTCTGGGTCTGGTCCAAGAAACAGATCGGGCAAGACTTTTTTTTACTGCTCCCCGCCTCTGTTGGTGAAGCAATGTTTCTTGCGCGCTCC
Organism: Saccostrea echinata; assembly: GCF_033153115.1. NCBI lineage: Eukaryota > Metazoa > Mollusca > Bivalvia > Ostreida > Ostreidae > Saccostrea > Saccostrea echinata. The sequence continues at coordinate 47,906,055 of NW_026889758.1, forward strand.
TATTTTACAATGAAGTGTTGAAATCTTTACGAGCGGAGATGAATGGCGAATTACAACAACTCGTTATCTGGCAACACTGACCATTCGAACAAAATTGAGGGTGGATCTTCGGTACTTCTCATGCATGGTCGGTGAAACATGGCATTCTGTAGGGGATTCTTCGAATGAAACATGGTTAATGTCAGGCTCGGAAATCACTCTAGGCTTCGCGCTTGAGTCGAAATTTTGACAAAGCCGCGCGCGATTACAATCAACAGGTTTTATACAGCTTCTCTAAACCCAATACAATCGTGTAGTTTTTAACGTTTTTATGGTTACAAATGATACCAAAAAATCATAAAACTAGCATATGTAATTGCTGAGTCGTCAAATTACACGCTATACACGCGGGGATTCCTGACGTTTGCTGAATTGAGCCCGGTTCCCGGGTTTGTGTTGAGGATATTGCTTAAATCAAAGTGACAATAAATGTTGTGATCTACCGCGATTCCCGTGGAGAGGAGCATAGGAAAGATTTAAAAGTCGGTCACTTGGTTCGAGTTTTACAAAAAACAGAGGGAAAACAACAACAACAACAAAAACCTAACAAAATGCCTTTCCCAAACATTGGCCATTTCGGTGTAAATCTTGTATCCCTCACACACTCCTCTTTATCATTTTAGCCAATATCTGTGATCCTTTAATTTCTAGCAATGTGTAAAAAAATATGTACCTTATCAATGGTCAATTTAAATACAGTTGAACAATTTCCTTTGCGTAGAAGCTTCTGTATTAGTGGTACTATTGGTAGATAAATTTTCGCAAATCATGATCTGTACATATATGGAGCAATAATTAAAAAATGACCAACGAACTTTGAAAGCATGATCATAAATTCAATGAAATCTTGTCATACGCTGCACGTAAAAATAAAATTCACGCGAATTATGAAGACCACGAAAGCAATTCTTAGGTTATTTTCAAAAGGCGGTGCTATGGTAAAAATTAAAATTAATAAATTAAATTTTTGAAGATATCTTTAATTATTTAAAGATATCGTTAATTTCATTATTGCACGCAATAATTGAATTTTGCGTTCATAAAATCAATTATTGCTGTCATCAATTAAATGGACGAGAGAAATAATTGATCTGATGTGTGTATCAATTAAATTGATCAGACCAATAATTAATTTGATGCGCGCATTAATTCAATTATTTCGTCATCAATTCAATTGATGAATCTTTTGATGCTCACTTTTGCAATTGATGAGCTCAAAAATGTGAAAAAATCTAATAAAGAGCTAATTATTATTATTATTATTATTATAGAGTATAAATTATTTCTTGATCTCTTTAATTGAAGATATTTTACAATAGTTTTTGTTAGAAGTGTAAATGCGCGCCTCCACTCTTTTAAAGCGAGCAACAATTCAATCAAAGAGATCATCATTTAAGATATCGATACGTTGAATTATTGCTGTCTTTAATTGAAATATTGCGGGCACCAAATCAATTATAAATATCCTTAAATATAATTCATTTAAAGAGAGCAATAATTCAATATTATGCGCATCAAAAATTTGAAGCAAATTAATTAATGCGTGCAATAAATTTTAAAATTGGAGATACATGTATTCCTTACCATAAAACAGCCGGGTTGGGAGTCAAGTGAAGAACGCAGAAACCAGTTCTGGAGGACTGCGAACGATAATATTGTTTTGCCCCCTACCTCCAGGTCAAATTTCAAAATTCGTCATATTTCCAAAGATTTTATAGATTTATAAAGATATTTTCTTCTAGACATCTCCTAAATCAACCAATCTGATCCCTGGAAACTTAGTATAAGTTAAACTATAGAACCCGCCCCCACTTGTCACATTATTTAAAAGGTAAACCGTTTCAACAGACTGTAGAAATTTTCGGTTTTTCTCAAAGAGTCAATGATTGACAGTGTTTAAAATTTTAGATAGGAGGTTTCTCTGGTTTTTAAGCAATTATGGCGTTTTCCAACACAATTCATTAAGTAAACCTAGAGGTTAAAGACTGGCCATTTTTGCCGTGGAAAATACTTAAAACTCATATGAGAATACTGTAATGACATTTATACTCCTTTGCAGTGCATTTCTATATAGATTCAATGAAGAAATGAATTTGATTTTGAAAAATCATGAGGACATGAACTACGACGCTTTACGCTGGCATATTTCATGAATTTTCAAAAATTAGATTTGTATCTTATATTTATATAGATATTTATCCGATACATGTAACTAGTCACAAATTATTCATTGAACTATCATTTCTGAGAGGAAAAAAATATTTCGCTATATTTTTGACGTCATGGAGATATTCATGCTTGTCCTTGCAAGTTCATGAGGAAACACATTGCTTTGTACAAATCTGAAGGGAAAATATTATACCCGCGCTTTCTAAAGAAAGTTCGGGTGTATTGTTGTTATCCTGTCCGTCCGTCTGTCACACTGGTTTCTTCCTCAAACTAATTCTACATCATAGTTTTAAGCAGCAGCCAATCCATCTTTTGGAATATGATTGGTGATGCCCTGCACATGTGCAAAAAGAATTTGAAATTTTCATTTTCACCCTAGATGCCAAATGAGGGTTAAAAAATATTTTTGTACAACAACCTGGTTCCCTGAACTCATCGATATTGTGGAAAGGACAAGAATCCGTGAATTTGTGAATATACATTTTTTTGTTGCATGAATTGTTTGTTTGCAATTATAAACTAGATGCTGTCGTAAGACAGTAATGCCCGCACGTGTGTGTTGACTCTATGCGTAAATGTACTCAACTTCATATTTAGTAAGCCAAGAACGAAGCCACAATAAACCAGATTTATGTAGAAAAAAAGTCGTTTTTCGACCCCAAATCGACCCCAAGGGTGAAAATCAAAATTCCGAAACCGTATTGCACATGTACAGTACGTCGACGCCCAATCGGCCACAAGGGTGAAAATGAAAATTCTGAAATCTTGTTGCACATCTGCAGCATACCACCAATCATATCCCCCCCCCCCCCCAAAAAAAAAGAAAATTGAATTTGCTACTGCGTAATTGCATTAATGTAAAAGTTCAGGGAACCAGTTTTTGTAGGAAAACGTCGTTTTTCGACCCCCTATCGCTACCAAGGGTGAAATTGAAAATTCCAATACCTTATTCTACATCTACAGGACACCATCAATCATATTCCTAAACCTGAATAGGCTACTACCAAAAATGTAAGAGGAGTTTAAAGAAGGTTTTTGTACAGGAACGTAGCTTTTCGACCTCACCCCCACCCCATGAAAATCAAAATTCTGAAACCTTATTGCAAATCTGCAGTAACCCCAAATCATTTTGCAAAATAACGGACAAATCCGTAGACAATTCAGTGTGTAAATTATGGCCTAACAATTAGGATGAAAAACGTCAGTCAGTATTTGACTAAATGATAACTTGTATTTACTGACAAGGTCATTATATCGCCTTAGAACTTACAAAATGATGACTTTAAATGAGACTGTTGATATTCTTGTTTCATCAACTTGTTTGTCAATAACTTACCTCGTTTTTTAAATTGTTTATACGTGGAGCATGCTCTTACGTATCGAATCTAACGAGATGTAAACCCCATATGCAGGCGATAAGGGTATATTGCTTCATAAGTAAGGGAAGTTGACGATTGAAAAGTTAAAGTCATCACGTTTATCATAAAACTTAGTTGTTAGGTTACTATTAACGTCTTTTTCTAGAAAAATATCCAAATATGAAACAGATGTGTCAGACTGTGGTATCTTTTTTTTAATCTCACTGGGATATATCGTGTGAATGGAAATAACTATTGTTAATTGATAATACGTCGTCGATATATCTAAATGTCGAGCTGAAGGCCACAGCAAGTGTGTTCTTCTTCTCATGTATAAGATTTTGAATAAATTCTGCTTCATATGAATACAACAAAAATAGGTCTGCTAATAATGGGGCGCAATTAGTACCCATGGGAATTTCAACAGATTGTTGGAAGACCTGGTCTTTATAAATCACATAGATATTGTCAGTCAGAAACTCAAGCATCTTTTCAATATTAACTTCAGAGTACTTGTGTCTACAAACAGAATGTTTTTTAACAAAATAATTTTGCAAGTGACCAATGACAAGGTAAGTAAATTTACGAGTTCCATTTTTATTGAAAAAGCAGCTGACAATGATGTCATTGAATTTGTCTTGGGGAATGGTTGTGTATAGAGTTGAAAAGTCGTAAGTTTTGATGGTATTGATTTTGGTAAAATTTTGTGTATTCAAATTTTCCTGGAATTTTTAAGAATCCACATCTGATTTACACCACTTCTCGAATATATTGTTGCACAGTACTCATGAAGTTTCTCCTTCACTGCTGTTAATATTTTGGTGAGGAGTATAAAGAAAGAGGCTTGGTAGAATATTTACTGGAACCCGCTATGTATCTTTATTTGTAAGGATTTTTATGAAGTTTCGGAATTCAATATAGATATGGTAATTCAAATTCATTTTGGTTGTTTGGAATATTAAAAATATTTAAAACTGGCATTTGATTTTGAAGAATTTCCTCCTTAAAAGGGAGCTATGGCATAAGCTGGATTACCACTTGTAGAATTAAATCCCATTTCCTTTAAAATACAATTCAAATAATGAGGCTTACAAACAAAAACAATGTTGTTACCTGCTTGTCAGCTGGGACCTGTACATACTGATCGTGTAATATATCTAATTCTTTCTGAATTATTAAACACAGAAGGATAGATGGTTTTCATATTGTCCCTTAATCGCTTAATACGAGATTCTAACATACATCCGATACACTTAATCCATTCTGACATATTGTCAAGGTCTTCTTTTTCATGTCTGGCCCATCGCCTGGCGTAATCATCCACAGAAGAGGAGTTCAGGGAACCAGGTTTTTGTAGAAAATACATCGTTTTTCGACTCCAATTTGGGCCTCAGGATGAAATTGAAAATTTTGAAACCTTACTGCACATCTACAGGACATCATCTATCATATTCCAAGATATGATTGGTTATTGCTTAAACTGTAAGAGGAGTTTGAGGAAGAGGAAAGCGTGACAGACGGACGGACGAATAATAACAATATATATACCCAAACTCTCCTCAGAATGTGTGTGTATAAATATATCAGAATGAAAGTGTTATTATAACAATATGAATTTAGAAAAAAAGTTTTTATTCCTGATGCTGGTATTTACTTCCTATAGAATTCTTCATTTCTGTTGCATGTTGTATGAAAGACGTTATTGGTAACCTAACAACAAAACTTAATGATAAACGTGATGACTTCAACTTTTCTATTGTCAACTTCCCGTATTTATATAGCAATATACCCTTATCACCTGCATATGGAGTTCATGTCTCCAAGTTGATTCGATATGCAAGAGTAAGCTCTACGTACGAACAATTTCTAAAACGAGAAAAGCTATTGACGAACAAGTTGATGAAACAATGATATCAACAGTCTCATTTGACGTCAACATTTCGCAAGTTATATTGTCGATACAAAGACCTTATCAGCAAATACAATCTATCATTATGTCGAATGCTGACTAACGTTTTTCATTCTAATTGTTAGGCCATTATTTACACATTGAACTGTCTATGGATTCTTCTGTTTGCTCGATCACGACAAGGAACACAGGGCGGGTATGACCGGTCGACAGGGGATGCTTACTCCTCTTTGGCATCTGATCCCACCTCTTATGCTTTTAAAGTTCCGTGTCAGCTCCTGATTTGCATTGTTTCAATGGACTTCTGAGCTTGATTACTGTTCGTTATCTCCATATGCATTGTATAAGCAATTACTCCAGAAATTATTTTGTTATGCGAAACTAATAAGATCAAGTATCCTTTAGGTATGAGAGAGATCGGAGCAAGCTTTAAGGAAATGCCTTAAGTTCCGGTAGGAAAATTTACTATTTTATCCAATGTTCTCCTTCGTGTCGTTTACTGAATTTTATTTGAAAATCAAAATAAGTACACGACTATATATAGTCGTATACTTATTTTAATTTTCAAATAAAAATCAGTAAACGACATTTCTATGAATGACGTAGGGTGAGTCCACCATGCATTGGACAACCTCGTTCTTCAACAAGTTCTAACGATATCGCTACCGACCGAAAATTATCAAAATGGAGCTAAGCATGTATTATGTGATTAAAATATGAATTTGTGACACAATTTTATGCTATTTATTGAGAAAATATTATTAAAAAACGAATTTTTGGAATGAGCCAGTATTCACCATGTCTCGGACAGTATTCAAACGGTATATTGAACAGGAAAAAATGTCCTACTTGTATCGCAGTGGCCTTTAAAACACTTAAAATACTTATAAATTAGTGACATGAAAATATTGTTATGCTTGATTTAAAAATTTTAACTCTCTATTTTAATTTGATTGACTATATCGATCCACAAATGGGGAGAGATGTTAGATACATCACATCGCCTTAGATAGGCCTTGCAATGCCTCGTAATACGGTAACTTGCCCCTTGGTTTCGGAGGATCATAAATCTTATAGCTTGAAGAAATAAAGACTGTCCACTTCTAGTTATATATCGACAACTTGTATTTCCACTGAATATGTTGAGTTTATATTTTTTTATTTCTGCAAAAATGGCCGTCAGGTTTGGTATTGTGCATGTATTTCTATACCAAAAAGTAATTATCCATGCAGCGGACATTGTTAGATAAAAGTCCCCCCCCCCAATAGGATTTTCGAGTTTAGACAGTTTACTTTTTTCCCCTTGTTAGATTTTTTGGGAGCCCCCCCCCCCTTTTAAACAGTTGCTACAATGTACGTGCCTGGGATTATCGTGGACTTGTTGAATTCAAAGTTCATGTCATTTTAACATTAAAAGAAAAAAGATTACAGGTATATGTACCTTCTATTCAGATTGGTGTGAGACGAATTTTCCAGTCGGCGAGCAGAGTAAATAAAGACAGGCATCCCATATATGATTATGTAGGTAAATTATCGTAGAAGAAAATGGTAATAAATACTTTGCCAGTGTATTTTCGCTGAGAGTGTAAATGACTGCAATTCTGGGGAGGGGGTACTCCATTTATTTTGGGTTTATATACCTTGTGTAATTATTATACTGTGGATTAAAAAAATCATTACAGAAACAAATGTCTGTGTTGCGTACATACAGTTACTTTATTTCATTTGAGCGAGGTATATATATATATACTTTCAAAGTTTAAGGTTTATCTGTCTGTAAACTTTTCTACAATAGCATGTCGAAAATATTGACGTTATAAATACAGAATTCATTTGATATATATGGGATTCAAAGTCTATACATGATTGATCTGCGAAAAGTATGGTATCCGCCTTCCGTATATTGGGCCACGTAATTCATTACTGCAGCATCGCAAAAATCGATCCAAAGTCAATGGTGTGATGATAATGACACGACGGTGCACGTGCGATGGTGCAATGGTGCGATAAGGCATCGTCATCGTGTCATCGCTTTATCGCGTCATTACCATCGGATCATTGTGTCATCGCGCTATCGTGCTGTCAAATAAAATTTTTGAAAAAAAGTTTCTTAAAGCAAAGGGACAGAAGTAAATGTGATCATAGATTGAATCGATGCCTGTAATGAGGAAAGCCAGAGTTCAATGTATCCGAGTTCAATATATCCGGTGTGCTGCATGGTTTCAGAATACATTCAGATAACCTAAATTCTGTATAAAACCTAAAGTATTAACGGAATTTACCTTGCGATTCTAAATCACTCTAGAGGCGCTCTCCAGGTGAAAAGTATCCCCGATTCTCTCTGACAGTTACATGCTCTGAAAAAATAATTGATGACTTAGGTGCGGATCTCAAATCAAAATTACCAGCACTAAATGACAAATAATCGTAGAAGTTAAATTAATTTCAGATATCGATAGCTTTAACATGTAAAACTAAACAACTTATCGGTGTAAATAGCGGCAGTCGACATCAATCTTTTGTGAATTGCATAATTTTTCGGAAAATGAGGATGGGATTTCGGAGCCTTTTTTATGTTTTCATGTCTGGGCCATAAGTATGGAATAAATCATTCTGTATCTTCATATCAATGATCACATCAGTGAATTGATATATGAAAAGATCTGCTTCCATTTGATCTGTGGCATGTTTAGGTTTGCCTTGTAATTTATGCTCTCTGTTCCGTATAGATATAGCTGTATATCAAGAAACGTTTAAATGAATGAGTCCTACTGAAGGTTAATTGCTTAATTTCTCAATGGAATTTTTACGCTCTCTGTGAAGTGAGGATGCGAAAGAGCTCGCAGTTAACAGAAATGTAAAGATGTCCGTGAGTCTTTTTATCCCATCACAGAAATAATTAAAAAATCTTTTGAAAATTTCAAATGTAAGTACACCTGAAGACGGATTATTAAATCCAGAAAGCGCTGGTGTGGAGAGATTTTGGAAACTGCATTTTCTTTTTCTTTTATGATTATTTTTACTGTGTGACACCATCTTTTAACTACTTTTGAATTTTATATATATATATATATATATATATATATATATATATATATATATATATATATATATATATATATATATATATATATATATATATATATATATATATATATATATATATATATATATATATATATATATTGTATATACAATTACACTGTATATAAATTTTTGTAAGTAACTTTAATGCCCCGTAATCGAAAATTCGGGGGCATATAGTATTTGCCCTGTCCGTCCATCTGCCTGTCTGTCTATCTGTCTGTTTGTCCGCAAAAACTTTAACATTGCCCATAACTTTTGATTGGTTGGAGCCATGGATTTCATATTTCGCATGTGTATTTCTTGTGACTAGACCTTTCTTTGGGTACCATCATATTTGACCTTTTGACCTTGACCTTGAAGTTTGACCCAGTTTTACAAAATTTTACCCAACATTAACCTTGGGAATACCTTTTGAACAGTTGGTGCTAGAGCTTTCATACTTCACATATGTAATCATTGTGACAAGATCTTTGTTTGGATACCAACAACTTTGACCTTTTGACTTTGACCTTAGAGGTTAAATTGACATACTTTTTAAAAACTTTAACCTTGGCCATTACTTTTGAACAGTTGGTGCTAGGGCTTTCACACTTCACATATGTGATCCTTGTGACAAGACCTTACTTTGGATACCAACAACTTTGACCTTTTGACCTTGACCTTGGAGTTTGACCTACTTTAAGAACATTGAACCTTGGCCATAACTTTTGAAAGGTTGGTGCTAGGGCTTTCATACTTTACATGTGTATTTCTTGTGAAAAGGCCTTTCCTCGGACACCATTAATTTTGACCATTTGACCATGACCTTGATGTTTGACTCGCTTTTGAAAAACTTTAACCTTTAAACTTTTTCCATATCTTTTCAATGGTTGAGGCTAGAGCTTTCATATTTCACAGGTATAATCTTACTTTGGATACCAACATATTTAATTTGCAATTGAGAACGTTTAACCTTCGCTATATAAGTTGCCATACGGGGGCATCAGTGTTTCACAAACACATCTTGTTTTTTTTTTTTTCAGAATCATTGAATGTTCGTCAGATTAAAACTGATTACACACTTAAGTATTTCTTTTAGGGTGGAACTAGCTTCTAACTGACTTGCTGACGTTGATTTCTTATATATGATGGCCAATAGCGATCTAAGTAATTGTCTTTTGTAAATATACAAATTAACAAAATTTACAAAATACACCAAAAAATTGCTTACACTTAAACATTGCTTCCGAACAAGTACAAATTGACATATTGTGCACAGTTCATTTAAGGTGTAATAACTCTGTGCTCTAAATTTCACCATTTTTTTTCCAAAATTGATTTTTATCAACAACAATAACATTAGATTCAGATGGAAAATAGTTTGAAGTATGAAGCGTTGCTTACTTTTTCAGAAGTGATTATTAAGTCTAATCATGATATAAAAAAATCTGTTATTTGTGTTTGTAAAAAAAAAATGCATCAATCTACAAGAGTTATCTTTCCATCATCAAGAGTTATCGTTCTTCAAAATAGTTTTAAGGGAAACGTGTATGTAACTATAATGTAAATTCTACATCTGATACATGATTTTATTTTAGCATTTTAAAAATTGTTTATTTAAAGATAGAAATATCTCAATTTGAACAGTTTTAAGGAACTGAGTGCAAAAGTGTTAGGTCAAATACTGAGTATACATATGTAACTATCAAAAATATTGGCAAAAGACGACATATAAAACGCTAAAATTTGTAACATAAATCAGACTTGATTGAATTGCGTATACATGTAAGGGTCCTCATTGTTAAATCTGGTAAGACAATTCACCGGACAGCTTGGAATTAATTCCTTGGAAGTTACATCTCTTATCAGAGGGACATTCTACCTTAACAACAAAATGCGTTGCTTTTCGCGATCGTGTTTGAACAATTCAGTCAAAAATAATTAAACAATAAATTGATAGTAAATACCTTACAATTATTAAGTTGATTTCATGATAAAATCAGAAAAATTAATGCACATATCTGCAATCTACAAACAGAGAGAAAACACATTGTATGTTAAAATGGAGGAGTACCCCCCACCCCCCTTCAGCTTATTAACCAAATGCCAAATTTTAAAGTCACCAATAGCGTATTTTTATGATGTCTTTTTCACTCGTAAAATTTGTTTACTTTATCACAGTAAATATAGTGTTAATTCACTTAATCGTTGTAAGTTTTTTGATTTTTTTTTTTTTTTTTTTTTTTTTTTTGGTATACGGTAACCGTGGTATCATTATTTAACATAAATATGCTTGCCCACGATCCTGACCTAAAAAGGATTGCATAATATAAAAGATACAATCTATACATTAAAAAATCGTGAAAGATTATATAGGGGGAGGGTTCCGGACCCCCTGGAATTTGCAGAGTTATTAAAGTATATACTGAAGCAAATAAAAAAGGACTTTGGACACCCCCTCCACCCCCCCACCCCCCCTTGGAAAACGTGGACCCCACAACCACCACCGCAAAATAGTTTTTTTCACGTTTGGGAAATAGATTTTTTTCCTCGTCAGGAAAATGTACAGAAAGCAACTAAGGTTTTGGTGTATTTTGTACATGCACATTTTGTCATTTTGCACCTGTACAAGAGACTATGGTGTCCGGATAGGGCCATTTGCAAAAGCTCAACAGCGCGTTCAGAAAAACACGCCGTCAGAGACAGTTACGTAGACTGTTAAGTGGCGGTCGCTATCGGACATCGTACTTATTAACAAGAGGCCCATGGGCCACATCGCTCACCTTAGTAACCTTGGCCCTGCTGTTCTTCACCAGATTCCCCCCTTGTAATTCATACTGTGGCCCCACCCTACCCCTGGGGGTCATGATTTGAACAATTTAGAATCTACACTTCCTCAGGAAGTTTTTCTGGTCCAGTGGTTTTTGTCCAGAAGATTTTTAAAGATTTTTCCTATATATTTCAATGTAAAACTTCGATTCCCTATTGTGACCCCACCCTGCCCCGGGGGTCATGATTGGAACAAATTAGAATCTACACTATCCCAGGAAGCTTCCAAATAAGTTTCAGTTTTTCTGGCCCAGTGATTCTTGAGAAGAAGACTTTTAAAGACTTTTTCCTATAGGCTATATTTCAATGTAAAACTTTGATTCCCTATTTTGGCTCCACCCTACACCGGGGGTCATGATTTGAACAATTTAGAATTTACCCTAACTCAGGATGCTTCCACATAAGTTTCAGCTTTTCTGGTCCAGTGGTTCTTGAGAAGAGGATTTTAAAAGATTTTTCCTTTATATTTCAACGTATTGTAAAACTTTGATTCCCTATTTTGCCCACACTCTACCCCCGGGCCATGATTTGAAAAATTTAGAGTCTACACTACCCAGTATGCTTCCACATATATTTCAGTTTTTCTGGCTCAATGGTTCTTGGGAAGAATATTTTTTAATGACCCCACCCTATTTTTGTCTTTTCTTGATTATCTTGGCCCTTCATTTTAAAAAAAAAGATCTTCCCTTCACCCAAGGATACTTTGTACAAACTTTGGTTAAAATTGGCTTAGTGGTTATTGAGAAGTTGAAAAGTGAAAAGTTTACAGATGAACGGACGGACGACGGACAACAGTTGTTTAGGTGGTGATCATGGTGGAGAAAGATAGAGGAAAGAAAACAAAAAATAAAGATTAAATACAATTAGAGCAAACCCTCTGTGTCTCAGTCTTCTTTTTCAACAACAGTTTCAGTAAAATTTCATTTCATTAAATCTCGGGTTCGATATGCGAAAAATATATAATCCAATTTTGACAATAGTCTTGTTAAAGTTGTTTGGAACCGTCGTCTGGTCAGAAGGCTCTGTCGTATTAATGCCGAATGGTAAGGTATTTTAGGTTTTAGTAGAATTGTTTTGTTTTCATCACTATTATGTTTCATTGATACTACGATACGAAGTTGTTTTGACAGTGAAAAAAAGCTCAAAATTATCTCAGCATGTTCAACATTTATTATGATATTTTTATTATAAATATTTGAACGTTCAGTTATATTTTTTTCTATAATAATGTAAAAACATCTAAACTCGGATAGTATCATTAGTATTGAATTTAGTTGTTTTGTTCTTGTATGGTTATTAGCTGCAGAACTGTAGCGTTATGGTTTTATATTTTAGTCTTTTAACATAACACTACAGATCGATCCCGTAAAGAAAATGTGGTGCAATCTTTCTGCGCACAGTTGGGGATGTATTTCTCCATTTTCCAGCATTGGACAATTAACTACCTTTCACTCCCTAATTCTAAAACATATTCTTTAACTAACCTGTATATTTTATTTTTTTCCTTACCCTTTATTGATGTCTTTGTCGACCAATAAACTCGCTTGTTTTGAATTTTCTGCCATCCGACAGAGAATAAAATGGGGGTTTATTGGCCTGTATAGACAACTGTATAAAGGGTTAGGAGGTGGATAAAGCATACAGGTTGGTAACAGAATATGTCTAGAAATAGGGAGCGAAAGCTAGTTGATTGAACTATGCTGGAAAGTGGAGAAATTCTCCCCAAGCGTGCGCAGAAAAATTACGCTGTAAGTTGCACCTTATTTGCATTACGAGATCTGTAGCATTATAGTAAAAGATTAGAATATAAAACCATAACCAGTGTTTTCCCTAAGAACCAGCTACCAGCCAAATTGACAACTTCAATTAATAAAAATGCTGCTCTGAAATAAAAAAAAATTAAAATTTTAGTGTTGTAATGTCCACAGAGATTTGTCATAAACTTCAACCCAAAGTCTATTACAACTGATCTATAACCCTTTACTTTGAAATAAAGGGAAAACACTGATAACGCTACAGTTCTGCAGCTATAGGGTTATAAGTTTAAGTGTACATTAAGAGGAACTTATGTTAGAAATGGTGCATATAGGTAATTATGTAGGTAAGAGCTAAGACAAGATACTATCCTTGTTTTGTTTATGATAAGAGATCCCCCAGGTTAAAATGGTAATAAACGTTTACAAAAATTGTTAGTAAATGCCAAGGAACCATTTATTTAAATGTTGATTGATTTTGTTATGTGTATATTGCATAAATGTTGAACGTTTGATGGCACAGATAATGTTTCATGCACAAATTTCCCCCTGCCAATTCTCTACATTTGTTTGTTTGCAATTTCCCTGTCATTCAAAATCCATTTGCCTATGGATTTATTCTGTTTTTCCTGCACTATTCGTAATTTACTAACAATTTTATATTTTGTGTACATCCTAAAAAAGTCTAGTATCAATAATTGCAAATAAAATACATGTGGTAGTTTGCAATAAGATGGATGAATATATGTTTTTGTATTTTATTTCCTAATGCTTTGTATCCCCCTTTCAAAAAAAAAAACAACATCTGAAATCAATAAGGTCATACATGGTCACAATCACACATGAATGATGATGAAATAATGTGTACCTGCAGAGGAAATTTATAATTCTGATACATGTATCTGTACAGAAAAGTGGAGATTAATTTACAGTGGTATCTGAATCTTACAAGAATTGGGTATTTTTGGTTGAATTGTCCTACACTTCATTTTGTGTGCATGCTGATACAGTAATATTAAAACTCAAATTCTTAAATTACTTTTCAATATCTTTGCTAACCAAGGGTGACAATCTGCTCCTCTCCTCATTTCCAGTGAAAAGAAAAGAAAAGCAGATCATCACCCTTGGATAGCCTTTCATTTAGTCTGACTGAGGATTTTTCATGTGTTTTACAGGTACATGAAATATGATTATATGTCAGGGTATGTCACATGTAAAAGGAATATATATATATGATGACATACAAATTTAAAACAAGCAACAAAATCATATATCATTTCCTGGAGATAACATCAAGTATTATGATGCTATTAAAACTACCCAGCTGATTCTATTGATTTCTTTAGTGATATAAGAATTGTATTTAAATTAATTGTAATTTAGTCTTAACACTTCACTGACCACTATATAGAGGTGAAGTAAAAAAGATAAACTATAATCTGTTGCAATTGAAGAAAAAGTAAAATATTTACAGATGGGAAAAAAATACTTATTTAAAGTAATACTTCCTTTACTAAGTTATTTTAAAGTGATACCTCCTTTACTTAAGTTAGTTTAGAGTAAAGACACTTAAGTTTGTCATAAGTAGAATATATATTTGAAATTAATGATCCTTGCATTTATGGTTCAGTCAATTGTATGGGGCTTAGATAATCATGCTTTACTCAGTGTATTTTTTCTTTTTTTTTTTTGAAAAATTGAAAACCGAATTGTTTGCATCATATTCTGGCCTTCTACTGATTCATGAACTCCTGGGTTCAGGAGTGGCCCTAGCTTGAGATTTCCTAAAATGCATATCTTCTCTGATCTGGACTTCTAGCAAATTTTGTGAATGGTTATAATGGGTAGTGTGAGGATAATCTCAGCTGAGATTCAACTCAGCAAATATTCAGCCAAGTCAAATCTCAGCAAGATTAGTGTGAGGGTTGACCAAAAAGTTTGAGGACCTGTCTCATTTTTGCAGAAAGAGATATCAATAAACAATTGAATTTTACACTAAAATATTTATTGTAGAAATTCTCACCAGAATGTTATTGTTTTATTAAATTTACAATAATTAGAAAGAAATGATAGTTTCTGAATGGTCCAGGATTTAAGAAATGGTGCATGTTATATTTTCATAAAATTTTGGATTAATTTCATATTGTTGAGGAACTCATTTCATTTTAAAGAACACATCAAAATTGTGTGAAAGTTGTATAATACTTTAGGCTGGAGTTGAACATTATTTTGTTGGCCTTCGAATATTTGCTTTCTAAAACAGTAAAATGATGGATGAAATTTGTAGGCATCACATTTTAGCAACCACCTCAAAGTTTGATACATATTATTGTATCAAGCTTCTGAATGTCAAGAATCATGAGTGCAAGAGTCAAGGTACTGTGTGGATTTTTCAAAGTTGCCATCAGATCAAATAATGTGTGAAGGATTCTAAATTTTCCAGAAATTTTCCTATTACTGAAAAGGGGGAAAACACCTAATTTTTTACTCCCTGAAATATAAGAATGCTGTATTATAGTGTGCTTCAGTAATTAAAATAGCATGACCCCTAACCCCCCCCCCCATCCCCCCACCCCCAACCACACACACACACAAATGCACTTGTGAGTCTGTAATTGTATTAGGCATGCATTTATCCTTTTGTGTTTCTATCACAAATTTTGACTGGGTGATAACTAAGAAATAGACAAATAACAAAATATTTCCATTTCTATTTGTTTTCTCTGTGATAACTCTTTGAAAGTTAGGAGAGTTGATTTCTTGATCATTCTAACGGAATGCAAATTTCGCCAAGCGAAAGGTCAGGAGCTAAGAAGGCCTAATATGCATGTAATTCTCGTGCGGCTATCTTTTTGTCTGACGCTAAGGAGGCCTAATATGCATGTAAATCTCGTGCGGCTGTCTTTATGTTTGACGTCAGTGGGCGGGGACTATTGAAATTGACATGTGAGGCCTCGTGTAATTTAAATCTATAAGTCTACATTTTTAAAATCTAAATATTCAATTTTATTTCAAAATGAAATGGAAATATAAGGAATCATTATCTAGTTAGTAGAGTATGCCAGGGACATCAACGATAGTTGGAAACGTGGGATAATTTATGCATAACGGGCTTCGCCCGTTATGCAAATTATCCCACGCTTCCAACGATCGTTGATGCCCTGGCATACTCTACTAACTAGACAGTGATTCCTTAAATATTTGATGTTAATGTCACCTGTTAGTCATCAGCCATATTAGATGAAGATTGTCTGTATAATTGAAGGTATGACCTAACATCTACATGAATAAGAGACAGAAAGGTTGGGAGATTAGAATGTTTATTGATTTGGTTACATCAACACAGGTAGGTGTCCTTTATCATTACAAAATTTACCTGTATAGTTATCTGAAGCCAAGCTTTTGTGTTCTGACAGCAATATTGTCTGATCTTGGAAGTTAATTGAATACTGTTATACTAATCCACAGAGTTGAAACACTGATAAACCCCTAATCAAAATGGAAACAGATCATGCTTTCACTGTTATTTTGCAGGTATGAGTGGATATTTTTACCAGTATATAACTGTAGTTGTCCGAGATTTTATTTTCTTCCATGATGATGTGCAGTCCACTACCATAGCAGTAGCCATTGCCAGTTCTTTATGCTGTTCCATTGTATGGGCTATTTGTCATTTGCTGACATTTGGGTCTTCCTCTCGTAAGGTTTGCAAAAAGAGGGCCACTGCCCACACTACTGGTCATGCTGTGGCTAAAACCAAACAGAGGAAAACTCCCAGAAATGTAAGCAGTAAAGAGATTAAATGGTTGCTATTATCTGCATGTATGATTGTTGTAGAGTTGGTTGGTCAAGTAGAGTAAAAAAAATTACAGTAAAAGAATAAATCAATTATTTACAAATCTGAGTCAAAGATAAGGGGAGGGATGGATTCTGATTTCTGTGAAATGTGATCTTTAATTAATATTTAGCTCTTGTCATTGTAAATCTCACATATGTATGAAAAAATAGTTAGCCTTTCAGCAAGATTTTGGAGAAGGCCCATTGCTAAGTAACTACAGACTAAATTTCTTTAGATGATGAGTCCAAGGATATATTAGATGCTGTTTTGCATCAATATTTCACTGAATGAGTCCAGATTTAAAATTCTAGACTAAATTGTCATGCCAGACAGAAGGATGGATAATTTGTCAATCATATAAACATATTTCAGGAACAAATTAATATATGAAGAATTATTTCTCCTGCACTGACTTGTAATGTACAGGCCACTAGCATTCTGCCTGTAACTTATATACTTTGTAAAATAGAAACCATAATGCTATGAGGGTGATATGTTAATTAATAAAGAAATCTTTTTTTTTAAATTTTCATTTAATTTGACAATGATTTTTTAGATGACATTTTTCAAGTGAGCCTTGAAATCTTAAATTACACTTTGATTATAAGGTGTCCTGTTGCTATGTGTAAAGTATTAATATCAAAATTTTTAGCTGTATGTGCTTTCTTTTGAAGTCCTCAAGTTCTGAAGATGATGTGACTGTTAGTGAGGAAATTGAAGTACCCTGTGTTCAGTAAGTAAAAATCAATCTCCATTAACTATTTGTGAGTTAATAAAATCCATTGATTTGATTCTCATTCTCTATGCGAGAAATTTTGCAGCTCCATGGGATTTTTCTGTGTGCAGTATTTTCATTCATGAATTGATTTATAGTTGTGCAGTAATATTAATTGGTATGTGTCATTCTGTAATATACCATCATGATAGAATATATATCAGTATTAACAAAGGCCTTGTTTACATACCTATCTAAATCTCCTTACATCAATTGTTTAATTGGAAACAGTTGTACCTAGCTGCATAATAATGTGCACCTTATCACGTAACAGCCTCAGTGTAATTGATTATGCATGTAGGTATTTTTATGGAGAGGTCAGGACCTGATGATGAGTAAAATGTCTGGTGGGTATGGTAAATGGTTAAATATGTGAACTTACTACACTGTTATAAACATCACCAGGCAGGCAAGGATTCAGTTTGTTCATAAAATTCAAATTGTGATATAATGCAGAGAACTGATATTTAAATAATTTTTTTTTGGAGGGTGGGGTGTAGTCAGGATTGTAAATCTCTTGTCCTCAGCATGAATTTGTAATAACAGCACATTTTTGAGTTAATACTTGTCCCAAAGATTGTTTCTAACTGAAAATGTATTATGGTGTAGATTTTGAATGATTTTGGGTCCATTTGGCAAGTTCAAGGTCACTGGCCAAAAAGTGAAATTTTGTAAAGATCTTTTACACAAAGGTTGCTTATTTATCCTGATGATGTGTTCCCGACTCATGGATACTTTATATACAAGGTCAGGGTTACCAGGGGGAAAGAAGTTTGCATTGTACATATGCTGGATGGAGAGCTAAATCAAATTTATCTTAATATTGTGATTATGATAAGGTGGTGATGTCTTTGATGATAGTTTCATCTCCCCCCAAAAAGGATATCATTTACTTCAAGGGATGTGTGTGACTTGTTTCATACCCTTTAATTAATTTGGAATCATTTCCTTATTAAACAACAAAGCATGTATATAAGTGTAAATTGTCCCATTTTATTCTTGAAAACTTCTTTCATGAATGAATAAAAATGAGTCTAGTAAAAAAAGTATAATTACATAAAATATAAGTGAATTTCAGACTCCCTGTTGACTTCTCACTATGTCACTCCCTGTTGTACATTTGACCAGTATATTGCAGATTACACTTGTAGGTTTGTTACCTGTAATATTTGCTGTCTGTTGTAGGTTTGACCAGTACATTGTAGATTACACCTGTAAGTTTGTTACCTGTAATATTTTCTGTCTGTTGTAGATGTGGCCAGTACATTGTAGATTACACCTATAGGTTTGTTACCTGTAATATCTGCCGTTTGTTGTAGATGTGGCCAGTATATTGCAGTTAACACCTGCAGGTTTGTTACCTGTAATATTTGCTGTCTGTTGTAGGTTTGACCAGTACACTGTAGATTACACTTATAAGTTTGTTACCTGTAATATTTGCTGTCTGTTGTAGATGTGGCCAGTATATTGCAGATTACACCTGTAGGTTGTTACCTGTAACATTTATGGTCTGTTGTACATTTGACCAGTATATTGCAGATTACACCTATGGTTTGTTACCTGTAATATTTGCTGTCTGTTGTAGGTTTGACCAGTACATTGTAGATTACACCTATAAGTTTGTTACCTGTAATATTTGCTGTCTGTTGTAGATGTGGCCAGTATATTGCAGATTACACCTGTAGGTTTGTTACCTGTAACATTTGCTGCCTAGCACCCTCATCATGCTCTACTCATTATGTGTCAGAAAACATCAGAAGACCTTACAACACAAAGAAAAAAGGAATGACAGAAATAAATTTAAGGTAGGAACCGTCTTGTATTGAATAATACTTAGATAAGATGTCACTTTGCTTCATTGCTGGCTAGGGTACATTCCAAATCAAAAAGGCATCTCAAGAATGAGAAAGTGTTAAAATCTGGAGTTTGAAGAACTTTTCATAAAGATTTTCAGAAGTACTCCATAAATATACAGTCGTCCCTTGTTAATCTGGACACTTGTGTTCCCAAGCAAATCATTTGGATTAACATAATTAATGAAGTTCAATACTGAAACCAATCTTTTTCAATTGAAAATTATATATAATATTTAAATTCTCTAAAGAACAGTATAAAGATGAGCCTCATTAATCTGGACACTTGTATTCCCCAAACAAATTATTTGGATTAATGAAATGTGCAGATAACTGAAATGAATTTTTTATAATTGGAAGATATAAGAGTAAATCCCCTTTGATGTAAGAGCAATTGCAGCAGTATGAGCAATGGTTTTACATGTACTTGCCACAACCATAAAATTTCAGATTGACGGATTTTCCATTGTATATCACATGAATTTGTAAAAGATTTACAAGGTCTTATTCCTATTTTAACCTATAATGTAGTTGTTTCATTGGTGTAATTGCCCTCTGGATGCTAAGCCTCTGTATATGTTTTTTTTTTATACAAGGGTATGTTATGAAGCTTGAAGATAGACATGTTCATGAGATATAAAACATAATTACTGATAATGTTTTCAGAAGAGTATCTCTTATGTTTTGTAAAAATGTGGTAAAAGCATGATGATGACATGCTGCATCATGTACTAATAGTACATGTATGCATTGACTATTCACTATGTATTTATTTTAAAAAATGCTGTTGCAATGTCTAGTCTTTTATATTAATTTAGCAACACTGAAATCACAGAATGCCCCTACAGAATGGGGTACATTGGTTCTCAGTTGACTCTTCTAAACCTGTCCCACAACAATCTTAGTCATATCCCAGCAGAAATAGGTTGTCTGAGGGGTCTGCAGGAGTTACTGCTGAACAACAATAACATCACCTCTATACCAGTAAGTCTTCTGTCTGTCTGTCTGTTTGTCCATCTAGCTATCAATCTCTGATGAGGATGTGTGTCCTTTCTGAATACAATGTTGTACAAATGCACGTTTTGTTTGTAGGACAGTATTGGTTCTCTAGTCAACCTTAAAGTGTTGAAATTGTCACATAATCATCTTATGGGTTTAGCAGGTAAGTTTTTCAGATGTTTATTCTCAATTTAATAACTTATTTTCATTGAAAATGCAAGACGATCCTAAATAAATTCTGCATTTGTTTTCATGATATTGTGACACAATAAAGTTAAGATGTATAGTGCTGATGAATTTTTGGAATGGGATACAGTGGAATCATCATTGTTCGTAGGGGACCAATGTTTGTTTATTATGTGGGTCAATCTTACCCATAAATTTACATGCCTATGAATGATAACTCTGCCAATGTATTGGTTCAATGAATCTAATGAATATACTAATTACCCACAAAATTATGTCCCCACAAACCAGTGAGTTTGGGGTTCCCTAAGAAACTTGATGGTCCACAAATTAAAATGATTCCATATTTCATCCTGTCTTGTGAACATTTTTATTATACAATACCCAATTTAATACATTGATATCATGTTTCAATTTTCTGTTTAATTTTCATTCCTCCCTCAAAGGTTTTCAAGTATTGACCAGTGGTAAAATGTAGAATTTATTTTGGATGGCTAAACCATAAATCCACTCAGTATTTTATTAAAATCAGTTTGGGGCCTTTAAATTACCTGATCCACTAATAACAAATTTTGGCTTTCAGAATCACTAACTAGCTTGTCTAACCTTGTTCATCTTGATGTTCGAAAAAACAAACTACAATCACTGCCCTCTGGAATAGGGAGCCTCTTAAAACTGTCCTGTCTAAAGTTAGGGTATGTGTGTGATGTGGCAAGTACAAAAAATATATGGCATGGCTGAATTCTGTATGAAGAAAAATCTGTAATCTAAATGCAAACATCTAGAGTTAGTAGTCTGATTTGAATGGAACCTTATTTGGAAATATTGAAAGAGATATTTACAGTCTGATGATAAATGTATTTGTTATACCTTTAAAAATTTGTTCTTATATAAATCAGTACTAATAGAGGTCTTATCATTTCCAATGTTTTATTGAGCGGTCATAAAAAAAAATCGATGTTTGACCGCAGAGCGAGATATTGGACTTGTCAATGAGATATTGGACCCCTCACGTTACACAGTGGGTGGGATCAGCTAAATCTCATTTGCATTCGTTGGTGTTCGACATACATGTATGTCAAAAAAATAATAATAATAATAAAATGGATAAATAAAAGGTATAACAAAACATTTATTGACTGTGTTCTTGGGCAAAAGTGTTTTGCCGACCCCTCAAACCAAACTGTTTGCCTATGGCCAAATGGCCTCAGGCAAACAGTTTGGTTCTTAGGTCCTACAAAATGCGTGTTTCCCTTGAACCCAGTCAATAAAATGTAGTAATAATGAATAAAAAAAAAAAATCCTGATTAAGAAAAACTGAAATATTATGGATTGGTACCTTTTTTTCAGTTCTAACTCCATATCGCATATACCAAAGAATTTATACAAATTGACACATTTGAAGGTAAGTTAGATAACTCTAGTACATCACAGTAAAAACTTCAGTAGCATATAGAGGGAGTTGTTGAAATACAGTGCTTGCACACAGTCTTTACCTGTGTAGTAGGCCCTATTAGATCTGTGTAAAAAAAAAAAATCATTGCTGACTATTTTCTAGGTCTTGAAGTTCGAAAAAAATAAAATTGACAGTTTGTCAGGAGATGTGAGTAATCTGCTGGAGTTGGAATATCTCAACCTGTCACACTGTCAGCTGTCTACGATTCCCAGAGAGCTGGGCTCCTGTAGTGCACTCCGAAAAATTGATATTTCTAATAACAGGTAAGATTTGCCTTTATAATATCAGGCAGGTTAACTTTTCTATAGGTACAAGTATATTTGATAATTTGTGACAGAATTTGTGAGTGAGCTCATGAAGTAGAGCATCAGTGTTAGTAGGAGGCACCTTTGTACCAAACACTTTTCTCCTTCTTCTACTAAACCAAAAAGAAGACTATTTGAGTCTGACATTACAAGATTTAGATTTTTTTTTTTACACAAAATGAAAATGTTTTCCATTAAACTATTTTCATATAATATAAAAGCATAAGATGCATACTAAATCACAAATTGTTCTTTTAGTTCATGTGTTTACTGGTGCTTGCTCCTAGTTCAAGAAGTCTACTGGTCTCAGATAAATTGATTTTGTATTTTTCTGTTGCATGTGGCTGCAGCAGGGAGATAGTCAGAGATTACTTAATTATTGTCTTAATTTTTTAGTATTTAAGCTGATTTTTGAAATTTCATTGTCTTTGATTGAACATATTCAAAATCCTTTTCTGTTTTTTTAAAATCAGAATAACAGATATACCTGCACATTTTGGCCAGCTACGTGATTTGACCAGACTGAACTTAGCAGGAAATAAACTGCGGTACATTCCATCCACCCTAGTACTTGGTACCATTGTGGACTGTAATGGTAGGACATACATTACTGATTACCATATTTTTTCAGTGGTCATTCAGTAGAAATGCATACTAATTTCCCCATCATCAGTATTTAATCACTATGCATGTTTTCATTTTTTGTTGTTGCAGTTTCAGATAATGATTTCATCTCAAGTGAGCATTCCATAACATGTGTTCCACTGACTTGTAAAATTCCACCACTGCTTGAGTTAAGTGCCAGGGCTGTACACAATCATCCAGTGGACAAAATAAAAGAATTGCCACAATCTTTACAAGGTATTTTGATATCTAAAAATGGATTTTTTTTTTTTGCTAATTCCATTTGTAATTCCCAGGTCACAAATTCCAAACTACATGTATTATAACTACCATTTCGATGTTGTATTATAGGTTCATATTTATAAAAAAAAAATGTATTATTTACTCTTGCAGATATGATCACAAAGAGAAAGTACTGTGTGAATTGTTATAGGCCATGTTTTGTGACTTTTCAAATGACCTTGACATTCCAGCAGTTATCCAACATGAACATTCCCATAGTGTCTTTAAGGTGCCTGTCATGTACAATGGGTCAATGTTAGATATAAACTTCACCTCTGACATTTGCTACAAATCTAGTCATACCATTTTCTGTGATTTGTGTTAGTGATTATTTACATAGTATTATTTTTATGAATTATATTTTTATTATTGGAGGGCTGCTTCATAACATGCACATATATTTTTAGAATTCTATTCAGAGCATTAGTAGCTGGTCTACAGGTTTTACAATTTCAATTGAGATCTCTGTATTTTGAAGGAAACTGGAATGCATATTTTACAATTGTGCTACCTATTATTATATCTAGTCATGTATATTTTCTGTCATGCAACATTTCAGTTTCCTACTTATCTTTATTGCGTAAAACTTACACTTTAATAATAACTCTTCCCATTTGAGAGAAATACTGAATAACAGAAAATTATAGTGGTTTGATATTTCTGATCTTCCTAAGGTAGCATTCTGTTCTGTGTTAGAATTTTTTTTAAGGAAATATGTAGGGTTGAAATATTTATGATTGTAGGTTTTGCAACTTTGCCTAAACTGCAAAAATTGTGCAACCTCAGAAATACCTACATAAATAAGTCATTTTCATTATATTTCAGAATTTTCCTCTCAATTGTAGATCTTCTTCCAATTAAATATTCAGAAATGTATTGAAATGAAATAAGCTTTTGGTTGCCATTTATAGATTTTATGTAGATTGACATATGTCAATTTTTATCATAAGAATACAATGTACCATTGCTTTGCTATTGCTCCATTCTTATACAGTATATCCAGAGATTTTAAATCATCTCTACATTTAAATCTTGATGCTGTGTTGTGAAATGTGTAATTAAACAAAAGATAAGGTTTATTGCGTTGGTTTTTATTTTTAATTTTTTGTAAGTGTTCACCCCCTTTTAATACTAAATTTTCAACATAAGCTATGTACAGAACTGTTTTATCAAGTACCATGTTTTTATCCTTGAGTGACCTTGACATTAATGTCTCAAAGACATGTTGTAGTTAAGACAAAAGAGCTAATCATATTATTAGCTCACCTGAGCCGAAGGCTCGTGAGCTTTTCTGATCATAGAGTGTCCGGGATCCGTCTGTTGTCTGTAAACTTTTCACATTTTCAACTTCTTCTCAAGAACCACTGGGCCAATTTCAACCAAACTTGCCACAAAGCATCCTTGGGTGAAGGGGATTCAAGTTTGTTCACAGGAAGTGCCATGCCCTCTTTCAAGGAGACATATAATTAAGAATTCATGAAAATTTGGTGGCTTCTTTTAAAAATCTTCTCAAGAACCACTGGGCAAGAAAAGATGAAACTTATGTAAAATTTATGTAAAAGCTTCATTAGACCCCTGGGGTCATGATTGGCTCCACAATACATACGTATAACCATGATATTTAATGAGGGGGGAAATTTGGCTCTGGGGGAAATCGTACTCTATAACTATTACAGAGAATAGAAATTGATTTTGATGTAGGATTTCCGTAGGGGAAATCATAATTTAGAGTCATTTTTCAATGGGGGAAATCCTGTTCTATATATATATATATATATATATATATATATATATATATATATATATATATATATATATATAGATTACGGTACAAGTCACATTTTTCTATGTCTGTTTAAATACACTCACTTAAAAAAATGCAGAAATTGTTGTTTTTAAAGATATCATATTTCTGTATATAAAAATAGCGAAGATTATGATTTATGAGGTTTATAATTTGTAAAGTTACAAAAAAAAAATGAAATATCTCAAAAGGCATTATTTCTAGTTATTAGCAATAATCAATACAAGTGTATAATGTGAAACCAAAGGTATAGAATGTTATATCTTTAGAGGTGCAACGACGCGGTGCTTTACGGGAACAGACCAAGTGTCCCTATCTCCGGGTGAGTCGCCCGGGTGGCGCAATAGTTAGAGCGTTTGCTCTATCTACAGCCGCGGAATAAGGAGTTGACTTGATTTGAGTTGATTCGCGGGTTTGAATTCCACTGTGGGACTCTGAGACCGGTCCTTCGAAAAAAAAAAATTAACTTGTTTCTCGTTCTAAAATCGTGAAAAAAAACTATTTATGGCGGTGGGGTGGGGGGTTAGCCGCTCGACTTCATATGTATGACTTTTCCTACCAACACAAGTTAGGTCCCTACTCGGCATATTTTTGGTAAAAGTAATGTTTTTTTTTCGTCATAAATCATTAAAATAATATCTTGTGTAATAAAAAAGCCCCCCCCCCCCTCCCCCCAATACACATCTTGAAAGTACGTTTCTGACCAGAATAAATTTCTGGATTGGATTTTTAAAAAGAAGTTGCCACCCCTATCCTCCTGGAAAAGATCCATGAATCTGCGCTTGAGACCATCTTATACTGAAACGCAAAACCCTATTTTAGGATGGAAATATTAGAGTATAACTTTGTACTGAAAAAGTAAGGACATCTTCAACTTTGCAAAATAGGTAATTTAACGGTTGAATGATTTCCATACCATTACCGGTCATCTCTCACGGAAAAATGACTCTAGAGTAGGATTTCCCCTACGAAAATCCCACACCAGATTCAGTTTTCCGGGGGGGGGTCCTACGCTGTGTAATAGTTATAGAGTGCTATTTCCCCCTGAGCCAATCCCCCAGTGAAATATCATGACTGTACTTAAGTGTGTGGGGGGACATATTGTTACAAGTGTCCCTTCTTCAAAACGGCGACCAGGTCCATTGGAACAATTGAAAACTTTAAATCTCATATTTCTCATATTAACTGTCAAACCAATTCTCTCGAAGCAAAATCTTACTCTTTTCATCTGGTCAAACTGGTTTCTGACAAAAAAAAAAAAAGAAAAAGAAAAAAAAAATTAAAAAAATGGTATAATCATTATAATAATGTAATCGGTTGTAGACAGATTTTTATTTTAAATGGATTTTTTTTTCTTCAATTATATTTCAAAATATATGTACACAATATTGATGTGTAAGTGTCTCTCCAAGATTCTGGTTTATAAATATCAAAAACAACTGCTGTTGCTATAAAACTAAAAGTAGGTCATCAATTTCTGAAAGAAATATTTTGCAAAACTAAAAGAGAGTATTTGCTCTCTGCTTTCAAATCCAATGCTAGTTTTACACCGCTGGGTCGAAGGACATACTTATACTTCGGTTTGCAAATGCAGGTTTCTTGTTTTGATTTGCTCTTGGTTTTGGCTTTTTTTTTCTTTTTTCCCCTTGAAGATCCGTTCGATTCAAATACTCACAAAATGGTATATCTAACCCATCAATAACACTGACAAATTTTAGAATTTTCTCACACACTCTTCGTAAAAAGGATCGACTCATAGATAAAACACTGGGCCTTTAAGGGTAAACAAATTTATTTATTGTATCAGTAAAGGTGGCCTGATATACATTTTACAGTTCGTGAACAAACAGGTACCACTGTGCCGACAGAAGATGTTGAGATATCGAATCTCCGCACAAAATTTGGAGTGACTAAATTTAAAATTTCCTATAAGTTAAAATTTTGTGTTGAGACTCAATAATTTGAACTATATATTCTAAGATTTCATACTTAATTTGACAATTCTTGAGTGGGAAACATTCATATTTCCACTAAAAAATCAGTTGACTTTTAAATAATCTTTCAGCCAAAATATTGTCGATATGATTTAAGCATTGGTAAAATACGGGAAATCCTGCTCTGAGAAAGAAATAGGGGGAAATTTGGCTCTAGTGTGAGATTTCCCCTGGGGGGGGGGGGGGGGTTACTCTAGAGTACAGATTCCAGGGGGAAAGGTGGCTATGGGGGAAATCCTATTCTACAACACCGGAAGTTAAGTTTGAGTGCGCTTAACAGATATCAAAAATTGCTTTTTTAACAAAACATTTGGCAATAATTTGGTTTCAAGGGTTTGTATCTGTTCATTATAAGTAATGCAGCAATATTCCGAAAAAAATCTCCTTTCTTTTCCTGACGTGATGTCAAGGCTTCCTCAAAATGACTTAAATTAAGTACGCATTTCCATTGCTCTAGTTGGAACTTCTCTAAATAAGGGTGAAGAAGAGTTGCAAATGCAAATATGCACTACATCACGCCTCATCAGGCTCATACGTATCATTAGCATGAACTGTCCGTGGACCGAAGTCCAAGGGTTACTACACTGCGCTAGGTTCAAGAGAATTCAACCTAAGCATCTGAAAAAAAAACAAAAAAAAAAAAACAGGCACTTAAAAATGCCAAAGAATACTTCTTTCACTCAGATCAAGAGGTTGATGAAACTAATGCATCGCAGAAATCGAGCTGCAAATGTTGTGCATGGCGGACTTGCACGCTGTGATTGAATGGCCGGAAGGGGGGGGGGGTGTTAAACAGTTATGTGTTATTTTCTAAAGTTAAAAGATAACATTCAACATTTTTATCAAATCTCTGATATTTTTAAATCAAGTTTTACCTTACTATATTCATTTCTGAAAATCATCAGATAAAAAAAATCAGATATTTGTAATTTACTGCTTGTTACGTTTCTTTCGCGTGTCAGTTTACATGGTTTATAATCTGATAATAGTGCAAGGTCGCTGGTGGCAAATACTTTCCTTTTCCACTCTGATGCTATAAATAGAATATATAGGTTGGTGAACCTTGTTTTTCATTGGATGCACTTTGATCTTTGGTCACGTGTTTATTTTGGTGGGAATTTTCTGCTGTTCTTTTGTGTTCATCGCCGCCATGAAAGTTGCCCTGCAGAATGTGTGTGTGAGGTATATCCGTTGAATCAGTTGATGTGTTCTAAATGATAATGCATGGATTTTTATAAATTCTTAACGCAGGTCAGTCGTCTCCAAATTAATGATTTTATTCAATGTTATAGGGCAAGTTTAATTGACGTTTTTCTTTTCTTTTAATGTTGTTAAATTGATAAACTGAGTCAACCAGAAATGTTAACACAAACTATTTTTCAATAATTTTTCCTTATTTACCAGATGTTCGTCCTGGACGATGTGGTGAAATACCCAGTGGATAGTCCTCACTTTGAATATATCCTCATTCGAATGGCGGTGCTCGTGTCGTTAGCAGGTAAGATCCCAAGGAAGTGCAAGGCAGTTAGTAACTTACAAAGCAGTTTCTAGCTTTAAGAAATTTGCACTCTTAGTAATTATGGAGCAGTTATTTAATGAAATATGAAGTTAAGAAACAGTAATTTAGCTAATAATACAACTACCACTGTTAAAAAGGGCCATTATCATCACTAGATTTACCCACAGGTGCTTGGGGACGGGACCCCCCACACCCTCCCCCGTGTTCCGCACACCAAGGGTTCCTTGACTTTTTAAAAAAAAATATGACACATTCACAAAATATTACAACTTAAAAATCCAAAATATAATCTAAAACAAGCCTTTTATGAAAATTCACACTCTTTGATACTAAAAGAGAACACCAGTTGTTATGCTTTTTGTATTGGACAAAAAATTGCAAGAATATGACTACTAATTAATATTTTTAGTTAGGACTTTCAAAAAGACATGAATCCAAATGCAAAGATAATTTAAAACCATGCTGTCTTTAAATACTTTTAAGGAAAGATGTAAATTTCCATTGATATGAGTAACTGTTCATCATGTGTGCAGTGAGGCATGAATAAGTATGAGCAATACTTCACATTATTAATTTTGATTAATAGTCATTTATTTTGTGAACCAAAATAGGACACCTAATAATTTTAAGATGTAACCAACTACTCAATATAGCCCCAAAACTTTTAGAACTTTGATTACAAATGCTCTGAAGGTGTGGGCAAGATGCAACAGAAGTACACCAAGAATATATTATTTTCATATTACAATAACATCTTGGAGTAGTTTCTTTTAGCTCACCTGAAATGAAATGAAAGTGAGCTTTTCTGGTCACCTGGTGTCCATTCATCTATCTGTCTAAACCTTTCACAATTTTGACTTCTTAAGAATCACAAGGCCAATTTAACCAAAGCTGAAACAAAACTTTCTTGGGTAAAGGGGATTCAAAATTCCAATCCCCCTTCCAAGGGGAGATAATTAAGGAAAGGCAAAAATAGGGGTGAGGTAATCAAAAAATCTTCTCAACAATTAGTACTGGACAAGAAAAGATGAAATGTGGAACCTTCCTGAGGTAGTTTAAATTCTAAATTGTTTAAAACATTGGGGGGGGGGGGATCATAGCTTTACACTGAAATGTATATGTGAAATCTTTAAACATCTTCTTTTATGAGGCCATAAGATACCCTAAATCTATGGAAAGTTGAAATTTTGATCATGACTTCTGTATTTTGTTGTTTTAAATTCAAATAATTTTTTTGATGGTAAAGTTACAGTAGATTTTTTTTGGGGGGGGGGGGGGATTTTGTTATTGCTTATATTATTATTATTTTGCATTGAGCTTCAGTGCACTTTTCAAAGTTTCAAAACCCTACTCCTCCTTCAGTTTTGGTCTGATTTCATTATAACTTGGCACACAAGTAGAATACACTAAGAAACATAATTCTATTTATGGTTTTGGTGAACTGTGTTGCCATGGTTACTAAAAATAGAAATTTCTGTAGCATACTTAAGTCTAATTGCAATAAATTTTCCACAAAAATACAAAAACAAGGATCATTATTTCTGTTGCATAATTTTCAAGTCCAAGTGTTCCTTTTCTCTTCCTTTGTTTGAAGTACAAACCAGTAGAGCTACAGTCTTATCAGAAACCTAGCTGTTTTTACACCCCCCTTGGAAGAAGAGAGGGCATATTGCTTTGCTGCTGACTGTCGGTCGGTCTGTCTGTCTGTCGGTCCACCAACAGTTTCCATTCATTTTCTTTGCAGAAGTTGCACATACTGATTGAAATTTGGTATAATACAAATTTATCATAAAAATATCTAGATCAAGTTCTATTTTGGGTACAATCAAGCAATGTTTGACAGAATTATGCCCCTTGGACTTCGAAAAATTCCAATTATTTGTAGTTTCTGTTCATTTTCTTCGCAGAGGTTGCACATACTGAAATGAAATTTAATATACAGATTTATCATACGAATATCTAGGTCAAGTTCTGTTTAAGGTAAGATTGAGCAAATCTTATAATGAATGTCCAAGGAGGGGGGGGGGGGGGTTATAAGTGTTTCACAAACATCTCTTGTTTTTGGGGGGGTTTTTTTGGGTTTTTTTTTTTTTTTGCAGAATAATAAATTGTCATTTTGAAACTAAGCGTATATTTACTGAATCTCTTTAAACATAACATTTTTATTGTCTAAAGTACAGGAACAATCCTCTTATTTTCATGCAGTCAAATAAAATGTTAATTAAGTTACTAGCTAAAACACAGTGCTCCAAAATAATGACTTGTACAAAAAGTGAGGAAAAAGCCTAAAATTTGAAGTCTACAAGCATAAATATACAATGTATTTCATTCTCAGCAAAGCTGAGATGAGCATATGCTTTACCCCGGCATTAACATTGGCACTCTGGTTAGAGTTATAGTGGTAATTCCAAGTAGCTATAAGCCCTACCTGTACCAAACTATATGTCTTCAGATGATCAGTCTTGCATGGATGATCATCTAGGAATTCATACTATCAGAGATGCTTGGGATGCAGAAACTGACCTAAATTTTCTGGATGAGAAACCAGGTTAAAATTTTTTAGAGCATGTCTTTTCCTAACTCAATCCCTATGGTGACTGAATTTGCAATGAGGATCGAAGCAGCTTACCAGATTTGCTTCAGATGCTGGGTCTTAACACTTAAACTTACATTACAAGAATAATTGAACA
This sequence comes from Saccostrea echinata, assembly GCF_033153115.1. NCBI lineage: Eukaryota > Metazoa > Mollusca > Bivalvia > Ostreida > Ostreidae > Saccostrea > Saccostrea echinata. The sequence continues at coordinate 47,937,504 of NW_026889758.1, forward strand.
AGTTTAAGAATTTGGAGCAGGTCCATTCTTTAAGTAACTAAAAGGACTTTGTATCCGAACTTGCATGGCTAAATATAGCTGATGCATCATAGGATACTCAATACAGGCTAGACCTGACCTACATTTCTAGAAGAGTGATGAGATTAAAGGTCTTCGAGTAGGTCCATTGCAAAATACATGTAACTATAAATTAAATCCTACAAAGGCAAAAGTTGCATGGAATTGCATCTATGGAATAACCAATGCACATATACCAGAACATTCATTTGGTGTGAGACTTTTCCTGAAGTTAAATAATATTCATTGAGATGACATGTTCATTTTCAAAACTTCTTCATGGAGTTGAAAATGAGATAATTGCATGCATGGTTTAAATATTGTTAACTCAGTCCTTGGCAGAAGTTGGGGTGGCAGGGGTTGAAATTTTCCTGGAAAACTCACTAGCCCAGGGACTACTGTGAGTCATCAGTAAAAAATTACTAGCCCTAACCTCAAACTAACTAGCCCAACAATTTTTTATGCAAAATGAAAACATAACCCAAGTAAAAGTTTCAAACGCTTTGGTGACAGAAACAAATTAGATCTCAGTCAAAAGACTATCCAACAGACTACCGTTACATGTTTTGCTAGCCTGAGTCTTAAAACGATTAGCCTCAGACATCAGGCTACTGTATATTTCAACCCCTGAGTGGAGGATTGGGGGTGGATAGGTTGATGGTGGGGGTGAGATGTATTCTGTAAATGTAAAAATTTAGTATGACGACATCCATTTCCTAATCAATAAGTAATTAAAGTGAATCATCTACAACATACAGTGTAATAGTAGGCCTCTAATGAAGTATTATTTATTTGCAGTTTCCTTCCTGACATTTGATATCTTCTCTCTTTGCCGGGACTTCATCGTTGGAGATGGTGGAATAAGGACCTGGAGGCGGCTGGGCATATTGGATTGGACTTCATCGTTGGAGATGGTGGAATAAGGACTTGGAGACGGCTGGGCATATTGGATTGGAACAGCATGCCAACAACGCTGGAATGGAGGTATTTCTTAGTCATTAAGGAATAGCCGAGGTATGATCGTTTCATTATTATTTTGGCACTCCTACTAAGTACTAACATTTCCCTCCCCTTCCCCACTCTCAGCACATTTTTTGTACAGTAATAGTTTTTTTGTTCTGTTGTTTTTGTTCTGTTGTTTTTGTTTGTCTAATCTTCTCTGTTCTCTCTTTGCCGGGACTTCATCGTTGGAGATGGTGGAATAAGGACCTGGAGGCGGCTGGGCATATTGGATTGGGCTTCATCGTTGGAGATGGTGGAATAAGGACTTGGAGGCGGCTGGGCATTTTGCCGGGACTTCATCGTTGGAGATGGTGGAATAAGGACTTGGAGACGGCTGGGCATATTGGATTGGAACAGCATGCCAACAACGCTGGAATGGAGGTATTTCTTAGTCATTAAGGAATAGCCGAGGTATGATCGTTTCATTATTATTTTGGCACTCCTACTAAGTACTAACATTTCCCTCCCCTTCCCCACTCTCAGCACATTTTTTGTACAGTAAAAGTTTTTTTGTTCTGTTGTTTTTGTTCTGTTGTTTTTGTTTGTCTAATCTTCTCTGTTCTCTCTTTGCCGGGACTTCATCGTTGGAGATGGTGGAATAAGGACCTGGAGGCGGCTGGGCATATTGGATTGGACTTCATCGTTGGAGATGGTGGAATAAGGACTTGGAGGCGGCTGGGCATTTTGCTGGGACTTCATCGTTGGAGATGGTGGAATAAGGACTTGGAGGCGGCTGGGCATATTGGATTGGAACAGCATGCCAACAACGCTGGAATGGAGGTATTTCTTAGTCATTAAGGAATAGCCGAGGTATGATCGTTTCATTATTATTTTGGCACTCTTACTAAGTACTAACATTTCCCTCCCCTTCCCCACTCTCAGCACATTTTTTGTACAGTAAGAGTTTTTTTGTTCTGTTGTTTTTGTTCTGTTGTTTTTGTTTGTCTAATCTTCTCTGTTCTCTCTTTGCCGGGACTTCATCGTTGGAGATGGTGGAATAAGGACCTGGAGCGGCTTGACATATTGGATTGGACTTCATCGTTGGAGATGGTGGAATAAGGACTTGGAGGCGGCTGGGCATTTTGCCGGGACTTCATCATTGGAGATGGTGGAATAAGGACTTGGAGACGGCTGGGCATATTGGATTGGAACAGCATGCCAACAACGCTGGAATGGAGGTATTTCTTAGTCATTAAGGAATAGCCGAGGTATGATCGTTTCATTATTATTTTGGCACTCCTACTAAGTACTAACATTTCCCTCCCCTTCCCCACTCTCAGCACATTTTTTGTACAGTAAAAGTTTTTTTGTTCTGTTGTTTTTGTTCTGTTGTTTTTGTTTGTCTAATCTTCTCTGTTCTCTCTTTGCCGGGACTTCATCGTTGGAGATGGTGGAATAAGGACCTGGAGGCGGCTGGGCATATTGGATTGGGCTTCATCGTTGGAGATGGTGGAATAAGGACTTGGAGGTGGCTGGGCATTTTGCTGGGACTTCATCGTTGGAGATGGTGGAATAAGGACTTGGAGACGGCTGGGTATATTGGATTGGAACAGCATGCCAACAATGCTGGAATGGAGGTATTTCTTAGTCATTAAGGAATAGCCGAGGTATGATCGTTTCATTATTATTTTGGCACTCCTACTAAGTACTAACATTTCCCTCCCCTTCCCCACTCTCAGCACATTTTTTGTACAGTAAAAGTTTTTTTGTTCTGTTGTTTTTGTTCTGTTGTTTTTGTTTGTCTAATCTTCTCTGTTCTCTCTTTGCCGGGACTTCATCGTTGGAGATGGTGGAATAAGGACCTGGAGGCGGCTGGGCATATTGGATTGGACTTCATCGTTGGAGATGGTGGAATAAGGACTTGGAGGCGGCTGGGCATTTTGCTGGGACTTCATCGTTGGAGATGGTGGAATAAGGACTTGGAGGCGGCTGGGCATATTGGATTGGAACAGCATGCCAACAACGCTGGAATGGAGGTATTTCTTAGTCATTAAGGAATAGCCGAGGTATGATCGTTTCATTATTATTTTGGCACTCTTACTAAGTACTAACATTTCCCTCCCCTTCCCCACTCTCAGCACATTTTTTGTACAGTAAGAGTTTTTTTGTTCTGTTGTTTTTGTTCTGTTGTTTTTGTTTGTCTAATCTTCTCTGTTCTCTCTTTGCCGGGACTTCATCGTTGGAGATGGTGGAATAAGGACCTGGAGGCGGCTGGGCATATTGGATTGGGCTTCATCGTTGGAGATGGTGGAATAAGGACTTGGAGGCGGCTGGGCATTTTGCCGGGACTTCATCGTTGGAGATGGTGGAATAAGGACTTGGAGACGGCTGGGCATATTGGATTGGAACAGCATGCCAACAACGCTGGAATGGAGGTATTTCTTAGTCATTAAGGAATAGCCGAGGTATGATCGTTTCATTATTATTTTGGCACTCCTACTAAGTACTAACATTTCCCTCCCCTTCCCCACTCTCAGCACATTTTTTGTACAGTAAAAGTTTTTTTGTTCTGTTGTTTTTGTTCTGTTGTTTTTGTTTGTCTAATCTTCTCTGTTCTCTCTTTGCCGGGACTTCATCGTTGGAGATGGTGGAATAAGGACCTGGAGGCGGCTGGGCATATTGGATTGGACTTCATCGTTGGAGATGGTGGAATAAGGACTTGGAGGCGGCTGGGCATTTTGCTGGGACTTCATCGTTGGAGATGGTGGAATAAGGACTTGGAGGCGGCTGGGCATATTGGATTGGAACAGCATGCCAACAACGCTGGAATGGAGGTATTTCTTAGTCATTAAGGAATAGCCGAGGTATGATCGTTTCATTATTATTTTGGCACTCTTACTAAGTACTAACATTTCCCTCCCCTTCCCCACTCTCAGCACATTTTTTGTACAGTAAGAGTTTTTTTGTTCTGTTGTTTTTGTTTGTCTAATCTTCTCTGTTCTCTCTTTGCCGGGACTTCATCGTTGGAGATGGTGGAATAAGGACCTGGAGGCGGCTGGGCATATTGGATTGGGCTTCATCGTTGGAGATGGTGGAATAAGGACTTGGAGGCGGCTGGGCATTTTGCCGGGACTTCATCGTTGGAGATGGTGGAATAAGGACTTGGAGACGGCTGGGCATATTGGATTGGAACAGCATGCCAACAACGCTGGAATGGAGGTATTTCTTAGTCATTAAGGAATAGCCGAGGTATGATCGTTTCATTATTATTTTGGCACTCCTACTAAGTACTAACATTTCCCTCCCCTTCCCCACTCTCAGCACATTTTTTGTACAGTAAAAGTTTTTTTGTTCTGTTGTTTTTGTTCTGTTGTTTTTGTTTGTCTAATCTTCTCTGTTCTCTCTTTGCCGGGACTTCATCGTTGGAGATGGTGGAATAAGGACCTGGAGGCGGCTGGGCATATTGGATTGGAACAGCATCCCAACAACGCTGGAATGGAGGGGGGGGGGGGAATGTTATTGTTTTTGTTTTGTTTTTTTGTTTTTGTTTTGTTATATTTGTTGATTGTTATAGTTCTTTTTTTGTTAGTATTGTTAGTTGCATGTTATTTGTTTATTTTTAGGAAATGTTATTTATTTATTGTTTGTTTAGTTTTAGTTGTTACTTTATATATGAGAGTTTTTTTTGTTTAGTTATATCTTAAGTTCATTAGATTTGCTTGTTTATTTAATAACTTTATAGTTTTGTTTGTGATAGTTTTTTGCAAGTTTAGTTCTTTTTTTATATTAATTATTTGTTAATTAGGTTTATTTATTTACTTGTTTATTATAAGACATTTGTTAACACAAGTTTTGTTTGTTATTTGTAATGTTAATTTGGTAAGATAAGTAACTTGCTATATAATTGTTATAAGTAGAAGTTTTGTTGTTATGATTATGTGATTTGTTATTCTTATGAGTAATAGTTATTTGTTATTTTTATGATTATATTAGTTATTTGATATTTTCATGAGATTTAGTTATTTGTTATTGTTATTATGAGTTTTAGTTGTTATTGTTATGAGTTTAGTTATTTGTTATTGTTATGAGTTTTAGTTATTTGTTATTGTTATGAGTTTAGTTATTTGTTATTGTTATGAGTTTTAGTTATTTGTTATTGTTATGAGTTTAGTTATTTGTTATTGTTATGAGTTTTAGTTATTTGTTTTTGTTATGAGTACAATGTATGAGTTATTGGTTATTTATATGCCAGTTTTAATTATTTGTATGAGTATTAAGTATGTGCCTAATGTTCTTTGTTGTATTTTGCAGTAGAATCAACGCTGGACATGGTGGATGTAACAGATTTGAAGGTGTTGAAGCAGTATGTTTCAGCCGAAACTTCTGGCCTGATCGAGGGCCTATTATTTAATTATATTTGTTCTTTTTACAGCTTTATTTTATAGTTGGGCAAAGCTTGAAAGTTGAAGAGGAATAAGCAATATCCTTATAAGTATCATAAGGTAAAATGTAATAGAAAATATTGAATTAATTAAAAATTCAGAGTCAGAAAATAACAGCTTGAATTATGTATTATTGTTGGATGATTTAAAATATTCCAGAAAAAAGTAAAATAGTCCTAATTGACTTAATTCATCTTTCCAATATAGAGAAAATGATCCTTGATGTGTAGCTTTTCACGGCAAAGGCCAATGTGTTCTTAGCTCTACTGGTCAGAGTTCAGAAGAGCTTAATTATGCATAAAAAGGCGTCCCTTGTCCATCAATCTGTCTGTAAAAAATAGCTTAGCCTAGCTGTCTGTCTGTAAATAATTTTTCAAGATTTGGTACATAAGTAAACTATACTAAGTTACATAATTTGTTTATTTTTGTTTTTGATATCAAACCTGATATTTCAAAATGAATAATGATATTAAGTAATAAGATACAGAAAGGTCAAAGAAAGGTTGCTGTTATTTTCTGAATGTTCTCATTTTTATTCAAATTTTTATTAATTTTAAGAGTCAATTTGTTTCAAAGCTTGTCTATCAAATTAACATATTTCATGCACTGGAAATCTCGGAAATCTGATGAAATTTTATCAGATTTGTGGAATTTTGTAAATTTTCACATCCCTTTAGCCTTCATGGACACTCTAAATCAAAACAAACAAGCATCATTTCTGGTAATGAATGGCAAATTTTAACTGCATTTTGATTTTTATATCAAACAAGCGTCATTCCCTGTTCTTTGTGTTTCTCCCACCATCTTTTCATAGAAAATTTTCTCTCAACCAAAAAAAAAAAAAAGAAAGAAAATGTTGCATATCTTAATTTTAGTCTATTTTAAGCTCAACCCATAGCAATGCACTATATCAGAGATCCCCTTTTAGGACAGTAGATCTGTAATACAGAATGATAAACTTCTTTTAAGGACATATGCAACATAATTTGAACTTTATTGTCTTTTTTCCCTGCAGTGGAAGCTTAAAGGATCTGTATGCTACATTTTAATGTCTAAATATGCTATTGTACACTTCTTCTAAAACAAGTTTGGATAAACAAAACATCTAGAATATACATTTAGTAATTTTTGTATATTTTTCTTTGAACTATACAAGAATTTTCATCAATTGATATCTTTTCAAAACCCCTGGAAATGCATCCTGATTTTTTGTCTACGAACATTCGATGACACTATGATCTTAAATTAAGAATATCTTGAGAAATTATCAGTACATAAGGTACGTTGTGTATGTCCTTAACTTTATATATGTTGATTTTTGTTAAAGCTGAACACGACTTGTAAATAGGCATACGCCATATTCAATTATACTATCTATGATATCAGCACTGGGGTAAACTCTTCACATTTGTTACACCTGACTGCTTTATTGTATCGGCGTGGAATGGCGACACGGGTTCGTGCTGGTTATCTTGCACTGCCTTTGTTTATTTATTTTATTGCAGTTATGTGTATTTGTGTTTGTATACTGCACTGACCTGTGCAACTGTTGTTTCTTTGGATTCTTACTCTCCTGGCGTAGAAGTACAAAGTTACTTTTTGTCGCTACTGAGCGCTGTGTAGCATACGTCCGTCTACACTGGTGACAACCGATTACACTGAACAGTGACTAAGTGAGCGGCTTATATAGGGGGTCTCAGATATAGCTAGTAAATAATCGAATATGGCGGACAAATTCCTATTACGAACTGTGTTCAGCTTTAAGATGTGTCAGTATTCATATTCCCTTTTTGTCCCTCCCAGGATAAGAGATTGAAAAAGACAACAACACATGGTGGAAACAACCAGAACAGGCAAGCCTGATGGACAGAAATTCTCCAAGATGTGGAAACAGCACCTGCACCCAACAGGACTTGGTGGAGACAACTGGAGGAGACAAGCCTGATGGATGTTACCCCCCCCCCTTAAGACATATCGCAGGAGATAGCTTAACTGATCAGGTATGTGACATAATCATGATCCAAGATCATCTTATTAATAAAAAGTTCCAAATTACAATGGCTACAATTCAGAATAAATCAACATACAAATAGAGTGTTGTAAATTTGGTTTGAAAGATACTCAATTGTGTAATAATTTTAAGAGTCATTTTGTTTCCAAGCTTCACAGTCTATTAAAATATACACACATAAACTGGTATCAGATACACATCATGTATGGAAATCTCACAAATCTGATGAAATTTCATCAGCATTCAAGAATTTTCTTATTTTCACATTAATCTTGTAGCCTTAATCTTTAAATCAAAACAAAAAAAACCCACCTTATTTACAGTTAATAATTGCAAAGTTTAATTGCATTTTGATTTATAGCTCTACTGGTCAGAGACCAGAAGAACTTATGCGATAGTAAGGTGTCTGTCATCCGTCCGTCTAGCTGTCTGTCTGTCTCTCCGTCTGTACACAATTTTTCAAAACGCTACTCCTCCTACAGTTTTAGTCTGATTTCAATATAACTTGGCACACAAGTAGACTACACTTAGTCACTAAGATACATAATTCTGTTTATCAGTTTTTTGATTTCTATGAACAGTGTTGTCATATCATTACTTAAAATATAAATTTCTGTGAAATACTTTCAAAACACAACTCCTCCTACAGTTTTGATCTGATTTCATCATAACTTGGCACACAAGTAGACTACACTAAGATACATAATTCTGTGTAACAGTTTTTGATTTCTTTGAACGGTGTTGCCATGGTTACTTAGATAGAAATTTCCTTGAAATACTTTCAAAACGCTACTCCTCCTACAGTTTTGATCTGATTTCATTATAACTTGGCACACAAGTAGACTAGACTGTGATACATAATTCTGTGTATTGATTTTTGAGTTTGATGAATGGTGTTGCCATGGTTACTAAAAATAGAAATTTTTGTGAAACTCTTTTAAATCCCTACTCCTACTACAGTTTTGGTTTGATTTCAGTATAACTTGGCACACAAGTAGACTAGAGTATGATACATAATTCTGTATATCGATTTTTGATTTCGATGAACGATGTTGCCATTGTTACTAAAAATAGAAATTTCCTTGAAATACTTTCAAAATGCTACTCCTCCTACAGTTTTGATCTGATTTTAGTATAACTTGGAACACAAGTAGACTACACTAAGATACACAATTTTCTCTCTTGTTTTCTGATTTTGTTGAATGATGTTGTCATGGTTACTAGAATTGAAATTTCTGTAAAATTCTTTTAAAAGGCTACTCTTCCTACAGATTTAGTCTGATTGCAATAAATCTTAATAACACAAAAATCTCAATGAAACAAAAAGAGACTACACCAAGGATCATTATTCTATGTATTGCTGTTGCAAAGTTTCAAGTCCAAGTGCTACTTTTAAGTACAAACCAGTAGAGGTACGGTCTCATCAGAGACTTCTTGTTTGTTAAGATGTGTCAGTACTCATAACCCCTTTTCACTCTTTCCAGGATAAGAGATTGAAAAAGGCACTTGAAGAACTATCTGGCAGGTCAAGTGGAGCCCTGTAAGCATTGAAGATATTTTCTACAGGCTAATGGATATTAACTCTAAAAAAAAGTGCAGCTGCAGACAACAGGACATGGTGGAAACAGCTGCAGGAGGCAAAACTTATGGACAGTGATCTTCCAAGATGTAAAAACAGCACCTGCACCCAAGAGGACTTGGTGGAAACAACTGGAGGTGGCAAGGCTGATGTTGAGGCAAGGTGGATGGATGTTTAGGCAAACCTGATGGACAATGATCTTCCAAGATGTGGAAACAGCAGCTGCTCTCAGCAGGCCCCAAGACCATAAACTGAGAAAATTTGAAACTATAATAACCTTTGAAATAATTTTGATTATGAAACAAAAATTCCATCATGTTTTAATTAAAATGCTATACAAAACTGCAAATGTTTAAGCAAATACATAAGATAAAAAAAAATTGGCCTGAGTCTGTTCTCAGTTGATGGTCTTGGGGCCAGGACTTGGTGGAAACAAATGGATGAGGCAATACTGATGGATGTTAATCTTCCAAGATGTGGAAACAGCAGCTGCAGCCAAAAGGACTTGGTGGAAACAAATGGATGAGGCAATACTGATGGATGTTAATCTTCCAAGATGTGGAAACAGCAGCTGCAGCCAAAAGGACTTGGTGGAAACAACTGGAGGAGACCAGCCTGATGGATGTTACCGCCCCCCTTTCAAGACATATCGCAGTAGATAACCGACACTGATCAGGTATGTGACATAATCATGATCCAATATTATCTTTTAATAAAAAGTTCCAAATTACAATGGCTACAATTTAGAATAAATCAACATATCTTGGCTACAAATAAAATGTTACATAAAATTGGTTTAAAAGATATGCAATTGTGTAATAATTTTGAGTCATTTTGTCTACCATATTTTCATATTCCGTACAATGATATCTGATACACCTGATGTACAGAAATCTCAGAAATCTTATGAAGTTTCATCAGAATTGAGGCTTCCTCCCACACTGGCCCCCTTTTCTCTTTCTTATATGCCTATGACATAATCATAAGCTGATACTGTTTAAAATAAGACACTTGCACCTGACAGGTTGAAAAGGAGACTTCAGACGATGATGCTGATGAAGTTTTTCTTCAACAATGTGAAAAAGAGCTTTTGCAGCCTACAAGATTTGATGGAAGGAACTGGAAAATGCAATGCTGATGGATGTTGACCCTCCAAGATGTGGAAAAGACCAGCCAAAGCCAGACAGGAATTGGTGCAAAAAACCTGGAAAAGGCAAGACTGATGGATTTGACCTTACCAACAGCAAGACATATCACAGTGGATGCAATGTTGATGGACCTTATCCCCCCCCCCCCCCCCCATGATGTGGAAATGAAGAGTAACAGCCAGACAGGAATTGGTGGAAACAACTGGAAAAGATGAGACTGATGGACGTTAACCTTCCCAATAGCAAGACATATCACTTTGGATAACTGTCACTGATCAGGTATTTGAATTATATGATCCAAAATATTTTTTTGAAAAAGTGCAGCAAAAGAATATCATCTTAGAGCGGGGATAGACAAATAGGATTTTGCAGTACTTGCCCTCTGACAGATTACCATCATAAGATTACTTGTCCTACCAAAAAATATGCTTCTCCGACCTGTTTCTTAATTTAAACAAAATAACAGTAAATTATTTCTCAACTGAGACACTACACAGGAATCAACCTAGATCTAAAATTACTAAATTCTCCCAGATTTCTTTCGATATTTTCAGGGTATTGATAAAGTCGAAGTTTCATTCTATTCTCCTCAAAATTCTTCAATAAGATAATCCTTATATTCAATAAGATACTCCTTAAAGTGTATTATTTATTTAATGAAAAAGGTGAAGTTAACGAACAGTGATTGATCTCAGAATACCTACAAACGAGACAAATCTGTGAACACTACTGCATGCCGATTGAGCGATCGACTTCATGACTATGTGATTGCCAATCAACAACACTAATTTTAATAGCAATAGCATGTCTGTATTCACAGAATGAATTTAATATTTTGTCAATAAAAAAGTCTAAAATCCCATTCAACTTTTTGACGACATTGGAAGGTGTCATGTTTTATGACTTGTGTTTAATATAACAACACATTCATGGGTAAATTCTAGAGGAGTTCCGACTGAGTATTCAATATAGTGGTCAACAGCAGCAAAAACAGATGCTCTCTTGTGATTCATGATATTTTAAAAGTGGTAACACAAAAGACATATTGAGTATATGATTTTTTGTTAATGGGAAAAGCACTTGTCCGCAGTCAGGCACCACTTATCAAATATTAACTAGACCACTAAACAAAATTGGTTTTCCAGGGCGTCGGGCAATGCTATTTGTCTAGCCCTGTTAGAGCTATACAGTATTTCACTTAGATATGTCAGTTATTTTGTTAATTTCTGTTTTATACTTACTTAGATGCTGAAGTATATTAACTTCTATTTTATAGTGTGCTTAGATGATTTTGTGACAGTACCCTATAGGAGACTCAGATAAAGTCATGTGGATGTGCTTGACATTATGAATGACAAGGAGCCCTCAGGTATGGAAATAAGTCACCCAAGTATGCCATTCTGTAAGACTCTGTTCTTCAATTTACTTCATTGATCCTATTGATTAATTACTTTTTTTTCCTCATTCATTGACAGAAAATTAAAGTATTGAAGAGGTATATCCTTGTGATCGCATGTGGAGAAAGACAAAGATAGATGACCATGTAGAAGTCCAGATTTGCACACACAAGCACATCCAATTTACAATGTTATAATCCAAAACAATTTTTTTGAAACATTTGTTTTGGAAATGGGTGTCTGAGTTGTAAGAGGGTATGGGGTCGCCCACTCAGACACGTGGGTTTTCTCCGGGGGCTCCGGTTTCCTCCCACACTGACCCCATTCTTTTTCTTTGTGCCAATTGAAAGTAAATATCTTTTATTATCTATTGTTTTGCTCTAATGTTATTTTATGTATTTTGTTATATTTTATATTATAAAATGTTTAGATAAAGTAGTTGAAAGCTAGTTGTAAGTAGACCTTGTCGATACCCTGGGGCATTACTGGTTGGAACTTCGTGGATCCTTGGCCGCTACGGTTGCCAGGCTGGCCTGGGGAGGAGAGGTTGAAAACGCAACTAGTTGTAGGCTGCTTTGTCTTTAATAATCTGTTTTCATTTTATCTAAAATCAAAAGATCATATATGTTGCAGATATAATGATTGTTAAATATTAAATTAGAATTCCTGGAATGTACAAATTCTGTCAGCTACTGTACCAGTAATAATTTGTATAGTCAATTCCAATTATAAGCTTATTGTGATGCATTATATACTGACTAAATCTTCAGTAAAAGTAATTGATTATAAATTTTGATGTGAAATTATGATTTGTATTTAATAATGTAAAGTAATGGGATTTGAATGTATTAAATTGTGATCTGTTAATGTTAAATTATGATTTGTGAATGTCAAATTGTGATTTGTTTATGTAAAACAGTGATTTGTGATTGTCAAATTGTGATTTGTTTATGTAAAATGGTGATTTGTGAATGTTTGTGAATTTAATGTAGTGATTTCATTTTGAAAAAAAAAAAAAAGAAAACAAACAAAAAAAAAAGCCAGGAAAAAAAACTAGAAAAGACAAAAAGAAAAAAAAAGAAAAGAAAGAAAAAACACAGTAAAAAACAAACAAACAAACAAAAACAAAAAAAAAAAAAAAAAAGAAAGAAAACAAAGAAAACAGATTTGAAAGAAAAAAATATATATAAAGGAGCAAAACAAAAAGGCACAAAACTTTTAATGCTGCCTGCTTGAATTAACATATTTGCATGTTTTTTCAAGCAGAAGGTTCCAAGCCCTTAAAAGCAGAGGAGAAGTTTTGGTTTCTTATGTATATTGACATTACTGAATGTATGCCAAAGAAGATGGGCAGACAATGACAAGCAGAATACCTATAGTGCAATAAACATGAAGGTAAAAAATTAAATCTTGATTACATGTATAACAAAATTTTCTTTGATATTTCATCTAACATAGTATACTTTATGTAAAATCTGTACAATTTGCAAAAAATCTCACAAAGATTGAAATTTTTTGCTTATAAATAGCATACACACACTAAAGAGGACAAAAAGGATCATTATCTAATTCTATATTACACAACTTTTCGATATAAATGGGTCTTTGCTTCACTTTTTGGAAAGTTTATCCTCAAAGTTTGCTTTAAACTATACATTTTTGGTGATAAAAAACATGGAGCAAAGACCCATTATCTCTTTAAAATATTTCATGACACAACATTTGTATCTTTCTGAGAAATAGTTGGAGACCATTTAGTTAAGAGTCATATCACAGACATGATCTAAATGCCGCTATTCATCAGGAGTTGTGTAGCGTAGTGGTTAGCATGTTAATCTCAAAGGAAATTGATACATAGGATTTTTATTGCTAGGATTAGAAACCCACAAATACCACACTATTTTTTATGGAATTCCATATACAACAGCCAACTGCTCACTGCTTTTTTTTATTCGCATTATTATGCATTTTTTGGCATTGCATTTGCAGGAAAATAATTCAATAGCTTTTTTAACAAGTAAGGGAGGGGGGATGGTAAAAGTGTATATATAAATCAGATAAAACTGGGGGCCAAACTTTTAGTAGAATCTTTGGGTAACACTTGCTGATATATGTATTTATATGAGAAATACTTTTGAAAATTATATTACATTCAAGGCATTTTACTATATTTAAAAACAATTTAATTCTGGTTATAACTCGGTATTTGATTGGAAAAAAGTTTACTTTATATCATATAATATGGGTTACCTATGTCACAATTACTTGAGTCAAAAACGTATCGATCCACCTGATGTTACATTTAAATTTTGTACAATTTGAAGTCATTTTTTAGGGGCAATAATCTTTTTTTTCCCTACATTAAATGAATGAAAATTGAATTATAAGGAATGAATTTAATAGCTATCCAATTTATACAGTATAAACTGGGTTGGAACATTTACGGTTTTCTACAAACCACTTTGTGGAGCCCTCAAGTATGGGAATAAGTTACCCAAGTATGCCATTCTGTAAGACTGTTCTTCATTTTAACTTTGTCAGTCCCAATGGATAATTTTTTTTTTCTCACTCATTAACAGGAAATAAAAGTATCGAAGAGTCATATCCTTGTGATCGTGTTTGGAGAAAGACAAAGGAAGATGAACAATGCAGAGAAGCACACACGATCACATCCAGTTTTTATCCAAAACAATTTTTTTGAAACATTTGTTTTGGAAATGGGTGTCTGAGTTGTAAGAGGGTATGGGGTTGCCCACCGAGACATGTGGGTTTTCTCCGGGTACTCCGGTTTCCTCCCACACTGACCCCATTCTTTTTCTCTATGCCAATGAGATAATTATGTTATCTTTGAAAAAATTTTAATGTAAATATTTTTTTTTATTATTTGTTGTTTTGCTATAATTTTGATTAGTCAGTACAAATTCACTCAAGCTATTGCAATAAGATGGTTAATGGTGACTAAGAATGTATTGTATTATTGAATGTAAATCAGCATTTATTATTGATGTGACTAATTCTGTGGTGAAAGTACAAGTTAATGTTTATTGTTTGTATTAGTAAATTTGTGACAGTCAATGATGAATTGTAACTAGTTTTGCAGTGAAAATACATGTAAATGTTAGATAAGTAGTAGATGTTAAATTGTGACAGTGAATGATAATTGTGTGACCTAAGTTATGCAATGAAAGTACAAGTAAATGTTAAAGTAACAGTAAATGTTAAATGTGTCAGTGAATGGTGATTTGTGAATATAGTTATGCAGGGAAAGTACATATAAATGTTAATTGTGTTAGGAATAAATGTTAAATGTGAAAGTGAATAATGTTTTGCGACTAGTTATGCAGTGAAATTACCAGTACATGTTAATGTTAATTGTATTAGTAAATGTTTAAATTGTGTCAGTGAATGATGAATTTTAAATAGTGCATTGTTAAATTTTTTTATCTCAATAGCCAAAGTTTTGTGCAGTGTTAAAAAAAATCACAACACAAAAAAAAAAAACAAAAAAAAAAAACTAAAAAAAAGAAGAAGAAAATAATACAGAAGGACAAAAAAAAAAATGATAAAAAACAAAGAAAAAAAGAAGCCCCCCCCCCCCCCAAACAAAACAATAGAAAAAAAGCACAAAACTTTTAATGCTGCCTGCTTAAAAAAAAATGCTTCATTTTTGAATTTTTTTACCAAGCAGAAGGTTCCAAGCCCTTAAAAGCAGAGGAGAAGTTTTTTGTGTTAATAGGTCACCCCAGTCATTAAGGTGACCTTTGCTATCGGTTTATTGGTCAATTTGTTGTAAATATTAATAGTTAAACAATTTCAGCTTCCTCTCTGTAACCACTGAAAAATTACATGTACCACCAACTTTACCATATAGCATCTTTGGATGAATGAAAACAAAAATTGCATAATACATGCCCCCCCCCCTCCCCCCCGGGGGCTAAAAACCATCAAAATTTATTATTAAATGCAATCTTGAACAATCTTCACTCCTGGTCAACAAGCATTTAAACTTTTTGCTTGATTTTAATAAGCATTGAATCCTCTACCAAAATTATGAATTCATGACCCAGGGTCTCCCAGACAGGACTTCTGGGGTTGGTGGAGCTCTATTGATCATATATTGCATAAATTCTTTAAAAAGGTTTTGTCCCCCCCCCCCCCGTATATTCAGCAGAGAAACTTTAAGTGCATGGTTATGATGATCTAGGATTCCTCATCCAAATTTATAAAATTTGGGACAGGGCAGGTATTTTAGGGCAGGGCATTATTGATCATATAGTGAAAATGCATTATTTCTTTGAAGATATTCTTGTCTGCTCTTGGGTATTAAGCAAGCAAATAAAGAGCATGGTTTTGATGAGGAAGGGTGCCTCTTCTTAAGTTGTAAATATCATGGCCTTTGGGTCAAGGGTTCTTGTGTTTAGGGCTGAATCAGAGGGTCTGATGTTTAGGTGGGATGTATTAATTAAAAAGTGAAAACGCATTTGTTTTTCATTTATTATTCTGCTCCTAAGCATCTACAAGACAAACAGAATACAAAGTTGTAATGAACAAGGGTGTTTTTACCAGATTTGTTGAATTCTGGACCTCGGTTTTAAGTGTTATGGTGCTGAGCAGGGCTCGATTGATCTGGTAAGAAAACTGAGGTTATTTCCCTTTGCTTTTCAACCTATGATAATACTGAAATTGATAAATCATTTGAATAAAAGAATTATGGTATACAAGAAGAAGATGGGTGAACAAGGCGTGCAGAATGCCTATATCTTCAGATATTAATAAAATCATGTTCAATTTGTGAATTAAGTATTTAAAATAAAGTTCTCATTATTGAAATTTATGAAATTATGATTAACAAAACTTTTCTGAGAAAAAAGATCTCGGAAAAAATTATACTTTTATTAAAAAAATAAAATGGTATTCGTGGGATGCGAACCCCTATCAATAAAAATCCGGAGTATCATATTGTTTTGAGACTAACACGCTAACCACTACGCCAGGCAGCTCCTGACGAATAGTGGCATTTAAATCATGTTTGTGATATGACCCTTGACTTAATGGACTTCAAGTATTTCTCGGAAAGATGCGAATGCTTTGTCATAAAAGTGTACTTTTAAGGTATAGTGGGTCTTTGCTCCATGTTTTTGTAAACCAAAAAATGTATATTTTTATGCAAACTTTTAGGATCAACTTTCAAAAAAATGGAGCGAAGACCCACTCATATCGAAAAATTTTGTTAAAGTGTGAGAAAATGATCCTTTTTGTCCTCTTTAGTGTGTGTATGCTATTTCGTAGGCAAATAATTTCAGTCTTTGTGAGATTTTTGTAAACTGTAGAGATTTAGCATAAAATATACTTTAATGTTAGATGAAATATCAAAGAAATTTTTTATATAATTGAGATTTTATTTTTCAATTCATGTTTGTCGCACTATAGGCACTTCGCCCGCTTTGTCCACCCATCTTCTTTTTAATTAATGTATAATACAAAAAGTACATAGTTTTGAATGGCCAAGAAGACCTACTCTGCATGGTGATAGTGACAAATGGGAGTGTATTAGCACTGGCAAGTACAAACAGAAAAATTGATCTATAGTTTATGATTTGTAACCGAGTAGTACATTAACTATTCTGTTCATCCCCGATCATCACTATTTCTCTTGCATTTGGACAGCATATCTTCATCTATCAGTTAATTGTTTTATATTATACTTCTATGGAACGTTTACTGTGTTGTATGTGTATTAAAATACTCAATTATATATGTTGTACGTGTATCATACTCAAGTGACCATTAAGGCCCTAAGGCCTCTTTTACAAATATGCAAATATGCTTATTAATGATATCCCAAAAGTTCATTTCCACAATTAGATAAGGCCTGCATCAAGATAGAGGTGCCCTTAAGTATACATTTTTCCCCTCAAAAAGAATGGGCTTTCGAATTTCAATCACTGCACACATTACATCAGTCTCCTACCAGTGAAAGCAAAGGGGACTTTAGTTTCCTCCTTGTCTATCCATCTGTCTGTCCCACTTGTTTTTCTGCATTTTTTTTTTTTAAAAAATGCTTATGGACATTGAGCTGTTTTCTGGTATGTGAGTGTACCTTAATAAGTTACATATCAAGTTTGCATTTTGTTCCGAGGATTTTTGACAGAATTATGGCCTTTTTAAGGTCTGACGACATGTTGCTGTTTTGTATCTCTTCTACAAATTAATCATAATTATCAATATCTTATGATTTTTAAACTGTTTTCAAAATGTCTAAGTGGATAAATACACCAAAAAATTGTGATATTGGCAATGCTCATGATTTCAAATAGGATTATATAGTAAATACCATCCTCTAGTATCTTGCACAAATGCCTGGTAAGTAGGGATGGGTATCGCCAAAAACTTCTTATCGCGATATATCACGATTTTCCCCCAAAATATCACGATGATATCATGATATTTTTACAAGCAATTTTACAATGATTTTAGATGAATATTTATAATTTTTTCCAAAAAATATGCTGGAAAAACATAACTTCACTTTTTTCATTTTTTATTTACATAATATCAAGCAATTTTGGATACTAGGATGCCGTTCTTTTACCGTTTTCAACATTCTTTACACTTCCTGTAATTGTAATTTGAAAGATTGAACCAATAAATGAACAATTTCTGGAATTTTTAACTATATACCAAAATACCGGTATTTTAGTCTCCGTATCATGATACGTATCACACAATTAAAAATCACGATATACCGGTATACCGATAAAATCGCACATCCCTACTGGTAAGGTACCTTGATTTTTTTTAGGAAAATTGTTAGAGTAGCAATAGCCCAATGACAAGTTCTTGGAAAAAATTGTATATTATTGAGGAACTTGTCATCTGACCTAAATTTCTAATGGCGGCCAGTTTTCCAGCTTTTTTCCCCCTAAACTCTTGCAGATTTTTTTACATGAGTCTACCTACATGTAGCAGAGTTATAGATCAAGCTTGTATTTTGTTCTGCTGCAATGATTTTTGACAATTATATTAAAGGAAAAAAGTTTTTATGCCCCTGGATCGAAAGATCCCGGGGGTATATTGTTTTTGTCCTGTCTGTCTGTTTGTCTGTTTATCTGTTTATCTGTTTGTCTGTCTGTCTGTTGTCAACTTTAACCTTGCCCATAACTTTTGATTGGTTGGAGCTATGACTTTCATATTTCACATGTGTATTCCTTGTGACAAGACCTTTCTTTGGGTACCATCATATTTGACCTTTTGACCTTGACCTTGGAGTTTGACCTACTTTTGCAAAATTTTATGAGACTTTAACCTTGGCCATAACTTCTGAACAGTTGGTGCTTGGGGTTTCAAACTTCACATGTGTATTCTTTGTGACAAGGCCTTCCTTTGGATACCAACAACTTTGACCTTTTGACCTTGACCTTGGAGTTTGACCTACTTTTGAAAAACTTTAACCTTGGCCATAACTTTTGAACAGTTGGTGCTTAGGGTTTCAAACTTCACATGTGTATTCCTTGTGACAAGAACTTCCCCTGGATATCAACCACTTTGACCCTTTGACCTTGACCTAGGAGTTTGACCTACTTTTGAAAAACTTTAACCTTGGCCATAACTTTTGAATGGTTGGAGCTAGGGCTTTCATACTTCACATATGTAATCCTTGCGACAAGACCTTCCTTTGGATATCAACCACCACTTTGACCTTATGACCTTGACCTAGGAGTTTGACCTACTTTTGAAAAACTTTAACCTTGGCCATAACTTTTGAATGGTTGATGCTAGGGCTTTCATACTTCACATATGTAATCCTTGTGACAAGACCTTCCTTTGGGTACCAACCACTTTGACCCTTTGACCTTGACCTAGGAGTTTGACCTACTTTTGAAAAACTTTAAACTTGGCCATAACTTTTAAATGGTTGGTGCTAGGGCTTTCATACTTCACAAATGTAATCCTTGTGACAAGATCTTCCTTTGGACACCAACCACTTTGACCTTGACCTTGACGTTTGACTTTTATTTAAAAAACTTTAACCTTCGCCATAACTTTTGAACAGTTGTATCTAGGTCTTTCAAATTTCACAGGTGTATTCCTCGAGACAAGACCTTTCTTTGGGTATCAACATTTCTTATCTTTTGGCCTGGATTTTGAGTTGCATTTGAAGAAACTTTAACCTTCGCCATAAGCTGCCATACGGGGGCATCAGTGTTTCACAAACACATCTTGTTTTGTAATATAATTCAACCTTACTGCTTTTTTCCGCTTTGAAACACTATATTACACAAAACCACTAAAGCCACAAAAACTCAAGATTTCAAGGGTATTCCATTGTACAAAAGCATCAGGATTCTAACCTTGTTCAAGAGGTGCCGCTAGACAAGTACTACTATTGCTCACAATATGTGTCTATTATAAAGAAAACTTAGGTTTTTCCTTTCTTGGTTTAAACACAATTTATTTTTGCCAAGTTATTCTAAGGGACATCAAATTATGACAAATATGATAATGCAGTCTTCTATCTATAAATACAATGCTTAATCACACTTTTCTCCTCTCTTTGTTCATCTGTTGTATAGTTCTTCTAAGCACAAGCCTCCAATACTTATGAGTGCCAGGTTCACGTTCAGAAGCACCTCTTTCTATTTTTAGATTCCAGAGCCATTCTGGATATTCAGTTTCTGGCTTTATTTCTGGGTCAGATCCTTTGTTCATTATGTTTGCACCACATACATATTTACACAGTTTTTAATGGTCTTTTTCAGCATCAAAGAATTTGTCCACCTTTTTTTTTGCTAGTCCTTTTACTAGAAAAAAATTGTCAAGGATTAAATATCAATCACCATATGAGTACAAGCAAATCTACACTACCTGAGGATGCTTCCATATCAAAATAACTAAACATGGCTTTGCTGTTCTTGAGAAGATTTCTAAAGATTTTTCCCTATGTATTCCTATGTAAAACTTTGACCCCCCATTGGTGGCCCCACCCTACCCCCGGGGGTCATCATTTGAACAAACTTGAATCTACATTTTGTAAAGAGGGTTTCCTATAAGTTTCAACTTTTTTGGCCCAGTGGTTCTTGGGAAGACTTTTAAAACATGCCACCAAATTCTCACTATTTCTGAATTATCTCCCCTTGAAAGAGGGTGTGGCCCTTCATTTGAACAAATCTGAATCCCCTTCACCCAAGGATGCTTTGTGGCAAGTTGGGTTGAAATTGACCCAGTGGTTCTGGAGAAGAAGTCGAAAATGTGAAAAGTTTATAGACAGACAGACGGACTACAGACAAAATGTGATCAGAAAAGCTCATTTGAGCTTTCAGCTCAGGTTAGCTAAAAATCAAACACAGACGATACTTATTTTTATATTTATATCACAGAACTTTATTGACAAAACGGAGATGGCAATAGATAGGGCATGTGCTAAGAAAACCATCCAACAACATCACCAAAGTAGCTCTTAGATGGACACCAGAAGGGAAGAGGAAACCTGGTCGACCAAAGAACACCTGGCGAAGGACTGTAGAAAAGGAAATGAGAGACCACAAACTGACATAGGGAAAACTGGAGAGGAATGTTCAAGATAGAGAGAAGTGGAGAAGTCTAGTCCTTGCCCTATTTGCCCCTGGGCATAACAAGGACTAGGTAGGTAGGTAATACAACAGTGCTTAGAATAACTCCAGTTCCTAGTTGTGAAAATTTTACATGCATCAAAATAAATTAAAAAAAAACAATTTTAATGAACTACCGTAATGATTTTATTCCGAATGACTTATTTGTTGTTATAATGGATAGAGTGTGGCAAAAGTTAAATATCCAGTATGACCTGGCATTCTCCCTAATGAAATTCCAGACTTGAATGTAAAGTTCGCAACCGTTTTTTTCCCAATGTAATCCCAAGATGGCATGTCCAACACATCCCCAAACTGACTTTTATCTTTTGGGTCACATGTTTTGCTATTAGTGTCACCGGATTTCTCACACACTACAGAGTTTTCTCCCTCTGGTGAATCTGTGTCCATATCCTCTTGTTCCATTTTTTTGCTATCGTTAGGCTGTGACTTTTCTTTAGAAAATTCTGGGTTAGGCAGGTTTATCGTTCTCACATCATAATTCCTTACAAGACACTCCATTGTTGAAATTTCCTCGAATCCTAACTCATCTAGGCAAGCACAGGTCTTTTGGACTTGTTCTATACAGGGGGAGAAGGAGCAAATTCTTCCACCTAGAGTTGTATAAATATCCAAATATAAGATTGCATAATAGAAAAGAATGTGTACTTCTTTTTAAAAATATGTGTAATTTCTAAAATTTCTACAAACTAAATTATTTCCGAATTAAACTTTTTTAAACTCAACTACTTTCAGCAGCAACTTATGACATCTAAGTGATCAAAAACATTAATTTTTTTAATCTAGCAGTATATATAGTAAGTATACATGAAATGAAAAATTAATTGTTTTCTTTCTCCAGATCTCCAAAGTGATAGCTACCTATTTTTTACCAATACAATGTACTAGATTTCAGATATTCAGGTATAGTTTTAATTCTGTTGGAATTCCATTTTGCAAATCATAAGTTATTGCATTTCTAATACCTATGCGATTTTGACAGAAGTGTATTTACTGACCTTGTTTCCTCAAAGCTTTTTTGGCACTCGGTAGAGCATCCCATGGAACGGGTAAATCTAGAAATACAGCATCTGCAACATCCTCCAGATCAAAGCCAAACTGACAGACATCTTTATGTGTCACTGTGACGAATTCAGAGAGACCATGATCCTTAAACTCCTCTTCTGCTTTCTGTGCTCTTTCTTTGTGAAACTCAAATGTATAGAGATGGCCGTTTGGCAGGATGGACCTGATGATGGCATGAGATAGGGATGCGCTTCCTGTGCCTAAAAAGAATTTACATTAAGATTGTGCTTGCTTGTAAGATGGGGTATAGGTGGATGTAGGCTGTCCACCTCTCCAAAGATAGTAGCTTGTACATAGAACATTTTATCGTTAATCATGTTAATATGATTTTGTCCTATGGACCTGGTTTAACAACAGAACTCATTCCATGTGTTGTCAATGTAGCAAAATAAACGGGGCAGATAATTCTAATCTACATGTTTACTACAAATAACCAAGAGAGTTCTGAATGTCAATATTGCATGTAAATTCGAATTGAGAAAAAAAAAAACCTTGGGAAATGAGTTGAATTTATATGGATTCTTTATATGGATTATTTTTTAAGGTAGAAGACAATACACAAGCTCAATAAGGTTTTCTATGATTAATTTGGCAGTTATTTTTAGTGTAACTCCATTTTTAGTCTTCAAAATTGTTTCGGAACGGATCCGCTATGATTTTCTACATTGCAACTGTTTGGGACATATTCTGACTAACTGTGGTAAGGGCTTGTTCCCAGACAAAGTATATAGCTTAGTAGTTAGTTACATGTAGTACCTTAGATAGAATGTTCTATCGTTAAAATGATATTGTCCTACGGACCCGGTTTAATGATAGAATTCGTTCCGTGTATTGGCAATGTTGCAAAATAAACACGGACGATAACTCGTACTCTGTGCATTTTCTATGAACAATCCAGAGAGTTCCGAATGTCAACATGGCGTTAAATTTGAAGCGAGGAAAAAACGTTGAGAAAATGAGTTGAATTTTCGTATTTATATGGATTATTTTTTAGGTTAAAAGACATATACCATCTCAAAAAGGTTTGTTATGATTAATTTTGTAGTTATTTTCAGTGCAATTCCTTTCGTATTATTCAAAATCATTTGGAGTGGATCCACTCCGATCTGCTACATTGCAAGTACATGGGACGTATTCTAACTGTGGTGAGGGCTTGTCCCGAGACACAGTTAGATTATTCTAACTAGTAGTACCTGATTCAACAACAACTGCTCCAGGTTTGAGGTCTAGTTGGAAAGAAACCACACTAATATCTGTTGAGTATAGAATCTGAGTTCTATGAGGTAAGTTTGAGGTCCACAACTCTGGGGTTGGATATAATACATAGAGATATCCCTTGGGACAATGCACTCGGCTGCCATAGATGGTCCCTATAATGTCACTGTGCCTTAGCGCCCCATATTTCGTTTGAAAAACTGCACCACGTTTAATCTTGATAGCATGCATATTTTCATATCCAAGGTAGAGTATGACAGTGTCATCTTCTTGGACTCTTTCGTGATATTTTAGGAAACTCATGCTTCCAACTCAACACCAACACCGGATATCGCAATCGGGGAACAGGTACGAAACAACTTGTACTGGATGTGCTTCGTGTAGTTGAACACAATCCATGCTCAGCTTTCTGAGAACATGCAACAACCCAGGCAGTTATCCAGAGAACGTCTTAGAATAGACTGACACGGAGTTATTTGGTAAAATAATGTATTTTTCTTAAAATTAGTTTACTTCTATTCATAGGCATTTAATTTGTAAACTTAAACATTATCAACGGCGAAATATATATTCTTATGCAGTGGGCTCGAATACGAAAGCTTATTAGGATCAATCTATGAAGAAACAAATTTTAAAAGGCGTTATTACGCCTTTCCAAAAGTCGTTATCATACCTTTTGAAGAGCCATTCTTACCCCCCCCCCCAAAAAAAAAAAAACTGACAAGCAAACAACCCCCCCCCCCGCACTCGTACTACCCAGGCCCGTAGGAAGCAATTTCAGTTGGGGGGGGGGGGGCACAGCCATACATTTTCAGTTGGAGGGGCACTATCAACTACCAAAAATTATTGACAAAAAAAAAGGGTCATCAGACGTTTTTATTGAGGGGGCACAAGCATATGGTACCTATGTTTTCTGTAGTAATCTATATATCGGCAAAATTATTGGGGTGGGGGGGCACGCCCCCCCCCCCGTGCCCCCCCCCGTTCCTACGGCCATGCTACCGGCCTGTTTGAAAAGGCGTTATATCCAAAAATGGAAAGGCGTTATCTTATATAAATAAATACATGAAAGATTGAATCAAAGCCATCTTTATTTATGCAATATTTAAAAGTATTTTCTATATTCCTGCACATTTCGCAGACAACTGTATGCGTATTTTAAAGTCAACACTCTACTTGTGAAAATGCAGGATATAGGCAGATGCAGCTTGGGGCTTTGCTGGCCATGTATTAAAAATTCATGTCAAATTTGAAAATATTTTTCTCTCCTCTTTGGAAAAAAAAACAGGTAAACTATTTGCATGGGTATAATGAGCAATTAGCCTTTAACAAAATTTCTGAAATCCATGACTTTTGCATGGTAGAGTTATCTGGCATCAGAGAAGGACTAAGTTGTTTTAACATTGAAAATATATTACACATTTAAAAATCTGTTTCCTGAAAATCTAATTACCATGATTACAATATGTTTAAATTAAAGGAATAAGCCCTATATTTGATCGAGAAATTCATGTCCCGAGGGTAAAATTTCAGCCCTCGGAGTGGGCTAAATAAGTCATGTTTTGAAAATAATGGGCTTAATTTCGCCTTTTGGAAAAGCGTAATAACGCCTTTTGAAAATGCGTAATAACGCTGTTTGGAAGGGCGTAATAACGCCTTTTAAAAAAAAAATTAGGAAGTTGTAATAACGCTTTTAGAAAGGCGTAATAACGCCTTTCGAAAAGGCGTTATTACGCCTTTCAAAAAGGCGTAATTACGCCTTTTAGAAAGGCGCAATAACGCCGTTATGAAAGGTACGAAAGCCTATTAGGATCATCTATGGAGAAAAAAATTAAAAGACGTTATAACGCCTTCCAAAAAGGCGTAATAACGCGAAAAAAGGCGTTATTACGCCTTTTTCAAAAGGCGTTACTACGCCTTTCAAGAAGACATTATTACGCCTTTCTAAAATTCGTTATTTCGCCTTTCAAAAAGGCGTTATTACGCTTTTTCAAAAGGCGTTATTATGCCTTTCTACGAAAGCCTATTAGGATCAAACTACGGTAAAAAAAAATTTTAAAAGGCGTTATAACGCCTTTTCAAAAGGCGTTATAACGCGAAAAAAGGCGTAATAACGTTATAACGCCTTTCCAAAAGGCGTTATTATGCCTTTCCAAAAGGCGTTATTACGCCTTTTATGGGACACCCCCTCCCATCCACTTTAAAAGCACGGGCCTGTCAAAGACATAATAATGGCCCTTCAAAAGGCATAAAAACGCCTTTTTGAAAGGTGTATTAATGCCTTTTAAAAAGGCGTAATAACGCCTTTTGGAAAGGCTTAATAACGCCTTTTGGAAAGGCGTAATAACGCCTTTTGGAAAGGCGTAATAACGCCTTTTGGAAAGGCGTAATAACGCCTTTTAGAAAGGCGTAATAACGCCTTTTGGAAAGGCGTTATAATGCCTTTTGGAAAGGCGTAATAACGCCTTTTAGAAAGGCGTTATAACGCCTTTTAGAAAGGCGTAATAACGCCTTTTGGAAAGGCGTAATAACGCCTTTTGGAAAGGCGTAATAACGCCTTTTGGAAAGGCGTTATAACGCCTTTTAGAAAGGCGTAATAACGCATTTTTTCGCGTTATAACGCCTTTTGGAAAGGCGTAATTACGCCTTTATTTGCGTTATAACGCCTTTTTCCGTGTTATAACGCCTTTTCAAAAGGCGTTATTACGGCTTTTTTCGCGTTATAACGCCTTTTGAAAAGGCGTTATAACGCCTTTTAAATTTTTTTTTACCGTAGTTTGATCCTAATAGGCTTTCGTAGATAAGAGATGTGCCCCCAATATTATAGAAAGAATGGCATTGTCTATGTTTTAATTTGCTATGGATCGAAAACCCTAAATACTGGTTCGATCGAAACGTAGGAGATGCGCAATGCCACTATGTTATAAACGTTTCGTGTTTCATTAAGTTGCATTCAGTGATGTAAAAGGAGTTGCGGATTACAGATTGGTACCCCCATCCCTCCAAAGTAACGGATGTACGGATAACGTCATCACTATATACGGTAATACCCCGCTTTTCAAGTGGGGAGTATAAAGATATTCAGGCAGATTAGAATTGGAAGCCATTTCTATCGCTCCCATAGGAAACCCGGACTCCTACTTAGTTGATACAGAGATAGTCTTATACATACATATATACAGAAAAGAGGCATATCATGTCCATGACATAAGACTGCATGTGTATCGATATAGCCCCCCCCCCCAATATTCTCCCACGAAATAGGTTTTTCGTGTCTATAATTAATTTATGGAATATGTAGCATACATACAGTAAAATTATTTATCTATTTCCAGATGAGAAATAATCAAGAGAGAGATCTCTAGGAAGGAAAAAAGTGCTATTGGAAAGTTCAAGTTGTAATCTAATATTCTAGCTGTTCTAGAACTGCTCGGCAAAACTCTTTCTTTTTAATCCGACGTACTAATTATCTTACAATTCTGCGTGTGTCATACTCTAGTCAAATTGTATGCTTCTTTGAAATTCTTAAGAAGTCCCTCTTAAGTAGAGGGTCTTTCCAAATTTTCATACTTAATACAAAGATTGCGTAGCACGCTGAGCAGAAACATTCTCTTAAAATTTAAGGCGTTGGATTATTAAAGTGGTTTATTATTTAAGATATAATGTTTGGCTAAGAAACTTTCTTTTCTTCAAAAAATCATAAAGAAAGAAAATCAAACATAATTTATTAATTATTGTATATGAATTACTTCGTTGATTTAAAAATTGATATATCTTAATATAAATTTCAATTTAAATATATCAGTTTATACTTAAAACTTGCATTCATAATTATCTCGTTTTCTTGAATCATTTGTTTTATGTTTTGTTACTATTTTTGGTGGATTTTATTTAAGATTCTCGATGAACAGATTTTTTTTAATGTGTTAAAACTGCGGAGTATATGGATTGGTGGAGCTTTGAACTGATTGGAGAGGAACTATAGTTCAGGGGCGGATAACTCTAAGACAAACATATATAATTTGAAAAAAAATGCCAAAAGAGGGAACTTGAAATATTCCATTCATGCATAAATCCGTGCTTCTTAGTTTAAATACAATTGCAGTCAGCTTTTATACTGATCATCCCAAAAGTGCATCTTACGTTCAATGCCCAAACAGAAGCTCACGCTATGAACTTTCTCTTTTTTTTTTTTACAACCCCCCTCTTCTCCCAACTCTCACTTCCTTTTTCAAGTCTCTCTTAACACCCCTCCCTTGCCTGGCATGAAACGTAAATAGTTTCCATACCATATACAGACATCCATGAAATCAAATGACGAAAATTTCACAGTATCGAAAGCATTGTTCGCCATAACTAAGCACACTTGAAATAGAACATGACAAAGCTATGTATAACAGTATCAGCACGGAAATTAATACTTTATGCAGATCATGTCTAAATCTCTACACTTAATAAACCAATAGTTCTTCGAACGAAGCATCTGAAAATATACAATCCATTTAAGGATATTTCTTCCGCGTTTTTATTTGTGTTAATATCCGTCCTTGTTCATACACATTCTCAATAATGCAGTAAATATGTTTGTGTGTGTAGTATTGACAGTCCTGGTGCTTGGCCTGCCCGGGGGTCAAGGAATTTGCCCGAGTAAGAACGGGACCACGGTAGACTGGTGGATAATTTACCAACAGCGATCAATGCCGTTTTTTCATTTCTATGTAGATAGTACAAGTAATTCGGATGTTTCAGTAAGCACGTTATTTTTTTTTCTCCGTTTCTCTAATACGAATATTCAAAGATAATGGAAGCTAAGATATACTTTAGTTCTTGAAACTGATACATAAAAGATGCATAAAAACTGCTATATATGCAAATGATTCAGTAGCAGCCTCTTTAAGACAAATGAAATTTATACATGTAATCTTATTACCAGAAGTTCAATTTTTAATCAATGTTGATGCTATGTTTCTTTTATGAAACATCCGAAATTGACAATATCCAATAATTATCTGCCTTTTCAAAGGACAGTCTACCTTAAAATTGAATGATGCCTTTAAATTTTATTTTAGATCATATTTAACAGTATATTTTTAAATAGCATTTAATAGTTTTAAGAGCACTGTTACAAATTCTATAGTGATTCTAAAGTCACACTTTAGCGATATCACTTAGATGTACTTAAATTGCATGACTGACACACAACTATTATCTTTACTCAATCATCGAGTTTTCAGAATTTGGACTGTCATCTCTTTTTTACAGAGGCTAGCATATTTCATCTCTCTGGAAATTATAATGAGATGGGACTTCTCATTTTATCATTTTATTTTTATTATTATTATCATTTGGGGGGGGGGGGCAAAGGCGGATCCAGTGCCCCCCCCCCCCTCCGTTTGATTTTTTTTTTTACATGTATGTAGAACTTATACATCCATTATCCTAAAATCAAGGAAAAAGCAGCGCTTACGTCAGCTTCCGGGAGCTTCGCCCCCAGACCCCCCCCCCGGACTTTGCCCTGGACCCTCTGGGGACTTCAATGCAGCCTCCAGACCCCTGTCTTCTATTGCACCCTTCGTTATGAAATTCTTGGATCCGCCACTAGGGAGGGGGCAATTGAACCAGAAATGATCAATGAGACGCAATAGCTTCCTATAATGCCTAAATGGAGATTCAAAATGCTTCAAACCATGACCCCGAAACATTAATAAAGCCAAAAAATGGTCCAAAGTTTACAGACAAACATAAGAGAAAAATCTCAAGATACTATTTTTTAAAATATGTATGCATCCTCAAGTTTAGTAGATATCAAACTGGACTAATTTTTGTCCTTTGTGGCAGTGACGAAGCTACAACATCGGTTCGGTTTTTACAGAAATCTATAAGAAAAGCTCTTTGAAATACTTATCAGTTTGCTTCACACAAGTCAGTATATAAGAGAAAGACCTTAATCAGGTCTAGAAGTTGTTGCACTAAAAGGTGACCGTTTTGGTCAATGGGCATGGTTAATTCCTGTTTCATCTTCGCCTTAGTGACTCGAACGATCGAAAAATATACAAAGTTTTATATGAATGTAACAATTTTATATACATGTGTATAAGTAATTAAATTAGCATCTACTACTTTGCTCTAGTTTCATAGACCAGAAAATCCGGACAGCGCCTTGGCCAGAGCCTTAGATCTGATTATTAACGACGTCTTTCCTCAATATTTTACTTATTCCTACGATCTGATTAACATCATGAGAGTAGCGGAGACACTCAGATTTCCAACATACGGCAAATGGATGCAGGTTACAAATTTTATAATAAACATTGAAATAATCATCTTTTTTTACTTGTCGGTGGTATAAATCGCACAGATGTGTATGTAAAAGGTATAATATTGTATATCTTATGTTATTCATAGCTTGAAAGAAGATGGCCGGGGTGGCTGGGTTAAGGGCATAAAAAAGAAAGAATCGTTGATATATTTAAAACTCACATACATGTACTTACTTCTATTGCGCCACCATATATTTCATACTGGCAATGAACAATATATTATACAATTATGGACTCTTTCGGTGGTGAATATGGTTTGTTATTCACCAGAAAAATATCAATATTGACCGAGGCGAAGCCACCGACGGCCATGACTTTATTTTATTTTTTTTTCACCACCGAAAGAGTCCATAATTGTTTTATTATATAGTCCGGATTTGAATAAATAAGACTTTGAAATCTGCATGATGATATCACTTTCATTTACGAACTTCTGTCGTGGAAATTTTTTTAAAAAATGTCCAGATTACAAGTTATAGCTTCCGTGTTTTCCTTTTGCTGTTTGTAAGACATCGAAATGTTTAGAAAATAATCCTGCGATAGGCTTGGCTACTGTTTTTCCTGCTCAGATACACAGCTGGCTCTTGCCGTTGCAACCATTGTTTACAACGTTGTTTGAGATGTTGATTGTGACGTCACAATGCCGCTGCACGCGCACCGACCCTCCGGTGAATACGTAGTGTTATGAACTGTTTGCGTTTGTATAGATTATATAGGGACTATAAATAGACTATATAATAATTTTTGTTATGAATATTTATTGTGTATCAATAACAAAGTACATGTATTTCATTGCATATTGTTTAGTTTTCATTGTTAAATTACAGGGTATTTTAGCAAGTGACAAAAGCACTGAAAAGGGATTCTGGATTCTGCATAACAATTTTCTTTTTCCGGCGTTTAGTAATCGCCAGTTACAGCCTCCGACCTCATATTCCTGGAAAAGTTCAACCATTGGAGACAGTAGTGAAGATCTGTTTTATGTGTGTATGTCACTAGGTATGTCTGTCTGTGAGAATCGTACACGTATCCTTGTACGTTTTCTATAAATGTCTCCAACGTTGCTGTGGGAGAATAAGTCCCCTCGTGCAATGGCTCTGATTATAAAGTCATGGCCGTAGGAAACGGGGGTGGGTGGGGGGAGGGGGGGAAGGCGCCCCCCTCCCCCATAATTTTGCCGATATATATATAATACTATAGAAAACAAAGCTACTATAGGCTTGTGCCCCCTCAATAATAACGTCTTATGACCTTTTTTTTGTCAAGAAAATTTTGTAGTTGACAGTGCCCCCCCCCCCTCAATTGAAAATGTATGGTTGTGCCCCCTCAAAGTGAAATTGCTTCCTACGGGCCAGATAAAGCACAGTAGTTTGTCATGATCTACTGATCCTCTAGGTCTTATACTTTTTGAATACCGCTACACTATAAAATGTGTAGTTTATAGTAAAGGGGTGGGGAAACAAGAGGCCCTTGGGCCACAACGCTCACCTGACTAACTTTGGTCTTGCTGTTTTTCACCTGATCCGCCCCTCTTGTAATGCCTATTGTGGCCCCGCCCTACCCCAGGGGTCATGATTAAAATACTAGTAATTTAGAATCTGCACTACCCCAGGATCAGCTGCTCTGGCTCAGTGGTTCTTGAAGATTTCTAAAGATTTTTTCCTATATATTTTAATGTAAAAATTGAATTACCTATTGTAGCCCCGCCCTACCCCCAAGGGTCATGATTTAAAGAATTTAGAATCTACACTATCCCAAAATGCTTCCACATAAGTTTCATATTTTCAGGCCCGGTGGTTCTTGAGAAGAAGATTTTTAAAGATTTTTTCTACATATTTCAATGTAAAACTTGGATTCCCTATTGTGGTCCCACCCTTCCCCCGGGGGTCATGATTTGAACAATTTACAATGTATACTACTTCAAGATGTTGTCATATAAGTTTCAGCTTTTCTGGCCCAGTGGTTCTTGAGAAGAAGATTTTTTAATGACCCCACCATATTTTTGTCTTTTCTTTATTATCTCCCCTTGTAAGGGGGCAGTTTATTTTAACAATTTAAACTCCCCTTTACCCAAGAATGCTTTGTACCAATTTTGGTTAAAATTGGCCCAGTGGTTCTTGAGAAGAAGTTGAAAAAGTGAAAAGTTTACAGACGGACGGACGACGAACAACGGCTGATCAGAAAAGCTCACTTGAGCTTTCAGCTCAGGTTAGCTAAAAACCAGGACAAATAGATGGTGCATATGACGAGCCCATGTGCAGAAAGTGGCGCATTTCACAATTACAAAATACTAGTATATTTTCTGTATTTGTATATTGTTCGATTACCTGAATAAGAATAAATAAAATCACAAAAATACAATAACTCGTTTAGCAAGTACGTGTATATTTAGGTGAAGAGTGTTTAATACATATATTAGAGCCATGTATGGCATTCTTGTTGACAGAAAATCGAGAAAGTTTACTAGACGCAGTTAAAAGCATCTTAGCTGGGAATCCTTTTATTTACCACAAAAAGCTGACTGATATGAAACTTGAAGATTACTTCACGGAAATCAAGGAGAGGAACCATCCATTTTCATTATTGGCTTCTGCTAATACGTACTTGGTACTTATAATTCTGAAAATTTACAATTTTTAGTCCGAATTTTACTGTTTCATTGCAATCACTTTGCTATGTTACCAATTTTAATACGTATTTATACGTTAAAATATCGCAACTTTGCTGTATCTCTGCCCTTTGCATTGTTCAGCAGGAAAAAAAAGATGAGTGAGATTGGATTCAATATCTTAATTTTATCTAATTCAAAAAGCCTAAAAGTTTCCTTTGCTTTTAATGATATTATTTTTTTACTAAGCTATTATTATTATTATTATTATTTCATTCTCCAGGAATGTTTGACAGCAACAAAAGAATCAAAGCGCCATCGATGTATGTATCAGTTTGCAACGAAAAACGTACAAGCTATTCAAGTTTACACAAGACCACGGGGCATTTTACAGGGTGGGAGCCGTTTCTGTTACAACCAGCAATCAAATGCTTTGTTCGAGTTTACTAGTGTTGCCAATTCTGACCCAACTAACATTATTTCCGCCAATAACATGTTTGTGATTTCCGACAAAGTGACGTCAGAACAATATGGCGTTGTTTGCTTTGGTCAAGATGTTGCCGCCAGCTCTGATACGGTGTCAGTAATGGTCAGTCGCTTGAATTACTAATATGACATACTGTGGAAAAATATTGAATTTACAGAATAAAATGTGTAGAAAGTTGGTGTAAAATACAGGCTTTCTAGCAATCAATTCGAACACGTTCTTCCATACAGGAAGTTATTTAAAATTGGCAGAGGGTCAAGGGAGAGAGAGAGAGAGAGTTACCATTGCTTTATTTAAGGTATTGATCAAGAGTTTCAAACATATAATGAAATATATTTTGTTGTTTACATTTGCAATTCAATATTGTAGATTTGTGGTAAACTACCGGGATTATGGCGAACTTTGGTTCAGTCGTCTATGTTGACGAATTGGGGATGTCCAAATCATGGTTTGGGAAAGACGGAGAAAACAAAGCAAACCAAACATCTGCAGAAACCAACGCATCACGGAATTCCTTCTCCTCTTACTCAATCGGTGAGTGCTCAAGTCAAAGTTCCAGAAGTGCGACGGCTAAAACGTGACGTAACGTCTGATTCTGAAAGAACCAATGAAAAACGTCGATCGCGTTCCAAAAGAGAGGAAAAACCGAAAAAACACAAGAGATCAAAAAGAGATACGTCTCGTGAATCAGAAGAAAATAAGAAGAAAGAATCATTCGAACATCCAAAGAAAAAGAAAGTTGATTTCAAAAAGTCGGAAGTTGGTCATGAAAAGTTTTTGAAATTTGAAGAAAAAGAAGACGCTGGGTAAGAATTTTTGTGAGAAATCCCTAAAAATATTATCAAAACTGTCAGTAAATACATTCGGCAAACTTTTACGACGAAAAAATAAATTGTTCAAAACAAAGTTCTAAATTCTGCGAAACAGCAATATTCTTTTTCTTTCATTATTTGACGTTATTCATTTCCAGAGAGGATAAATCATACGCAAAGTTAGAGCGGTACATGGAAATAAAAATGCCTGTTGAAAAACCATCTCAGGAAAAAGAACCCCCCAAAACAGTGGTCAAGATCACAACATTAGACGAACTTCAAAATTCAGTAGTAGAAAACAAGAATCAACTAATTGCTATTTTCTGCAGGAAAGGTATATCATTAAAATAAAAATTATTAGGACAAAACTATGGTCAGAAAGTTGTTTTTTTTTTTCAAGTCAAAAATTCAAAAATATATAGTGCTTATGATTTTATCCGAGATTTCCAAAAAGAACATTTTTACTACTTTTGTAAACCCACGTTACTCTTAATGTACTTTTTTTTTTATTGTTTTACACAGGTTGTAGATTTTGTGCGGCAACAGAACCAAAATTTCAAATGTTGATTGATCATTTCCAAAAAGAAGATGTGGACTTCTACCATGTTGATGTCAGCGAGATAGAAATGCCCTATCAGTTAGAGGTAGAGTGGACCCCTTATGTAAGGCAAGTTGTACTAGTCAATATTTTATACTTACTACGTCTATAGTACATCATAGAAATGCCCTATTAGCTAGAGGTAGAGTGGACCCCTTATGTAAGGCAAGTTGTACTAGTCAATATTTTATAATTACTACATCTATAATACATCATAGAAATGCCCTATCAGTTAGAGGTAGAGTGGACCCCCTATGTAAGGCAAGTTGTACTAGTCAATATTTTATAATTACTACGTCTATAGTACATCATAGAAATGCCCTATCAGTTAGAGGTAGTGTGGACCCCTTATGTAAGGCAAGTTGTACTAGTAAATATTTTATAATTACTACATCTATAGTACATCATAGAAATGCCCTATCAGTTAGAGGTAGTGTGGACCCCTTATGTAAGGCAAGTTGTACTAGTCAATATTTTATAATTACTACGTCTATAGTACATAATAGAAATGCCCTATCAGTTAGAGGTAGAGTGGACCCCTTATGTAAGGCAAGTTGTACTAGTCAATATTTTATAATTACTACGTCTATAGTACATAATAGAAATGCCCTATCAGTTAGAGGTAGAGTGGACCCCCTATGTAAGGCAAGTTGTACTAGTCAATATTTTATAATTACTACGTCTATAGTACATCAAAGAAATGCCCTATCAGTTAGAGGTAGAGTGGACCCCTTATGTAAGGCAAGTTGTACTAGTCAATATTTTATAATTACTACGTCTATAGTACATCATAGAAATGCCCTATTAGCTAGAGGTAGAGTAGACCCCTTATGTAAGGCAAGTTGTACTAGTCAATATTTTATACTTACTACGTCTATAGTACATCATAGAAATGCCCTATCAGTTGGAGGTAGAGTGGACCCCTTATGTAAGGCAAGTTGTACTAGTCAATATTTTATACTTACTACGTCTATAGTACATCATAGAAATGCCCTATCAGTTAGAGGTAGAGTGGACCCCTTATGTAAGGCAAGTTGTACTAGTCAATATTTTATACTTACTACGTCTATAGTACATCATAGAAATGCCCTATCAGTTAGAGGTAGAGTGGACCCCTTATGTAAGGTAAGTTGTACTAGTAAATATTTTATAATTACATCACTATTCTGCTTTCAAATTGATAAATGAAAACAGTGTGTGGTTGTGATGTGGTGGTGGTGGTGCCAGCAAAGGGGGGTGGGGTGGGGATTAAATGTTTACCTTATCTAAAAACAATGAATTTAGAATACATGAGTATAGGGTGATATGCTTTAGATGATCAAGTGAAATTGATTAATTTCCAAACAAAATCTGAATTTCATTAACCTTTCTTATCTTACTAATCACAGATTTAAACCTAGAGGGGTTACTCAGCTGTTCCCCTACCACTGGGTAGACTTCGATGGAGAAGAGTATGATTTTCGAAGCATGTACCAATTCCTGGACAAACATGTGGAAAAGTCAGGAATATTTCATAATACACATTAAAAAAAAAAAAATAAACAAAACAAAAATTCTGTTAACTTTCAAGCAAGGTACTTGTATATTTCAGTGTTTTTTTGTTTTCGTTCCAGGATAGAGGGAAGTGAGAAAATGCCTAGAACTTCTAGAGATTTGCAATTTTAAAAGTGACACTACAAAATACAAGAAACATACATGTATTTATCATTTTGATATTTGATACCATTTTTATTTTTAAAAAATTGCAAAGCATTTTTTTTTTTACCAAGAATATATTTGTATTCTATCCTTCATTGTTTGAGTTTTAAATTAAAAAAAGTATAGGTATATATTACAATTTTCACTTTGAGAATAAATTTTGATTACAAATACATGGCTGAATTTTAAAACATAATTACATGAATGTACATGTATTTTTGACTTCATTCTGAATATATTTTACACTGTGTCTGATTAAGTTTGACTTAAAAAAAACCCACACTCATTTCAGTACAAACATTTCTCCATCTGATTACAAAGTAAGTATGAAAATATGTACTCAGTACAGCAATTTTATAAATATGCCTTTAGTACTCACTAAAATAGCCTGCAAAAAATATCTCTCATTTTTATATTTGTAAGCAGAAGATACAACTGAAGATTAATAGTCTTAAATGCCATTTATAAAATGTTGATTAGGACAAAAAAGGTCTCCGGTGAAGTTGTATTTTTCACAGAAGGAAAATACTTCCGATTCCATTCTTTTTATCAGAAATTATTACATTTTTTACCCTGGTAAATAAGTGATGTTTGACATTACAGAATATTAAAAAAATATGGGTTCTGAAACCTCAAACACTACAATATTTAAACTAATTAAATATTTAAAGTACCTTTTCAATAAACACATAAAAAACTTCACTAAACACTCACTTTCCTTGAACACACTTGATAACAAATACATGTATAACAGGTATCCCAAAGTGGAAATATTGGGATGTATATATTTTTAAAAATTGCACTATCACAGCTCATTCAACAATGAAAACACATCACTGTCAACTTGCAGCGAAATTTCCGAAATTTGTTTTCAATGCTATGGTAGGTTTGGCTGGCAGCTGGCTTATTTTCTGTTGATTCGCTGCTGCCTCTTCTTTCTTCTTCTGAGTAGAAAGCTGAGTCTGGCTGTGTTTGATCGCCAGTCCTAATTTTAATTTAAGGTCAGCATGTGACATCATAATATTCTTAAACTGTTCTGGATATAGGGGTCCTATTTTGACTAGTCTTTGTAAACAGTCATCATGGATAGCTTGTGTAGGTTTAGAAACAGATGAGTATTTCTTCTCATCCACCAGGAAAGATACTAATACAGGAAGTAACAAAGAAAGCAGGGTCAGTCCTGAAATAAACAAACAATTCATTACAACATCAGCACTGCTTCATATGTGTGTTGTTTTTTTAAATACCACAGCAATTACTACTCTGACATACATTTTGCAATTGATGAAAAATTTCTAAATAAAATTTCCTTCATATACACACACATTAAACACCTATGGAGTCCTATGTTGATTTTATTTTGTAAACAGTTACAGTTAATTGACTTGTTATAGGAAAATGCAAATATGGAAAGACTGTACGTGATTTAGTATTTTATCTTACTTTTGTCATCTTCGGCTTTGGCTACCAATACTTCTGCAAAGTTCAGAGAGGCAGTCACCAGTGCCTGCTGGGAATCAAGACCAGATTTATCATCTTTTAATATGAGTAAATATTCTAAGAACTTGGCAGCTACCCCACGTATGTAGGGTGTTGCATCTTTGGTGTCCAGTTTTTGTATCACAGAGGTAAACATCTGTAAACACTTCAGCTGAACCTGAAACAAAATGTGAATTCATGTGGCATAAAAATTTATACCTAAACAATTTTTCTTTTCATTCCTATTTTTTAGGTACATAAACATCAGAATTTTTAATAATAATAAAATACCAGCATTCCCTCAACATTCTCTGAAACTTATCTGATATAAACACAAAGGTAGTGGAACTCATAAATCCATGTACATTGTACCTTGTAGTACACTACACCAACTATTAACTGCAACATTTTTTATTCACAAATTGTCATTTCTGAAATCAGTCCATGACTACTAAAAATCACTTTTTATTCACATAATTATGTGAGATGGTCTGCTTGCAAAAATTTCATTCTCACATTTATTTTTTTGAGGAAAAATTGTGTAAAACAGTAACCAGAATTAAAAATTTTGAAAATTTTGTATTGCTTATAAATACAAAACACCCGTCTTGTGAAAATAGGGTGTTGCAAAAATTTGGTGAACTTCTATTAATGTTCAGGACTAATGAAGCAATCTACATTAGC
This sequence comes from Saccostrea echinata, assembly GCF_033153115.1. Classification (NCBI taxonomy): domain Eukaryota; kingdom Metazoa; phylum Mollusca; class Bivalvia; order Ostreida; family Ostreidae; genus Saccostrea; species Saccostrea echinata. Next base: position 47,975,675 of record NW_026889758.1, read on the forward strand.
ACACAATGAAATAAATAGTTCGCATCAGGAAATATACACAATTAAAGAAGGCTATGAAACTTCCATATATTGCTCACAAGTGAATAATAGTTGATTTAAAGTATTCTGGGTCCAAGTCTTTTTTTACATGGTCTTCACCACCAATGTAACCATGAATGTTTCTGTTTTGAAATTACCTCTGGAAGTTTGGATTCCCAGCAATCCTTGAACATAGTGACACACTGCTTCTGAATTGAGGGAGTCTGTGCTATCTCCTTTGGACCCCAAACCAAAAACATCGTAACTGTGGCAAGCAGGGTCACTTCATCCATACCAGGCTTATCATCACCTAAAGAAAAATTTTAAAGTTTTTTTATAGTAAAAGGTGACGTTCTAAATTTAAATTACTGATTTTTAAAATACATGTTTACATTTTTGGACAAAAATGAAATTTTCTTTGAGCTAATGGTAATCAATAAAAACTATTAATAAACCTTCACAAAATGCTACAATCTGATTAATTTTGAACAAGTTACAAGAGGAGGTAGCATATACATATTGTTTAAAAAGCTTGATGACTATAAATAGGACATAATGATTTGGCTTTATTTCCAGCACACAAATTGCACAAAGTTTTAATTAATGTACAATTTAAAGTATAAACTTCATACTCGGCTTGGCATTTTGAAGCACAGTAACTAGAGCACTTCTGAGAAGTTCCCTCCATTTACTTCCTACATCTTCATCCTCCAAAAACGAGGAAGAGCACAGAGTACGGAGAGCTGTTAGACAGGCCTGTACCACAACGGGGGACTTCCTCTCAGCACCTTTATTAGACATCTCTCGTAAAACACCAGTGATGAGGAAGAGAATTGTAGGAAGTACTGAAGTGGAACCTGGAATAAAAGCAACAGGATAATGAATAGCAATTCCAGACATCAATCAAGAGGAAATGTTACTGTAAATGTACAAAAATTAGGACACTCAAGTGTAATCATACTCTTCAACTGATTAGCACAATCATAAATTAATGCATTTGAGTGCTTAATTACAGATCTACAACATATGTGTGTACATGAAAACGCTCAAAAATATCAATGTACATGTATGTACTGTAACAAAACTCTGACAATTTGATTTACTGTGGCAAAACCTTTCGTAATACTTTGATTCGCTATGTCAAAAACTTTGATTCACTATATATATATATATATATATATATATATATATATATATATATATTGGTTTGGAAAGTATAAACCAAAATTTTTAGATTTTTATTGAAATTCCACTAGATGTTTGATTAAGATTCATACTTCACACTTACCATTTTTGGAACACATATTAGGAAGGTCTGCAAGAATAAGCACAATGGAAGCTACCAGTGAACAGTTTTCCTCTGACATTTTAGTGAGTCTTGTTGGGACTTGGAATCCTGTGCTGGGAGCTGATGGATTAAGGGCTGGAATCTGTCTAGATATCACACACAGGCACACCTCTAATGCTGCGTACACCACAGATTTCTCTGGAATAATGTCCCCCTCCTCCCCTCCATCTCCCATGGAGCCACTGTCAGATGTATCCTCAGACTCAGAGCTAGTACTTGTTGGAGTTTCCAATTCTTTTTCTATAGAAAACAATTCAGTATAAAATATTATTTAAAGGCCCATAACTTTGACATACAATATAAAAATTTCTGATGCTTGAAATGTTGCATTTTGATCCTTAAATTGTAGTGTTCAAGCTAAATATTTGTAATTTCCTCAGTTTGCTATGTCAAATTATGTAGATTGCAATATTTTACATTCTTTTCTTGTGATTATCAAATCTTTGGGAAAAGCTACAGCTATAGTACTTGTGAACAATCCAGTAGAATCTTAATTATTTGCCGTTTCCTACCTTTGAATTTTGTCCTGTCTTGCTGAAGGCAATCTTTACCAGCTAACAACACAGCTTTGACCACTTTGACAGCTAACAGCTGAGTGTACACATTTTCCTGTGTCAGGAATACTCTGAAAATACAAGATATTCCATAGCATTTTTTTCTCTCTCTCTACCAAATACGTACGTTTATACAAATAAAAATTGCTGGTTCCTGGCAATTTACTATAAGCGTGTTTTACTGCCAGTGGTTATTATACCTGTGCATCACATTCAGAACTTCCTTGGACAGGATTGGGTCTGCCCCTATTTGTTGTTTTGGCCAGTCAGAACTCAGAACTGCAGCCAGTGCTTTCAGAATGCCATTGACAGCATGTGTTGTCAGAACAGTTTGAGGATTGGACAGGGCTTCAACACAGATACCTGAAAGAACAGACAAACTTACTTCAATATCCATTATCAAGAAAGTAAATGTATCTCTATATATACTGTACATGTATTTAGATTCTAAAATTTTTGTTAAACAAAATTAAGGCAATGAAGTGAAAAACATGTACCTTGGAATATGTATTAAGACTCTGAATTAAATAAAATTCTAAACAGGTAACAAAAAGTACTTAATTTATGAGTGCAATTTCAGTTTGTTCAAATTAAAACCTCTCAATAAATTTACTTCTACTCAGTTACATACCAAGGATAAGATACAGTCTGTCTGAGTTGATCTCATCCCTCTTCATGTTAGCGGGGGCATTAGCTGGAACACTGGAGTTCTTATCACTCTCTTTGTTCATCTCTCCGACAGAAAAGCCTGTCTCATGTAGCCAGATGGCCAAAGCATGAAGGATTGGAGTCCAGCGCTTTTTGTAGTGAGGTTTAGCACTGTCTATAGTGTCTGGGTGGTAGAAAGTTCCACCGTCTGATGGCAGCTGACTAGAATATTCTGGGGGGAAAAAGACAAAACTGAAAAGTTAAACTTGTACTTTTCCCATGTACAAATGATTGCCAGACGGCAATTATTGTTTGTACATGTACACAGCATATTTTTACCTGTTGGGAGGGAGAGATATGCATAGTCTCTGAGGGCTCCTAACCAGTTTTGACTGAGGGTGGGGAGTTCTGGCTGTACCAGGGACAACAGACTCTCCCTGGAACTCTCTCCGTATTCCTCCTCCTCCCTCTGGGGTTTAGTTTCCTTTTCATGCTCCCTTTCTACTGCCACAATATACACCTGAAATGAAAATCAATGGAACAGCTATAGCACTTGAAACTTTTTGACAACAACATTTACTCTGCAAAATATGACATAATTTTCATTTTTTTCTCCCCCTCCACTTTTTAAACTCATAAATGACAAAGAATACGAAGGGTTACATGAAAACGCTCATGAAACATGAAAATGAAAATACGAAGTTCGAAGTATTAACTTGAGGAACTGAGGATCAACATTTTGATTTCTGTAAGGATTTCAATTTTGATAAGAATTCATTTGACTCCATTTTTTGTCAAGCAACAACTTGTATGCTTCAATGTGTATACAGAGTCAGTGAACAGACTGTTTTTCAAAATTGCCAATGATGAACTTCAGTAATGATTTACAGCACTAAGAATAACTTTTGACAGATTGTTTCTAAGCACTGATTAAAGATCACATTATAAAATAAATCTGAGAATACTGGCACAAGTCTTACCTCTGCCCAGGCTCCCAGTACAGCTAATTTTTCCATGGTAACAGCACTCTCATTGTACAAAGGAGACTGGGATTTTCCTGCATTCAATTTTGCTAGGGAGGACACCAGCAACTGATGTACTCGACGAAGGTCATTGAGGTCACGAGCTACTCCACTGCCTATCCATGTACTGCAAACCTGTTTGCAAATTACAAATTGCATTGAAAAACATTACATAAATTATGGAGCTGAAATGATCCCTTATCCATGGAGTTTACCAAAAAAAAAGTTTTGACCTTGATCTTTGACTTGGTTCAAACACTACATCCCCATTATCAAAAGTATCCCATGGGTGAAATGTATAGTCAGGATAAGAATTTCACATAAAGATCTGCTTTAGGTAATGAGAAAAATTGAGCCAAGGGGAGAGAAAAAATGTTCCGAAAAAAGGATTTACACAGAGGCCTGTTTTGACCTTGATCTTTTATCTAGAAACTTGGATCAAAGGCACTGCACCGTTCATCCACAGGCACTTTGCAAAGTACGAGCCAAAATGGGGCATGGGAAGAGAATATATATACCCTGGACAAAGTATATCTGACAGATATAGGGACACACTGATTACTATGGTGCCCAAGGAGAGAGAGAGAGACCATTTACAAAAGGTGAAATCAATACAGAATACAAAACTACTTACATCACATGCAGCTGCTGTGACATCTGATGAAGTGTCAGGTGAAAAAGCTGGACGGAGGGCTGCACTAACCTAAAATGCAGTATCTATCTAATATGTCTTTTTCTCTTTCATTTTGAGAATTTTGAACAAATAGTATGAATATTGATTACCCATTCTTCTTGTTATTTGTTACCTGTGCCTGGAACTGCTCTAGAATCACATGACCAGGAAATTCTGGTTCTGGAACTGATGCAAACTTTGTGATGATATCCTGCCAAAGAAATTCAATTTTCAAGAATAAAATTCAGTGGAACATACAGGTATGAGCCTACACATTTCAAATCTAAACAATGTAATTTATTTATAATAATCTTCTTAAAAATGCTTTTTACCTCTTCAAAAATTGTGTAGTTACAGTAATAGTGACAATGTCCTGGTGACCATAAGGATAATCATCATATGGTATGTAAGAAACTAAGAAATTTATAGTTGCAACTCTGCTAAAACTGAACAATACCTGCAAAGCTGACAGACCAGCTAGACGAAGCTGGTTACTGTCTGATGTTGCTGCGATGAAGGCCATTCTGACAAGCTCAGAAAGATGTAAAACCAGGAAGTTTTCTGAAAACAGAACAATTCCACAGTCCTCATTTAAGCCATGAAAAGTACCAATAATCAAACCCATAAATTTTATTTGTAAACAGTAGAGACTCACCGTTACTGGTTTTCAGTTTTATTTCTCTAGCTAGTTCAAGGTCAAAGTGTGCTTGTATTCCTTCACAGGCCAGGAGAATTTTCTGTAGACACTCTGTAGCAAACACTCTAGTTGGCCACCTGTCAGTATCAAAATATTCCTTCATTAACAATCAATATTAAATAATTCTACTCCTTTCCAATTGCAAACCCTCTGAATTTCACAGATCACGAACATATTCTTATGCTTAAAACACACAGACCTTGGTGCCACAGTTGGATGGGTGACATCTGGAGCACTGGCCTTGAACTCTAATCCTGCATCTTCCTCTTCGTCGTCATCATCATCATCCTTCTCTTTGTTGTCTGGAGCACTCTCTAGTGGCCCACTGCTACTGGTGTCTTAAACAAATTAACAATAAAAGTCAGATTCTTTTCTGATGTTTGTTTCTTTCTTCAATAGATACACAATATGGTTAGCTTTCCTAAGTGTTGCTGTATACTTCCACATTATGAAAATGAAATGCTACAAATAATTTGCATACTGAATTAACTAAGAAATCTTAAATTCATAAAACTCATTGACTCTTGGGCAAGAAAACCCCAACAGAACAGTTGAATACTCACCACTGGAAGCTGACAAGACACCTTTAAGTAACTTCAGCCACCTTGTGAGGTTTTGAGTAGCCAGGGACTGAAGCAGACTGATAAGGGTGTCCTGGACATCAGAGATCAGTTTTCCATCATTCTCTGTGTCCATCATTCCAAACAGCAGACCCTCCAGGCCTGTCTCCGTGATGATGGAGTCCTCATTACTGCCATCTCCCGCCAGGGTCAAGGCCTGGTCACTGACTTCTCCTGCCTCTCTGTTCACCAGCTGACGTAGACAGCCCACGGCAGCTCGACGGAGGAGGAGGTGTGAACTAGTCAATGTAGCCTGTATTAGAACGAATAGAAGAATCAAATTCATTTACTCCAACAACCATTACTCATACATGCATTTAAACTATAAAAGGATATATATACTGCCAAAGGAAGATTAAAATTTTACTCTAAATCAACACCAACTCAAATGAACTGTGGTTGCTTGGAAAAAGTTACTTTACTGAGTTTACTATATTAAAAAAAAAAGTTGGTTTACAGCAGTCTGTAGTTGCGTTACATCAGGTTATTTTTATCACTTACACAGAGATGAGGTACCAGTGAGGTGAGGTTGACATGGCGGGGAGCAAACATATGTAGCTGCTGTAGACAAGTGATGGCTTCAGCCTGGACCAGGGAGTCAGGGTGATCCTGCATTATAGCACAGCACACCATACAGTAGAGCCTGGCTGTGGCTATAGATCCACTGTTACCTACACAGAAAAAAATAACATTAACATTTTCTTAAGTGTTTTTCAAATCAAAAATTTGAAAAGGACAAAGGTACATGTATTTATACATTCTTCTCATCCTATTTACAGTATATCTTTATAACTATTGATGTAAACTATTTCCAACATACATGTATAACATGCAATGCTCTCACAACTTGTTGCATTATGGACCATTGGAAAAGCATTACCTTGTAACTCAGGTCCCAGTGATGTGATGAGAGCAGACAGACATTTTCCTAGGCATTGATGGACGTCAACAGTGGATGGAGGGACAGACAGTAAAAGCTGTAGGACCAGGGAGAGGGTAGGCTCCACATAGCTTCTGAACATGGGGCCTCCCGAGTCAGCTATCAGTCCCAGGGCATGTAGGGCCCACACCTGTCAAAAACCAAATCAATGCATTGATTCATACGCATTTCATAACTTGCTTCTTTCTTCAACAAAGTTCTCAAAGAAAAATGTCTGAAAAGTCAGATCACTAAAGAGGCTCAATTGGTTTGATAGAAAGATTTGGTTTGAAAAAAGTGCTAATATCTAATGATTGAGATTCTTCAGCTTCTGAACAAATTTTACCTGTACAACAGGTGAGTTGGAGTCCTGGGCCAGAGCCAGTACAATACTGACACTGGTGTTAAGGTGTTGTCCTGACCCCATCCCTCCAACATATCTATGTAAACAGCCGAGGGCTAAGGAGTGGCCGGTTCTGTTGATTACATCTCGAGCTGACTTCAGGCTAAAATGGATAATATACTGTACAAGCTTATATTATCTCAAATCAATTAAAGAAAAGCGTCACAATCAATTAATCTGAGTACATGAACATTGTAAAAAGTATGTCTTATTCCAAAATTATTTTCTTCTTACTTCCTTCAATACATCCTTTTAAAACTTTACAACATTTCTCTTTGTTTAACATCACTGACAATATCTGTACCTATTAAAGCTGTACTGTGCCATGTCTGCAATGAAGCGACTGTCACCCACGACCTGTGCCATTCGACCCAGTGCTTCACCTGCTGCACAACGCAGAATAGGGTTGGTGCTGCTCAGTGCACCCTGTAAAGTTATCATATAGAGAATTTGTGATAAATCAGATCAAATTTTAAATTCAGCTGTTATTTTATCAATAAATAATAAAAAAATTCCTACCATAATAAGATTAAAGGCAGACTTCTTTACTTCATCAGGACCAAGGTTTTCTTTTGCATCTGACAGATTCTGAAAAATAAAAATCTTTATTGTGAAAATATTTCAAAATATGATACATGTACGTGTATCTCCTATGGTGGGAGAAATAGCCCAAACTTTGAAAGGAAAGAGGTGTTATAAACCAACTTTCCTTTGCAGCACTTTTTTTTCCATTTGTGAACTGAACATAAATACTTCTTCTTTAATGCCTGTATTATTATTAGTGTTTCTGTTGTTCAATAAACAAAATACATATAATATTAAGGTGATAAACATTCACAATTATTCTATCCTTTAAAATGTAAGATGTTTACAAAGGAAAGGCGATTTCCAAAACCTACTTCATTGATCAGAAACACCGTACCTTTAAACTTCATTGACCAGAAACACTGTACCTTTAAAGCACAGAGAACAGCAGTGAAGATGTTCATCTGTACAGCCTGTTGTCTAACCGACTTGGCTTGTTTGATGCATTCGATGAAATGCTGTAACATCTGAAGTCTGTGTTTGTGTGCTACTCGAGGGAAGACCAAACCGTAAAGTCGCACTGAACTGTCAATCACAGCCACACCGAGGGGGAGGGGACCAGGGATAGGATCACTCTGAATGATCAAACAAAAAAGTTCAAATATTTACTGCTTATTGGTTACAAATGACTCACTTAACCAACACTATGATTTTATTTTATACATGAAGATAGATTGGCACAAAGTTGTAGCTATATCACAAAAAATAAAGATATGAATTCAATGTGATGCTCTAAATTTTAGATATATATATACATGTATATATATATATATATAATACATATGCATATATATATATATATATATATATATATATATATATATATATATATATACACACAGAAAATTCAAATTTTCATGCAAAATGTGAACATAAGTGTACATGTTTGTAATGGTCTCTACAACATATTCACAAATTTGGGTCTGTATTTCTCTCTATTTATACTCCTACAAAATCTTTTCATGAATTAATGTTCTTATGATCACACCAAAGGTAGCAATCTAAGAATACTACAAAGTATATTCAGTGCTTTGCCCTGGCCTCAAAGTGACTTTTGAAAATTTAGGCACCAGCTGGTTCCTGGCCCAAAATATTTAGGTGCCAATTCAAATTTTTGGGAGCCAAGCCAATTCTTTTTGACGCCAACTCTATAAACTGGTTTTTAAACCTTAGGCAGAGTGCTTTTTGTAGACCTTAAAAGGGGATATGCTAATCTAGTAATCAGAAGGGAACTTGATTGTGTGACAAGTTTTCATAAGGGCACTCTTAAAAGTTTATTTAGACAGAAGGACTACTCTGCAAGCATTAAATAAACAATAGCCTGGACATTCCAAATGCATTAGAAATCAGTATTCAAACAAAATGCTTCTGGTCCCAAAATTTATTGGTTTCCAAAACAAGAAGAAAAAAAATTGCCAGTTTGAGGACATGCTGAGATTTTAGGTGTCAATTGAAAATTTTATGCACCATGGTGACTTAATTATTCACCAATTAGAGCCCTAGCTTTTTCTCTTCTTATTTCTGTAAGATATGTGTAAAACTTTTACATACTGTTGGACATCTGGCATACAAAGATTGTGAGTCATGTTCTAAGGCTCCAGACCCAGAGGCACTGTTAGGTTGCAACTAAAATAGAGAAGTATAGTACATGTATACTTAAAAAAAAACAAGACAAGTTGTTGCAATTATAGTCTAATATCTACTAAGTGCACACAATGTCAGCAACACTTTTCATTCTACCAATCATATACTGTCTTTATACTAACACTTAAGGCAGTTTCAAGCAGAAAGCAAAAAAGATGGTTTAAATAGTAAAGATCTGTGCTGAAATTTGACAGATTTACATGTATATCCAGAAAGACATAGATGAAGAATGTTGAATATTTACTCTGAATCACTATAATTTTTTTTTATATGACCTTTTTTAATACATTTAATATTATTGTCATGTTAAAAATTAAAGTTGTACATTTGCATTTAACACAAGCTTTGATGTAGGATATGCCAAAGCGTAAGGTAAAACATCACTCTTTTTTCATGCTCTTGGTTGTATGATACAGAATTTTAATTGAAACTCTGAAATAGATGCACTGAAACCCTTTGATTACAAATTTGGAATAAATGTTTAAGAATGTACACGTTTATAAAATTTGCTGCATGATTCTGAATAGGAAATGGTTAACTCCACAATATCTAAGAAATGTTAATTCATTCATTAATATTAAAATATTGAAAGAAAAGTTCTTTCAATTGTACATATATTGGGTGAATTCCTGAATTAGGATTTTATACTAGATTTTTTTTCACAATCTGCATTCCCTAATGTTAATGAATTCATGACAGCAACATTCTAAGAATGCCAAAACAGTGAAAAAGAAAAAAGCAAAGTGAGAGAAGATGCATTTTAAATATAATGGAAAAGACATTCAATTTCTTTCAAATTTAAAGATAACTGAAACATGTTAATAGATATAACATGCTTGTATCTGTACATCTTAATATATCAGTCAGTTAAAGTCAAGACAGATTTGGTTGGTCATGCCTGCATTCAAAACGCCACGATGAATCAGAATGCAGATTGTACTTACTACCTCTTTATCAACTTTACGATTGGGTTCAAACTACAAAGGGAAGGCTTGTATCAAAACTACTCCCAAATATAATTCAAGGTAAAGTTAAAAATATTTTAAATTTCAACTAATTTTGGATTTCATCATTTCTAGAAATGAGTTATCACAATTGTGTGTGATGCAATTAATTGATCTTAAACTTCTAAAGAAAAATATATAATTTAAAAAATGAACATGAAAACTGATTTTTATTCATGCTTTATGAATACAAATGGTTGCTAATAAGTATCATCTGAGCACAAGACAAATCATGATATTGCTTGGGCACAAGCACATTTCCAAGCGGGAAGTTACAATAAATACCTGATCTTCAATAGCTTTGTGGTCTGTCTCCTGAAGCCAGGATCCCAGAATGACACTGTCATCCACATGACACATGGCCCTCAATAAGGAGGTTGTGGTGTTGGCTGGGTTGTCTGTCAGTGTAAACTCTGCAACCAGCTCTCTCAACAAGTCAGTGTAAGTTCCTAGAAGTGATAAATTTTCAATTAAAAACAAAATTATATGCAACACACACTTCTACAGAATTCATTACACATGTGATAAATGAGTGGATGCAGGTGTCTACTACCTTCAAATGATTCTGGAGGGAGTTGGGACAGAACATCATACAATCTTAGTCTAACCATAGCAGCACTGGCTTTCAGGTGTGTACCATACTGCTTAATCACCCAGGGCAATCTGAAATTGTGTGAAAAAACATTTTTTTATAGCATTTTTAAAGATCATGCATGGATAAACAATTCTATGTAGATGAGCTGAAATGTTATGCACCAATATTGAATAATCCATTCAAACTTACTGTGCAAACATAAGAAGAGCACATTTGAGTGGAGCCAGCAGGCGACGGATGACATCTTCTGTCACAAGGTCACGACAGTGCTGCAGAAAACTATTCATGGCTGAAAGGTCAATCAGCAAAAATTATGATGAAATAAATGGCAACAATTAAGAAAAAAATCATATTTTAGAGCTTACTCTTGCAGACAAAATAAAATACTACCATCTGAGTTTTTTTTTTTTTTTTTTCCGGGGGGGGGGGGGGGGGGGTCTTTTAAATTGCATGTAATATATATAAAAGAATAACAAGTTATCAGCTTGTTATTAAAAATTCAATGATTAACACCTAGTTAGAAGCTATTAAAATGGTAAGATAATGTTCACAGTTCAGTGATCTCCATGTACCTCCTAAAGCCCCTGATCGTGCCTCTAGTGTCACCTGCCAGGTGAAGGAATCCCCTCTCTGTTTCTCGGCTTCCAACTCTTTGTGAGATCTTGGGAAAGCATTTTTCCACAGCAATAGCATTCTGGGTAAGTGATTCTTCACCACAGCTGGACCTGATACAGAAATCAAAATAAAAAAAAGACTGGTCAGACTGTTTTGGATTATTGTGAGTGCTTTTTCTAATTTGCCATGAGTAGAAAAGCTGAGATTCTGTAGCCAAGATTCTGTAAAGACTTGTGTATAAATTACCTAATGTCATAAGAGATCCTAAGAGAAGCCAGCCAGACTGGGTCCTCTGTAAAGACAAGCGGCTGTTCTGGGATGCTGTTCTTAACAATTCTTCTGATAGATTGAATAGTTGCTAAATAGAAAAAAATACAATTTTAAGGATTAAACATTTTATAACATTTCCTGCAAAGTTTTGTACTTTCAGCTTTTTTAATATAATCAAAAGGTTTATACAGGTAAACTTTGATATCTCAACATTGGATATGTCGACAACATGGAATATGATGACTTCCCTTTGTGGCCCTGGCAGTATTTACTATATATATATATGATTTGCAAAAACTCGCATTTCCTATCCTGTTCTGATAAAAAGCAAATGTTACACAGGAATGCCGAACTGAAAGCATTCAGTAAATTTAGAAAGCTTATGATATGGAGAAAGAACACAATTTATCAATAAGATATTTTTTTAATTACTTCTCAGATTTTTTTTAACAAAGAAATAGAGGAATTGCTGAAAATAAGATGAATTACTGACTATTCATGTACATAATAAACTATGCAATGCAGAAATCTTGGACTTTGAATCTCAACTTTGATATCTCAACACCCCAGATATCTTGATATTTTTCCGATAGTCCTGCCAATGTCAAGATACTGAAGTTTACCTGTATCTGGCTGATGACCAGATTACTTACCTTGCCTTTGGCATGAGGAATACCCAGAGGACACTGATACACTCCTCCAAGGAGGGCAGCCAGGGCACTGCTGTACCCAGACACTGCCTCTGGGGAGGTCTTGAGTTTGTCCATCCTCTCTACACACCTGTCAAGTAGAGGAGTCAGTTGGGAGGGTAGGGCCCTGGAAATGCTCCCTAAGCACCATGAGGCAGACAGCCGAGCAGCATGGCTTGGGTGAATCAACACTGATACTACTGGTTCTATGATACCTAAATATGAAATAAAACATTTTCTAATAGCTTTGATGTATGAATGACATGTCTCCTCCAATCAATACATGAAATGCAGAGCATTTTATAAATTGCTCTTTGTCTAGTTCTGTGAAACTTGTCTAATCTGGATGTTGTGTATTCCAAATCTTGCCTAGTATGATGTAACATTTAAGTTTATTTCAGTAAATCAATTGTTTAAAATGTTGTCTAATCCGGAAAGTTGTCTTATATGCCCAATTTCTTTGGAATCAGTGGTGTTAAGATTAGACAAGTTTTACTGTATATTGTATATACAATACATGTATATTATATATACCTGTGGCTGGTTCAGCTACTAATGGACTGGCCGAGGTCCCCAGTCTTAACACAAGACTGCCTAGTTCATGTAAAGCACACACCAAAACATGCTGGCTACCTGCTATATCAGCACTGGAGGATCTTCCATCAGAATCCACTGTAGCTTCACCTACAACAAGTACATGAGTTATTAAAGAAGACACGACATATTTTACAACCATCAAGCCTAACACTCTAAATATTTCAGAGAGAATACTTTTTATTACAACCAGTGATAGTTCATTTTTTTTTATGGAAAAAAGTAAACAATAATTTTGCATTTTCAACATAAAACAATAATTTACTATCTTGAAAAATATTTTGTAAGCTTAATCATGCACATGGATGCCAAGAAAAGCATATTTTTACATCTATATTATGTAATGATTCAACTGTGCTCTCTTTCTTCCTAAAATTTATCAAGAAATCAAGATATTTCCCTCATGATATATTATCACATATTGGAAGAAATTACATCACACGAACCACAGGAAATATGATATCAAAATAACATTCATATTTCGTCCACAAACATCCCACATTTTACAACAATATCTGTACATATATATAACCCACCTACAATATTCATCTGCTTGACAATGATTTGTGATATCTCCTTGGCTGCTGCTATTTGAGCTTTTTCTCCTAATAAACCTCCAATGGCTGATCTTATGATGAACAGCACACACTTCCTGGCATACACGGCATCCACATGGGTAGGCGTCGCCTTTGGGTTGGCCACTAGCTCAAAGATGTGGTTCAGAAACACAGAAATATTTCTCTCCAGCCACAGACCACCCATGGACTTCACAAACTCTATATATGCCTACAAAATGTGCTTCAAATTCTTCACATTTTGAAATTTACATATAAATTACACTACATAAGAGCTAGATAGATAACTTGTATATTTAAAGAATCAAATAAAAAAAAAAAATAAATGGTATTTCAAGTATTCGCATTCACTCAAAGAACTGCAGTTATGTTCATACAAAAATTGACAATTTTAAGTCTGTCTGAGATATTCTGCTTTATACTTTAACAACACAACTATTCCATGCTGATTTTATTATTTACATTATTTCTGTCATTCTGTTTTGGTCTGACTTACATGTGTGACTCCCACTCTAATTTCTCTATTGATATTTCCACTCCCTATCCCTCCTTTCAAAAAGCCAACAGACAACAGATTCAACACATCTTCAAGTTTGGGTTGCTTCCATTTAGCTGTCAAGAAACAAAAATCTTTGTTTAGGCAACAGACATGAAGAAAAAATTCAAAGATACTTCATTATCTCATAATCTATACTGACTCTGTAACTTCTCTTTTATATAATTTTTATCTCTTCCTGGTCCATTGGCAGCCGAAGCTTCATGCAATGCTTCATATATCTCACTTCCTCTATATATTGTTAAATCTCATCTTGAACTCATACAGATAAACTTAGGGTGATAATTTTTCCTTTCAAATAATGAAGTAAAGTGATAAGGATGAAGTAGAATTTCATTTATAATGTATATTTATTCAAGAAATTATACTTCTATCAAAATTATCAGCTTCTATAGGTTTATATTACATTTCATGATAAGATACCAAGTTTCACTTCCAAAATATTTCTTTTATCTCTCACCACCCCACCATTAACTAGACAGCTCCATTTCCGCATTCGTCCACCACATTGCTACATCCCCTGCCTCAGAGGACGGGGGATCTATGATATCATTATCAGTGAACATACAGAGAAGTACCACTTGTTCGTTATACATAAAACATTTCAGGTTCCTAATCACTTCTGTGATAAATATCAATATTTAACAAGAGATATACTTAAAAGAAGAATCTAACAGGCCCTAATCAACAGAAGGTTATCTGGATCCTGCTGTTATCAAAATATATCAGCTGTGTTAGAATTAAGATACTGCAACAAAGTGGTTTACTTACTTAATACCTACAATAAATATCACCTTCTCAAATTACAATAATAGGTGTTCTTTCTTTATAGTTCTGTACAGCTTCTGAACCAAACAGATTTTAAAAGTGGTAAATGTCAAGATATTTTATTTTGAATAGGTTTTTGAATTTAGGCTCTAGTTTGACCAAAAAACAAATAAAAAAGAAGGAAAGAATATAAATATGGGTAGCAGATAAAATTATATCATTAACTTTTTCAACAATATATTTCCTGAATAGTGAAAGGATGAAAGGTAATACACATGTACTACAATAATATACTAAGCATAAAAGAGCAAATTTCTTATATACATGTATAAGCCCCATAAATACCAAGCTATTATTAATTTACAGTGTATTAGTAGTTAAAATACCTCCAAAACTCAGTCTAGAAAAACTGCCTAAAACAGAAGAGATAATTAGCTTTTAACCAAGCTTACATGGTCTAGATTCTACAGTGGTGCAGGAAGGACATCTTTTATTGCACTACAAGTGCACTTAAAAATGTACTTTCAAGAACACCTGTGAACAATCAGAGAGGAAATATGATGCATGAGAAAGATCATTAAAGTTGAATCTCAGCCTTCATTTAACCATCAGTGTAATAATCTACCACAAGATTCTGACAAGCATATGGAAGGTGCATGACACAAATATTAGTAAATCAATTTTCAATTACTTTCTTGGTCAATGAACCTAGTGTAACAGCACACTAAATATGATTGAAAAATGACATCTAATAGCACATATTCTATTGATTGTCTATTAAATCACACTTAACGAGTTTCTGTAATGAACTTTACCTGTGCTGGCTGCCTTAGGACTCTGGGTCATTGACATAAGATTTCCCAGAAGTTTCGCCACAGCACACCTGACATCATAATTAGAGCCATCTAAGGCTCGAAAACAAAGGGAGCTAACTGTCTCCAACTCACTCGTGTACATGAAAGGAGCCTCATTCACCAGTTGTAGCATGCACTGAAATAAGTGTTAAAATTTGTTAAGCTTGAATTTTTATTAACGAGTCCTTTAAACTTCATGTTTTACTCATATCTGCTATTGTCAGTAAATCAACATAAAGGTCACAAATATATATAATTTAATTCTGGTTATAACGCAGTATTCGATTGGATAAGAAAATTAATTTATATGGTTTAAACGGTGTTGCCTACGTTACAATGACTTGCATCAATAACGTATCGATCCGCCTGACATTACATTTAAAATTTGTACAATCTGAAGTCTTTTTTCAAGGGTAATCATCTTATTTTTCATACACAAATTGATTGAAAATTAAATAATAAGGAATGAATTTAATAGCTACCCAATTTATACAGCAAAAATGGGTTGGAATAGTTTATGCTTTTTTATAAACTGCTTCGCAGTTTACAAAATGTAAACTGCCCCACCCAGTTTACACCGTATAAATTGGGTAGCTATTAAATTCATTCCTTAAATATACAGTCAAACCTTGTTATCTCGAACTCAATCGGACTGATCAGAAAAAACATCGAGATATCCGAGGTTTTGAGATATCTGGAGTAAAATACTTAAAGAATAAGAGGTTGGGACTTCTAAATCACTTTGACAAATATATCCATGGTATTCGAGATATCAGTGTTCAAGATACTGAAGTTCAACTGTATATAGATATATCTGACACAATGTATCATTAAATGCTACCCAACCCACTGACCCCATCTCCCCTTTAACTCTTGTCTACAGCTCGACCCTTCCTCCACTGCTGGTCTTTGTTGATCATTAAAATGGTTTTAAAATTTTACAAACGGAGACTTCATATGTATTGATGGAAGTTAGAATGCCATTATTTTACTTCCATCTACTAATGGAAAATTTATAACAGAATATCTTGATATTTCTTCTATAAAGTAAAGGTATTACACACTGCTCCCTAATGATGAACCTTATATAATTCTACTAATAATTCTAAATGAACCTTTGTATCAAATTACAATTGCTAATTTGATAATTTTTCCTTGATATAGGTAATGCACACCACTGTGTAATATATATAAAGCCTAAAGTGATGGCTGTGTAATTGTAAAAGTATGTTGCAAATAAGGGAAAATAAGTTATTCACCATGTTCTTGGGGTCCTTAGCCACTATTCTGACAGAAGAACAAGCAACTTGCTGATTCATCTATCATAAATATGAAACCTAATCAAAACAACTACAGTTAAAATAGAACCTGTGAGAAACTTTGACCCCCCAATTTTTTTTTTCTCAAGTGAATAAAGATGATTATCTCTGAAAACCATCGCTGTTCTTTATCTTCAGATTTTACATACAAGTGACATGAACAGTTGTGAATTTACATTAACATGTGTTTCCAATTTAACACAAGGGAGAGAGAAAAAAGGAAAATTGGACATCCAGACTTGAATAATCGCTGAAATATGCATGTAGAAATATTTATTAAATAACCACTTGGTTTGAGTTTTCTTCATCTCTAGACTCATTTACTAAGCGACTTTCTTCCCAGAGAGCTTGAAGTAATTAAGTACATGCATGCAGCCATGAATCATAAGAAAAATCCCCCAAATAATCCCCAGCTTTGTCTTTCTCACATCCTACACTGAAAACAACTAGTACTGTCTTCATCAATCTTATCTTACTCACAAACTATGTCATTCCTAATGAATAAACATCATAGAAAGTGTAGCTTGTATACTTTTTAGCATCTCTGCATTAATATTTCTGCAGAAAGTACAATAGGGTATGTATGAAAATTTACTTTAGTTCATCATACAAGAGCAGAAAATTGAAGCGGAAATTTTCATAACAGGAGCCTCTACTAAAAGTGCACACTGTATTGCCTGTCCAATTTCTGAAGCAGATGAAAGGGAAAAAGATTCTTCACATCTTGACCTTAAATCAAGATCGAAAAGAATGGAAGAGAGGAAAACAAATGGAAGAGAAGTTATTCATAACAGCATACAACAAATCACCAGGTCTATAAACACTGACATATCATAAATAGTTATTGACAAGAATTTTCATCAGTTTGCATGCTTATAAAAATTTCTTCTTTATTCCCCATTTTATTAAAAAACAAGTTACCTTGGCTGCAGCAAATCTGACCACCATGGACCTGTCTGTCATACACTGTTTCGTGGCCTTGTACACATCCTTATATGTACTATTACCTGCCGACCCCAATCCCTTTATCACCTTCTCTAATGTTGACATAATCTCACTACGACCTTGAGACTAAAAAAAAGGTTAAAGGTCAATTCATGGATATATTTATGCAACAAAAAGAAATCTATCAAAATTAGATCTCTCTTTAACATGTTTAAATGATTTTCTTTTTAATTATATCATTCGTTTTCTTGGTTATATCACCTGAACATCATAATTTGTATTGCTATCAGAACCACTTGATTTTGTTTTAAACTACTATATCTAAAATTCTAAATGAATTGATATACCTACAATAATTGCTTCAAGAAAAAAAAAACATGATTCAAGTACATAGTGATTTTAAAATTGTAACATTACTAAGTACAAGGACATTGAAAATGATAAATGTACTTTCCACAATGTTGAATACAATAAAAATATTAATATAGAGATACTTTATTTTTTTCTGGGCTATGTCCAATTTAATTTTTTGCAGCACTTTTGTGTATGATAGACAATAAAGTTGTCTATGTCTTTGTGTGTGATCTGCTGAGTTATTGTTTGAAATGCGCAGGATCTGTTTTGTTTCCTAGTTGATTGATGGAGGATATAAACCATTCTCCAGACTCCTAACAAACTCACACCTGGCAACTGGCCCAGTAACCACGACAACATGGAAGATCACATGATCTACATGGCAGCTTGTCAGGGGGGCAATGAAACTAACACAAAAAAAGGTGCAGTACTGCACACAATTCATAAGCATCATTTACAGTTAATTAGCCAATTGTTTTCTTCCTCATTGACTTATACACAGAAGTGATGATTGCTTCCCTGGGTTGAGGAACCAAGGGAATTCTCATTAAACATGTTAAAGAATTGCCTTCAACAATATCAATTCACCTAGTTTGAATGAACTAGAAAATTTCTTTTATTAGATCTCTAATCACAACTGTGCAGTTTTGTCTGGGAATTTAACCTTCAATTTTAATTACTGTATTCTTTTTTAACTGCAGCACCTGCTTTGGGCAAAGGTTCAATGCACCAGGCAAATACCATGAATACATATAACTAAGCTATAGGGAATGAACAAGAAATTCCCATTAAACCTATCTGAAAGTAACATTCTTCCAAAATGTTAATACTTCACTTATTTTTCAATACTTTGCACTTGTTATCTTTAATTTAGTTGGGTTTATTGAAATTCTATGATCAGCAGTATGCTTGATAAACCAGTAAACTACCCCTCCCTCAGCACCTACAAGCCTCTAAGAATTTTCCTTCATCCTTTTCAACTACTTACCAATCAAAACATTCATTGAATAAGTTTGGCTGTCTTATTAACAACATGCCTTCCATTCAGTGTCAATAA